>NC_086010.1:3925000-4275000 GCF_030014385.1 Trichomycterus rosablanca | reverse complement strand
TTTGAATCACTAGGACCTTTTAGTGGGCCAGAAAATGATATGGACTAATATGAACACCCCTACAGAGAGAGCTAACATGGAGGTTTCCTATTTGCAGGGTATGCTGGGAAGAAGAAGTACATTCGATATTGGGACTTTGGTGTGGAAGGTAGCTCTCTGAAAAGGTAAGAGAGTCTATGTTGGCCATTGGCTTGGCTAACAATTGGTGGATGGGTATATTAGATGCTAGGGCTCATCTATGGCCTTTTGAAGATGTTATATTTATACTGGATTAAAGAAGAAATGCAAATTACTTTATCCTAAGAACAAGCAAGGGAGTATGGAAAGGCTGCTAGGGGGAGCTATAGCTGAGTTTGAAGGGAAGACTTGGATTGTGTTGTGTTGTGAAGTGCATGTGGATTCTTTTGAGCTACTTACAAACTTAAGAATGTGTTTCATTGTGTTATGGATCAATAAAGTAGATTTTCTGTAGTTTTTTTCCTTGGTCTTAGAGCTGCAGTCTGTGGGAAGTGCTAACTTTAGCAGCCAGAGTATGATCTGTCAAAGAATGAAAAGAAACTGTTAAAAAAGGGAACAGAAAACAGGAAAGGCACTCCAACTGAATTATTTAATGCAAATTATATAGTCTGCCATGTTTTGTGTAACTTTGGTAGTCAAATTAAATACATAAACTCCCCTTGTGTGTATTGACATAGAGATTTAAAGATGGCCGCTCCTCACAGAAATGAAAGTAGAGAAGGCTGCTTACTTCCTTGACTCCCACACAGTTAAGTTTACTACTCTACTGCAGCAGGCCAGTGGGTTCAAGAATTAATACTAAAAATAATAATAATTAATTGATTAGTGATTTGACCTATACGTCTGTATAGCTTGTGAGCCAATGGGGACTGTACCTGGCCTAAATAAACTTGTTTTTATATACAACAAGCCTCAGTCCTCATGCCTGAATTGCTCCTGGCAGACCGGTTATGTATATGCTGCGACCCAGAGTGTTTTTAACTGTTTAACTGCATGATGTTGGTGAAACAAACAATTTATTGTACATAATTTATTTTGAACTTATACTTACTTGATTCTTTCAATTATTTATTGTGGAACTAAAAAGTATTAAATCTATATACATTATGAAGCATTTATTCACAGATGGCTGTGAAGGGTGTGGTTACCCTTGACAGCCCCTCCCACAATAGAGACTTTTTAAAGAATAATAGGTTTTAAAATGATAATAATCTTTACTATGTAAAATATAAAATGTGTTCTTGTTTATGCAGTGTATCTTGTAGTATAGAAATAACTGTACTAAAGCCAATTATTAATATATAAGCAAAATGGCCATAATACAATTTTAACCCTTTACATACCAGTCATGATTTTCAAAAAGAAGGAATTGTCTCCCACAGCAGGATTTCTGTAATCAAAAAGAAAAAAAAATTACTTGCAAGTTTAAGTAAAGATACATCATAATAAAAGTTATACTGGTTGCTCCCAACTTCTGCACTATAAATACACCCTGTGTGGAGTTTGCATGTTCTCCCCGTGTCTGTGTGGGTTTCCTCCGGGAGCTCCGGTTTCCTCCCACAGTACAAAGGCATGCAGGTGAGGTGATACAAAGTGAATTGGAGATACAAAATTGTCCATGACTGTGTTTGACATTAAAGATTTGAACTGATGAATCTTGTGTAACCAGTAATGACCTGTCCTGTCATGACGTTAAAATCCTAATAAATAAATAAATACACAGTCACCTAGTAAATAAGAATTATTTTGTTATTTTGGAATGATGACAAATGTTTCCTAGAGCGGACTAGATGTAATGAAATGTTTAAGGAGAGAGCAAAACATCTAAAGCTTAAATAAAGTCAAGAAAGCAAATCATAAAAGTCGCATTTCGTGGCTTGAATTAAAACAAATACATGCAATAAGAACTGCATTTTTGATTGCTAGTGCTTAAGAATATAAGCCATGTACTATTCACCTTATTATTAACCTTATTCAAGCACTGTTCAAACCCTGTGTATATATATCCATAATCACCATGTAAATACTCTGTATTTCAAAATAATTTTAGCTTATTTTGTGTTGTGCCAAGTCATATTTTTATGTTTTTTGTTAAAAATATTTGTATCTTATTTTTATTTTATTATTGCTGCTGGTCTCACTGAGAGCTACAAAACAAAGTTTCGTTGTATAACTACAATAACTATAAAATCTGTAAAGTCTATCTTTTCTTGTAATGGGTGAAATTTGAGCACCAACTAGTGGCCGCACAGTAAAGTTGTTTTCATATTTAGTGTAACCAATTTTGGTTGTAAATATAAATCCTGCTAAAGGATTAATAACTGGTTCATATTTAGCAAGTGCACATGTGATCATTTATCACAGCTAATTATAATTGTGCATTTCTACTTTTTGTACCTAAAATGATTTGGCATGTAAAGGGTTAAATCTGGCCTCCTGTTTGATGAGCTCATGAGCAAGTTGTCTTTGTATTTAGTGTGGGTAAAAATGTGGTTATAAATTCAAAACATGTAAATCACTGCCCCCTATGGCTGGGTTAGTGAATTATGAAATGACCCAAATTATTGTATACAGTTCTTTCTATTTAAAAGCATTGCAAGCTCAAAGGCCATTAGTAATGATTCACAGGACAACCCACATAATAAAAACAAACATGTTTCAAAGGGAATTTCCAGTTTCACTGGAATAATAAACTATTAGAGACTTGCCAACTAGTCACTCAATATCTGTGCATTAGATTTATCTCAAATAATACTAGACGGCGAAGATGCTGCACAAACTGTGCTAAAAGTCAGTGGTACACAATCCTATTCACAAAAAGCTGACATGGCTACATCACGAACTAATCACCATTACTTTAAAGTTTAAACTAATAAAGTAAATGGAAAAAAATCTTGTTTAATAAAGTTTTTTTTTTAAACCCTAGTTACATGTATAAATGCATTTGATGGTCAGTGCCTAAAGTATGTAGATGAATTAGTGGCAAATTGAAATGCAGTCACTACAGTTGAAAGTTGTAAAATGCAACACACACACATCATTGCTTTTCCATTGCAGCATGCAGAATATGTGTGATGAAAAGCAAAACCTCCAATACATTGTTCTCATGTCGCTTGACGTCTTTACTAAAAAACAATACACAATTATTTGCATTTAAAAAGCTCTGTTGGGCGTTTTTTAACAAATATGCTTCATGTTTTGACTGGTTCAGTTAATGGTTTGATGAAAGTACTCACAGAATCATCTCTACAGTGATAAACGTCTAAATGACATTGGACTGTTTTCACTGTAGAAACTCTGTTTTAAGTTAGTGGTGCTCAATCTTATTCACAAAGTGCCGGGGTAACTGCTTTCATACCAGTTGATGTTGTTAAATTACAGATAAATTCTACCAGATGTATCTTCTGTCTAGTTGGTATAAATCTGGTTGATCTATTGTGGATACGCTTATGTGTAAGTTGTTCGCCTACCAGTCTTCCAGAAATAAAAGCAGATGATAACTTGCACATTTAATTGAATGGGAAGGGGAATTTTAAACATACATGAATACAGTTTCCTAATTGAATGCCAGACAGGGTTTCTAGTTTAGATTAGGTGCAGTAAAAGGGTTAATGAAAATAAATTGAAGAATCTCCTCAATACAGTTAAATTTTGTGCCTTAATATCTTATAGAAGACATTTTATTAGTGTACATATGTTACTTTTACTCAATTCACCTCCATTATTGCTAAAAGTAACCTTGATTCTTATTGTACAAAAGTCATGCAAAGGGATAAATCTACTTGGTGCAAGTTGTCTTTAGTGTTATTTAGTGTTACTGCTTAATTTGATGCATGTTGCAACATTTGCTTTGCATAGTTTGTATACTGGATAGACCCTGATAAACATTGGTTGGCATTGTTTGTACAATGTGATGTAATTTTTAACATTTAACCAGAATTATTTGGAATTCAGAACTGCCTGCTTCTATGGAAAGCAATTTGAACTTGCGTAGTATCTTATCCATATCATTACCACTCACATAAGGTTATGTTCATACCCTGAAGCCATTCTGTCCTCCTTCCAAAAGACATAAATATTTACATGTTCTAATTAAATGTTAGAGAACTTCTCATGCAGGCTGTGTATTGTAACACTGTAAAGCTCTTAAATACTAAACCCATACGTTTTAAGAAGTGATTGGTGTAGTGAAAATGACCATGTTTATACATAATTTTACAACCTAATCAACCAAACAACTCTGCTTTACATGCTTTGCGTTGTTTAGATATTTGGACCATATATACTTCCTTAAAAAAGCTTCTTGAGAACAAAATTATGTTTTATTTATGGCATTGCCTTCAGGTAAACAAAGAGCTTCTTGAGAACAGAATTTTTACACCATCTTTATCTGTTTACAGGTGTTAACTGAGAAGAGATTTGTAAACTGATACTGTTTTGATACTTTATCAAGAGGATTGATAAATTGAATTGTAATCAAACAGTCAATGTGTCATGCTCAGTCAAGGCTTTAAGAGCATAAGCCTCAACTTTCCCACCAAAACATTTTTCTTGCATTGCTTTAGGCAACAATAAGAGTTAATTTTTCATATGATCGCACAGTTTTTAATCATGAGAAATGGTTAAATTTCTAATAATTTAAAAGTGTGTTTCCAGCAAAATTTGTGTTATTCGAACTAATAATGATGAAACTGGTAGAGTGGGTGACATGGGTTTATTCTTTGCCTTTGGTCAGCATCTAAGAAATATTGTGTTTTGAGTCCTTGTGGGTTTCCTCATGGTACTTTGGTTGTCTTTTACTTTTAATAACAGGGTGAACTGTTACTAGATGCAAGTGAGGTTGTGGTGTCCTGTGCCCTTTTACAGGATAAACCAGTTTGCAATTAAAAGAAATTCAGAAAAGGGAGTGAGATATGTCTGGCAATTGTTACAGATCAGTTTCAGTAAGATCAGGTTTTAGGACTCCAGAGAACCACCATTCATCCTCAAATGAGAAAAACTAGACTCAACAGTCAAATGTATGTTACACCGAAGACGCAAACAGTGGAATCATCTGTCCCTGATGGTCCTGAAGTGGCCTCATCCCATTAAGATGTTGTGACAGAACCTTTAATATACAGTTCATGTCTAAAGACGTTGGATACTCAGACAGAATACTCTACAACAATGCGACTGATCTCCAATTATTCAAACATATAGTGTTAAGGGGACACTTACTTTTTCACACTTGGTCAGCTGGTGTGATTTATGAAACAAAGACAAAATGTATTGTGTTTACTTAGGTTGTCTTCATTAAAATGTTTGATGATTTCAAATAAATAAATGACAAAAATAGATGCCATTTTAAGGCACTGTATGTTGACTTTTTACCCTAACTATACATAACTAGACTATGAAGCGCATCAGATTTGGACCATGAAGTACCACCTGACGGTCTTTAATATGAACACGGCTTTGTTTTCAACGTCTCTCGCACCTGTTTAAATGAGCAGCTGAAAAGAATTACGTTTCAGTGGGAGCAACTGCATGAGAGACGTGTAGCTGTTCTTTAGGCTTACAAACCACATTCCTGATCTGCAATTCACTTTTTTACATTCAGTAGTGACATTTTTCTCCATTATACATGGCAGTTTATCTGGAACTTCTAGTTCATCTTAATTCTAACCTGATCACCTCAACCAACAATGGAATTCATTTCCTGATTTTGTTGTCCGCTAGTCATAGTTAGTTATGCCCATTTGTAAAATTGCTTTCGCTGAATGAATGCGTAGTTTCAAGTCCCTCCCAACCGAGCAGAGAGGAGCGTGGCAGCCATTTTCTGAGCTGTTAGAAGGGATTGTGGAGCGGCTGCATTTTTCTTTCCTCCTCCCCCATCCCCAACCCAGCATACATTGCTCAGAAGTGAGTCACTCCCTCATTCTGCCCATAAATGGCACACAGGCCGGGGCGGTCTCTCAGTCCGAGAGTGAGACAGTGGCTTCCTGCTTGAAAAACACAGCAGCACCATTAGGAAGGGAACAGCTACAGACAGAAACACAGGTAAGATCCTTAGCCTGGGCCTCTTTCCTTTTCTTCTATTCATTGTTTTACCAGGCATGCTTAGCGCCGTGTAATTCTACATAGATTTTGCTGTTTGACGATTTAACCTAAGCTATTTGTTTTCCATTCAAGCTAACCAGGTTAGCCTAACAATGAGCAAAGCTTTGTTGTCATTCTTCCTTGTATTTTGCAATTTAATGTTACACAACATTTATTTTGGCTATAAAGGTTTACTATGCATGAGCAGTTGCTTAATACAGATGTTTGATTCGTGTTAAAGTGCTGGATACAGATAGACCAGGTTGCAGAATTGCAAAAAAACTGTTGCTTAGGGTGTTTAAATATGAAACCTCATACCCTTATTTACATTTTATCTGAAAGCATAATATATTAGCACAATATCTTAGTCTTTTTTTTTTTTTTAAGAAACTACAATTCTTTTCCTTTAACATTTTAATCTGAGACTCTTTTAATATCTCATCTATCAGATAATCTTAACAATAATTACTTATGGGTATTTTAGATGTGTCAAATGTCTTGTAATGCTACATCATAGGTTTCTTTGCTCTACAGTTTCAGAACTGGACAGCAACCTGTTATATTGGTGGGGGGGGGGGGGGGGTAGAGATATATTGGTTTGCTTTTATTGGAACATTTACATTTACATTAACAATAGTGACACTGGATACTTGACTCACACAGGTGACAATTAGAGATAAAACAGTAAGTGCAGATACTTTAGAGATACTGTATTCAAATTCTGCTTGTTTCCTTGGAGGGGAGGGTAACTTAAAATGAAACATCCTGGTGGTACTGGTCTTCTTTAGAATGAAACTGCTTCACAAGGTGTCTGTTCTGGTAGCTTATTTCAGCCCAATACCTTACTAGAACAAAAGTAAAAGTATTTTTCCATAAATATTACTCATCTGTAAATTGTAAATTATTGCCTAGCCTTTAAATAATATGTGTAGTTATTAGCTTGTCTAAAGCTGTTTTTGTTTGTTACCTAACAACATTTTCCTTTTTTTCCAGATCCGCAGGGGACCAAAGGCTAACTGTGCAAAAGGCCTGTGACCCTCTCCATGGCAGAAAAGGAGCAGATCAAACAGACCGCAGCCAAGGTGCTTGGTTATGTGGAGAAAGTTTCTTCCTTTGCCTCCTCCATTGATCCACTGTTTGGCATAGTCACCTCACTGGTTAGTGTGGTGAGGAAGGGTCTGGTGGAAGATGAAGGTCAAGAAATGGACAAAGACTTCCAGCAAATCCATAACAAGCTGGAGAGCATCTCTGAGAAGAACAAGCTGACCTTGCGCCAGATCCGCATAAATGAGGTCAACGAAGTCTTTGGAAAGTACGAAGAGTTCATAAAGCACCAGTATAATGCCTTAAACACCATGGTGGACAGGGTCAGGACAGACCCTAACAATGGCAGTCAGTATACAAAGGATTTTGAGAAGACCTATGAAAAGGACAAGGGCACTCTGAGCTTGGATGTGTTTTATAAGGGTATCATGGGCAATAGGCATTTCTATATTTTTGGGAGGCCACTGCTGAATGTCTACATGGATCACTGTCACAAGGACAAAAAGATTATGGAGGCCAAATGTGCTCACCTGGCCCATCTTTTTCAAATCGGCCTCATGGCACTAATGGCTTACCAAGTCGTCACAGAGGATGATGAAGATGAGGTTAAGGAGAAATGGACCCCAAGA
Organism: Trichomycterus rosablanca; assembly: GCF_030014385.1. Lineage (NCBI taxonomy): Eukaryota > Metazoa > Chordata > Actinopteri > Siluriformes > Trichomycteridae > Trichomycterus > Trichomycterus rosablanca. The sequence continues at coordinate 4,267,231 of NC_086010.1, read as the reverse complement.
GTCCAGGACATTCAGGCTAAGATGCAAGAGGTGCTGGACCAGTGTAACTAATAGCCGAGATTCCAAATGCACTAAAAGGCTGTTTTAATGTCGTCGTCTTAGTTTCCTATGAGTGATCATGGGAAATCAATCAACAAAAACAAATATACTTAAATGAGCTATAGGAAAACTATTTTTTCTTGCATGCAACTGTGTTTTTTTGTGATTTAAATAAGCACTTAAAATTCCAAAATTTATATTCCAATTTTTGTTTTCAAAATATTATATACTATTGCAAATCCTAGTAATGCTGAATGTAAAGCTGTAAGTTTTGCACCAAATGTGTGTGTGTATATATATTGCTGCTCATTATAGTTATTCAGATATTTTGCTACTGTAGACCAAACTGTTTGACCTGTTTGCACAAAATAAATATTTGCTTTCTTTACATTGGTTTGCTCTTATTGTCTCTTTATTATTCAAACTAAATGCTGAATCATTATAGTGTTGAACAGTTAAACCTGAAATATTGGGAGTATTTAAAATCCTTTAATTTCAGACAGAATTGATGCATGGTCACTATAAATACTAAAAGCATCTTAAAAATGCATTGATCTTTTTTAAGCAGAACATGTGGCTCACTTTTCGTTGCTCAGCAATATGCAAAATGTTTTGTTTTGCATTTTGTAGGTTACCAGTGCTGCAGGCAAAAGACTAAATGTGAGCCTGGCAACCCTAAAACATCTGGAAATATATTACAGTATATTATATTATGCAGTAAGGGCTTTAAATTCAGATACAGTTGAAGTTTTATTGACACTTGTGTATTGTTTATGATGATTGGGATTCTTGTTTTGGAATTTTAATCATTTCTGCATTTTTTTTTTCTTTTTCTGTAACAAAATATTTGGAACACATACATTTTTTGGGGTTTTTAAAATATGTTGAATAAACAACATACAAAAAGCAACCTAGTTTTTTAAGTTGGTGTACAATGTTATAAAATGTCATAGGGCAAGTTTTGACAAAAAAAAAACAGAAGAGCTAAATAAATTATTAAGTCTGCTCAGATGTAATCCATGAACCGCTGGTCTGCTAATAATAAGAAGCTGCCGTAGCGTGGGTAACATGATGTGTTCAAGTTCATTTTGGACGTGTTTTATGGTAGTTCTCAGTTTATATCAGACCATAAGGACGAATTGTTACAGTTAGGTGACTATGACTTTTCTTCCTGACTTTAGCAAAATACCACAGTACTTTTGACAGGAGTAATTAAACTAGCCCTGTTTCAATGAGCACAGAATAGTTATTACCTGAAGTAATAGTTACCATCTAGGAAGTTCAGTGACAAACTTCTGCACCATCAAATTATTTTTTAGAACAATAATTGTTTTAATAAAAAAAATAACATTCTTTGTGACACGATTTTTTAAATGCTGCAATTAAAAAAAATCCTATTGCATTTTGTAACCTAGTATAATGTGCTTGTTTGATACCACTGACTGGTTTGGGTCAAGATAATAATAGTCAGTTCTTGTCATATTAATTTGCTATTTATTTACTATTTATAGTTCTAAATTAAGTTTTTAGTGACTGTTGTGGATAAAATGCTAACATGGTTAAAATCTAACTTTTCTCCTCCTCTCCATTAGGACCCTCTTACAGTGTCTCATTACCACTCTGTCATGGCTGACATCGATATCGTAGAGGACCGGGACAAGCTGAAACATGGTGTGATTAAAGTGCTGGAGTGCATAGCTACCATCTCATCGGCAGCTGCCGTGGTAAACCCCATCTTTGGTGTTGCTGGCTCTCTGATGCGTGTCGTCCTCCATCACGTGGATGACGAGGAAATCCAAACTCTGAAGCGTGAGTTTGGCAGTGTGAACCGGGCTCTGGACCAGATATCGGCGCAGAACCGCAATGCCTTGCTGCAGATCAAGAAGGAGACATTGGATGGCCAGTACTGCCGTGTGGAGGAGAACCTCAAACACCAGTTCCGTAAGTACATGGAGGTGGTTGAGGCACGGCCCAAGAACAAGCAGCGTAAGCGGGACAACTTTGAGGAGAGCTATGCAAACGACATGGGTGACCAAAACCTGCACACGCTCTATGATGGTGTCATGGGCAAGCCCAAGCTCTTTAGCCGTCCAATTCTTGAAGTCTACATGACCCACTCACATGGAGATCAAAGGGTGATGGAAAACCTGTGCACACGCCTCACATACCTTTTCTGCATCGGCCTCATTGCTCTGATGGGCTACTCTGCCATCATCGGTGATGATGAGGAAGGCCTGGGGGAGGAGTGGGCCGAGAAGATGGAGAATGTGCAGGAAAGGATGCAGGAGGCGCTGAGGAGGTGCAAGTGATTTCACTGCTCTGCTTCACTTACCCATGCAAACGACACCTTATGTATTCCATATAGATCTATGGTGTGTTCCTTCAGTATCTCATTGTTCTAAACTCACCTCTTATGTCTTCTGATCTAGAGAGGCAGGTTACTACTGCTGCCACAGACCTTGTGTCTATTTTATTGTATCCTCAATATTTCTTAAAATTTCTGCGCTTTAGAGAGACCCTCATAGAAAAATAATTGCTATTGTGAAAATGGAAATGAGCAATGAGAGACAGGTTTACTCCAGCTGGTGGTGGTTTGTCCCGTTACAAGTAAAAATTAAAAAACAAGATGAAATGGGGTTCAAATCTATGGCTGGCATTTGAGAAATTTTTAACAGAAACTAGTCTAAAGCGAATGTGAATTAATGTTAGTACCCACATTCCACAAAACCTTGTTATGCATAGTTTTTCATGGTTTTTTTTTCCTTTTTTACATTAAAGTAAAAACAAAAAATACAGTAAAATAAGAACTAGTAGATAGTTTGCTAAGTTGTGAAGGATTGAAGGAGTATATAAATGCTGTTTTTAAGTACTGTGAGTGCTTAAACTGGGTTTAAACAGAAGTTTATTTGTGATCTTATCAAGGCTAAAAGTCCAAGTCCAAAGTTAACTTACAGTGTGTGGCCCATTTAAAAATACATCTGTATAAGTAAATTCCTTATACACATAAAAGCATTATTCATATGACAGACATACAGTTGTCATGGCAGTCGTGGGATTTTAATCATTTCTGTGACTGAATCAGTCAAGTTTTTGTGGATCTATTGGCTCAGAAATATAATTAGTCATAGATACTAACAGAGGGCTATGCCTAAAGTTAACCCACAATAAACATATAAATAAACCATGCATGGGAGTGTTTTGTAATCAGTAGTTTATGTTTGATAATTCAGCAAAACTCTATTTGGCTGTTTTAAACATAATGCTTTACATATTAGTGCACCAAAACAAGTTTGGAGCTTAGGGGTTTCTGAGCATCCTGTATAGAGCTAGTGAAATCTCACTGTTACACAAAGCTCCCATTTAAGAATTGGTCTTTATTAATCCAGTCCAGTAACTTTTAGCCTTTCATACACTACAGCACAGAATAATGTGCATTTTTTCTCTTTCAACACTGACTAAAACCCTGAATGACACTACAACGGCAAAACTATTGATTGTATATCGGTTCTTTATATGGTTTCGTCATTATGACTAACAGACTCTTGTTGTAACACAAAAGCTCAAAATAGGCATTATCCAGAACTAGCACTACAGGCTTATGACATGGCATAGCATGTTTTTGCTTGCTGTTTTATGTTACCACTACAAAATACAAAACACTGCTATTACACCTTACATTTGCTGCATGTGACTGACACTACACAAGCACTACGATCATATACTACACTTACCCTAATAGTCCAGCCATACCGTATCAAACAATTTAGTTATAAATGATATGTCATTTTGCAGGCCCTGTCAGATTGAATACTGTTGTCTAAGTGTTATTTAGAATAGAAAACCAGACCATTTCTTTCTTAGGTGTTTGAGCTCACCAGGCTAATGTGCATTAGTGCTCGCATTAAGATAAAGGTTATGAATCGATTCATAGTCTATTATACGAAGAAGGAGTAGATGGCAGCTTACCATAGAAATGTTAATGACAGAGAACAAAATAATGACATTCATACTGCTCTTATAAAATGCTAATCATTTTTAATTTTATCTAATCATTTTTTTATAGATCAAAAAGCCATTATTGTTGCTATTTAAATAGAATAACGTGGCATTGACCTAGTATAATTCATTTATTTTTGTGAATGTATACCTTTCCTGGTTTAGTTTAATAACAGAACTTGAATCATACCTCTACTGCATTATATTTCTTTATCATTGATAAATTTTAAAGTGCACTCATCTAGATGGGCTGTTACTGAAGCATGCCATTAGTGCCTCTTAAATACTGCATATAAAAGCTGTTCCTTTCATTAACTTTCACTTTCTATTACTCTCACTTCACTATACTCTGGGGGATTTACTGGCAGAATGTTTAGGCTACATGATATATATTGTGCTTACAAATAAATAACTGAACTGTTTGTATACATGAATTTACATATTATGCACTTTTAAAATAAGATGGGGCTTGTGGAGATGATAAGCATCTAACTGTCCTTGGTTACATATGGATGTTATACACAATTTTAGGTCAGAACTGAATTTGTGCGAAATGGAGCATGTGTTATGGACAATAAAAAGCTTTTTGAAAATAAAGTCTGGATATTCTTCTCGCTGTTCCATGTGGTATAAACTATAAAGCACTAACAATAAATGACATGAATACATTAAATGGCTTGACTTTATTTCATCATTCTAGTATTGTAGAATTGTAAATACTTCAAATTTAATGCATATTGCAGTTTGTTTTATAATTAAGATTTAAATAATAGAGATTCCAGTCTAAAAGCATACAGAAAATCAATACACATTAATTTTGAGGTGCGGTAAATTGTAGCACTGCAGTGCCAAGTCTGACATCACAGGCCATCTGTTTCCAGCTTGTACATAAAATGTGCCATGTTTTTAAACTAAGTGGTTTTAGATCCTCATAGGAAATCTGACAGGACAAAAATGTTCACTCTCACCCTATTGTAAAGAAAAATCTACTTAAAAACAGATATGCCATGAATTAGAAGCTGCTGAAACGTGGGTGGTCAAGAAATGTCATAAGCTTAAAGGCTGGCATGGACAACGCATCAGCTCTAACTTTACAGTTTTGTTTTACAGTCAGTACTGTTACTGCAGTGCTATTTCCATGAAAATATGAAGTTGTAAGCATATACAAATATATAAATAATGATTGTGATTTAGTGAAAATCATGCATCATTCATTACTCTTTAGTTGGCAATGGACTTCTCCTCCACTAGAGGTCAGTATAGATAAATACATATTCTCCATATTCTTCTCCAAGGGTTAGATCACGACTCAATTCATTACTTTGTGATAGGATTTAGATCAACACCTAATTTTTACTTTGTGTTTTGTAATACATTTGGTGTTTGGGAGAATTTGAGAAATCAAATTTTAAGTATTTAACACTGTTTATGGTACATTTTATTTATTTATTAGGATTTTAACGTCATGTTTTACACACTGGTTACATTAATGACAGAACAGATAGTTACTGGTTACACAAGATTCATCAGTTCACAAGTTTAATGTCAAACACAGTCATGGACAATTTTATGTCTCCAATTCACCTCACTTGCACGTGTTTGGACTGTGGGAGGAAACCGGAGCTCCCATAGGAAACCCACGCAGACACGGGGAGAACATGCAAACTCAACACAGAAAGGACCCGGACCGCCCAACCAGGGAACTGAACCCAAGACCTTCTTGCTGTAAGGTGACAGTGCTACCCACTAAGCCACCGTGCCGCCCTGTTTATAGTAACCATGTAACACAGAATGAGTGAGGTGAGTATTTGTAAGAATGCTACAAAGTCTGGTTTCAATCTTAGTTTTAATTAATATTAGCCCTCAAATTACTTAAAATGTTATGCCATTAAATCTTTTTACTTGACTGCATCAGTGAAATGTAAATTATTATATGATAAGAAAGAAGAAAGAAAAAGCTGACAAGATGTTTGAAGTCTGTAAAGCAGGTGGTCAAGAACAGAGTGATGATGAGATGAGAATAATGGGATAAAAACCAGCCGGTAGTTTCACTGAGTGCTTATACTGACATCTAGTGGCAAAGAGATTTTACAATTAGTAAATGCATTTACTGAAATGATACTTTGGGAAATGATTTAAGATGTGTCCGTCTTTAATTAAATTGTGTTTACATTTTTAAAGTATTTTTCTAATTTCTGAGGATTCTTTTTAGCTTGTGGTTTCTTAAAAAAGCTATAAGCAATGTTTACCACCAGAAAACAAAACTGATTATTTATTATTTGTACACTCTCACATTACATGAATAATAAAATTTCTTAACAGTATTTGATTAAGGTTGTTTATTTTACATAGCACGACCATATCACACCTCTACCATGTCTGGAAATTCGTCTTCTTTGGTTTTATGATGGCACAATTTAATTATGCATTGACACCACTAACTGGACTGGGTATGATTGAGCAAGCAAACAATGCTATGTCCACATTATACTGCTCACCAGTTCATGAAATACAGTGCATACTTAAATTGCTTATTCTCAGTAATCTTTCTGACTTTGTATGACAATTTAAATCTTTTATATTTAGCGCAACATAATAAGACATGTTATATTGTTTCTGGCTGATTACAATGTGTACATTTACTAGTGTTACACACCGACCAGGCATAACATTATGAGCACTGACAGGTGAAGTGAATAACACTGATTATCTCTTCATCACGGCACCTGTTAGTGGGGGGGATATATTAGGCAGCAAGTGAACATTTTATCCTCAAAGTTGATGTTGGAAGCAGAAATAATGGGCGAGTGTGAGGATCTGTGCGAGTTTGTGAAATTGTGATGGCTAGATGACTGGGTCAGAGCATCTCCAAAACTGCAGCTCTTGTGAGGTGTTTCTGGTCTGCAGTGGTCAGTATCTATCAAAAGTGGTCCAAGGAAGGAACAGTGGTAAACCAGCGACAGGGTCATGGGCAGCCAATGCTCATTGATGCACGAGGGGAGTGAAGGCTGGCCCATGTGGTTCGATCCAACAGACGAGCTACTGCAGCTCAAATTGCTAAATAGTTCATGCTGGTTCTGATAGAAAGGTGTCAGAATACATCGCAGTTTGTTGTGTCTGGGGCAGCAAAAGGGGGACCAACGCAATATTGTCATAATGGTCATAATGTTATGCCTCATCGGTTTACAGTTTAATGTTGTGTAGAAAGCTGTTTAAGCATCTGTTTTATTAATTTATGAAGCCTGAAAAAACTCAGTGAACAGCAGTTGTTTGTATGACTAGGCCTTACATGTGAAATAAAGTTTATTGATAACTAAGATAACTCAGCCCAATATAAAATAAAAAGCAGAAATATAAAATTTATAAAATACGTTAAAAAAATTTTAAAAAACAGCAAAAATTGTACTAATCGCTTAAAATGGCATGATATAAAGTCATGGTGTTAAGACAAAAGAGCAAAATGTATCAGCTAGATAGTTAATTTTTAAATAATGCAGTCACCTTAGATGGGTGTGGCAATTTCAGTTGTAAAAAGCATAGCATATGGCAAGCTGAAAAGTAGTTCTGAGCTCCACTAAAACCTAAGGTAAATATGGTAAAGCTTTTACATAGGCTAATTATTTCTTTAACTGTTCTGTTTCTGTGAGTAAATGAGCATGTACTTTTTTGTAAAAAAAAAAATACATAAGTGAAAAAACAAATCACAAAAAGCTACTGGCAGTGCAAAGCTTTGAGTGTGAACAGTGTCACACATGTTTCAGCAGCTTCTGCTTCCCAACCATGTGGAAAATCTACTGCCTGCATAAAACTAGTTTCAGATGTCCTTCCTCTTTTTTTCTATTTTTGCATATTTGTCACACTGGATTGTTTTAGATTGATGAAACACATTCCATATAAAACATAGCAAAAAATTTTATAAGTAAGCAAAAAAAATCAGTATTTTATTAATAATTAAATTTAAAATAAATAACTGGCCAAGTGTGAAAAAGTATTTAATCTCCTAATTAATCAATTAGCCAGATTTATTTGATAATTTCATTGAATTTTACTAGTCACACTGAATTACCGCCACCACTGTTTAGCCTAAACACTTAAATAATATTCACATATTCATGTAAAGTAGCCAAAAGGTTCACAAACAGCACACGATATCAGAAAGAAAGTAATTAAAATACATTCATCTGGAGGGGTTTGCGAAATTATTTTTAAAGCTTTGGGAATCTAGCGAACCACAGTGGGAGTCATTATCTCCAAATAGGGGAAACTATAGGAAACTCAGCCAGCCCTCGAAAGCATTCAGCATGAGAAATATGCAATAATATAAGAAATCAGGAGAGGCAAATGGTCAAGTGTCCAAACTTTAGCATGTGCCACCATTGCTATTTTGTTGTATTAAAGTGTTCACAATATTAACAAACTCACAATATTTTAATTTATAAGCAGTATTATTATTCTTTTGTTTACTTCTTTTCACTTTAAAAAACAAACAAACAAAGATGTAATTTTGCCAGGGGGTCTAAACATTTGCATAGTTACAGCTGTATATAAAATGTAATGAAGTGTTCAGCAAAACTCTAAACCCAGCGTTAAGCTTTTCACTGAGAGAAAACTCCAAACAGAGCAAAACTTTTCCAAACATTCTCACCAGTTAGGACGTCAGATTTAAACCCCTCATTCCACTAAAAGCTCGCTGAACTGGTTTGTTTGCTTCCCACTGAGACAGTTTCACAGAGAAACATGAGCTATGCTGATTTAACAATACTAAAATAAAAAGTAGATAAATGTTACTTTACCTGATTTGTTTTTTCGCTCTAATGCAGTGGTGTCCAAACTTTTTTCTAGGAGGGCCAGATTTCATAATGTGAAAGTGCCCGAGGGCCAACAGTCCCTGATGACATTATTTTAAACAATAAAATATGCATATAATATGCTGTTATTTAATCATTTTATTTTTACAAAGCAAACAACAACCAAATGTAAGCATTCAGGTGCCAAACATGGGGTGGTTTAAACTATAACAATGCATGGCTGCCTTTGGAGAATTTCCTGGCATACATAATCATAAGACAAAAGAGAAAAAAAGACGTTTATATTGAACAATCCTTGACACTGTGCTTAAGTTATCTAGCTAACTCAGAAATCATGCTTTTCAAAATATTGTGATCTAATATTGTGCATCAATAAAACATCAAAACACAGATAGGATTATTTCATAGATCTATTAAGAAAACATTTTAATACTGTAATGTGCAGAAACATGACTGGGAAATATTGTTCTAAATTACCATTTAAACACCTATAAATACCTGAAACAGTCAAGGTTCCAGACAAATATCTTTACTTTGTAATTATTACAGTTATTTACTGTAGCTATAAAAAAGTTCAGTTGTGTTAATTAATACAGTCCATGTAAACGCTTATATAAATAAATATCAGATACAAATGTGTTTTTAAAACACTACAAACATCGCAAATATAAATCATGTTTACAACCATGTGATTGAATAACCTAAATAAACTGTAGATATGAAGCATCACACAGCAAACGAGTTTCGCTTCTTTCTCTAACAGTACCGGAGGGGAAGGAGGCGGGGATACGCGGTTTTGATGGACAGGTCTAGCAGCCAATGGAAATGCTCGTTAAAGAGATGTGTGGTTTCATTCATCTTTTAATTGGTTATTTTGATATTCGCTGCTATGGACAGACAGAGATTTATACCCACAATCAACACGTGTAAAAAAGTGAAAACCGCTAAAAGTGTTTTTAATCAGACAGCAACGATAATTTTTTTTCTGTTTGACTGTGCTGGCGGGCCACAAGTAATGTAATTTAAGACAGAAGGCGCGGGCCGTATAAAATCCGATCGCGGGCCGGACTTTGGACATGCTCTAATGTGTCTAATGTGCTATTTCTTGTGGTTAATCCCACACTATTGTACTTATTAGTGTCAGAAACCTGTCGCGTAATTTTCCAACATACTAGTTAGTTAGTATAGTTTTACTAGTTTTACGCTTAGCTTCGTCCTTTTACTGCCAGAGCTTCTCAGATATGAAGTCTACTCATTTCTGGACATGTAGTGCTGAAAATAACCATCCAATTGGTCTTGGCCAATTGGAAATCGATATTTAACATAATAATTTAGGTAATAGCCTGTAAGACTACTATTACTTTAATTGACTGGTTTAAATACAACAACCCTACAGTGATTAGTATCTCTGAAACACTAGTGGTTAAAACAGTGCACGGATTTTGAAGCGGTGTGCTTATAATTGCACAATTAACATTAACCATGTAAAACAGTAACTCTGTTTTTATAAGCTGGACACCCTATAGAAAAGCTACTGGATACATAAATATAGGTCACATAATTGAAAAAAAAGACTAATGCCTGATTGGAAGCTAATACAATACTGTATTTTAAAATGAGATTTGCAATCGATCCATATAAGAGCTGAATAGCCTGGGGGAAAGATAATAAGGTGAGGGCCCTTAACCAATAGAAACCAACTCATGATAATTAATAATAAACACCTTTATATAGAAAAAAAACACTAAAATGGTAAAAAAATATGAAATGAATAACTGAGTACTTACCTTTCATGACGGTGAGAATATTTGGATGGGGTCGGTGAATGGATGAAATGTTGCGCACCACGCGTAATCTTCTCGTCTCCAAGATCACGACACGTATTTAAAAGAAACCGTATTTTAAAAACGTATATAAATAGATAAAAGACGAAAGAATGTCATGTTTGAGACAGGTTACAAATCAAAGGAGCCCCAACCCACTGTCACAATGCGCTTTCCAAAAATGGCTCATGGCTCCGTGCGCACAAACCACAATCTCTCTCTCTCTCTCTCTCTCTCTCTCTCTCTGTCTTTTGCCTACATCCCATTCCCCCCCACTTTCCATCCCTTAACTCTCCAGATGCATCATTTCTCAGTTGGTGCATAAACATCACCTCGCAATTAAGCTTTAAGTACAAACACCACAGGGATATTTGGTGAATTTTGGGACGTTCCTCGGTATCCGCGTGTGAGGACCTTTGGTCATAATTTTCAGGTAAATAATTGTCATGACACTTTAATCTATGTAAGGTGTGTCTCTGCAGTGGCCTGGCCATTGTATAGGTAAGGATAAACAAAAATAACAAATGAATGTTATTTAATATTGCTGCATTATTAGTGAATAGTTATCCTAATTGTATTGAGACCTAAAAATAGCTCGTTTCCCAGCCAACATTTCGTACGTCATTATTTTTTTATTTATTGAAATGCTAAATAATTGATTGCTGTCTCAGATGTTAGATATATATTTAATTGGATTTTTGTTTTGTATCAGTGGAACATTTAAAATATTTTTAATTGTACATTGTGGTAAGATACAGAGTGGTCACGAGAAGACCAAAAGTATGTGGACACCTGACCATTAGCTTTTTGAACACACTATTTCAAAACCATGGACAATAATATGGTCACCCCTTTTTAGCTCCATAGATTTGGAAAGGCATCTCAGATAGAAAATGTGTCTGTGAATATTTGTGCATTGACTGACATTGATGTTGGACTGGCTTGCAATTGACTTTCCAGTTCATCCCAAAGGTGTTCAGTGGGGTTGAGGTCAGAGCTCTGTGCAGGGCACTGTAGCTCCTTCACACCAAACTTGTCAAACCATATATTTTTGGACCTTGCTATTTGACCAGTTTAAACTTGGATCTCAGAGGTGCTGGGCTAGCACATTAGACTGCTGCACCACCTGAGCGCCTAGTTCATGTAAACTTTTGACTTAAACCGTAAATAATGATTTAATGCACAATAAATAAATTACTTAGGTTTCACTATAGGTTAGTGCTACTCATAAAGAGCCAGATTCCTCAGTATAAATGAAATATTCTGTGATATCAACATCCCCTCAAACTTCACGCTGATCTGATGGCTTTAGGATAAATGTATTTATTACAGCACTGTGATCACTACATGTTTCTAATTCTGTTTGCTTTGTTGTCACTTCATAGCCATGTCCAGTCCACTGCAGAAAGTGGTGGCACAGAAGAAGGAGGCAATTGAGGCTATGATGGAGGTTTTTGAGAAAGCAGCAGAGGTCTTGGCTTCTGCTGTGGGGGAGCTCTTTCCACTGTTCGAAGCTGCTGCTCCAGTCGTGAGACTAGCTTTAGACAATGTAGAAAGCAAAGAAATCATCTACATTAAGGAACAATTCGTAGTTGTAAAGAATAGGCTTGATGTAATCTCATCTGAGCTGGAGGACATAAATCTCGAAATAAAGAAGGCTCGTGTGGATTCCCAGTACTTCACAGCTGAGGAGAACATAAGAAACCAGTTCCGCAAATATCTTGACGTTTTGGAAGCCAAGCCACAGTTCCGGGATGTCAAAATCCGTTTATTCAAGGACCATTTTCAAAAGACAGGAGGCGATAAAAATCTCTACGTGCTGTATGATGCTGTGATGGGAAGTAACACTTTTGGAGAGTCAATCCTGAATGTGGTGGAAAGACATGAAGCAAGGAATAGAAGGGTTCTAGAAGACTTCTGTGTGCGAATGAAACAGCTTTTCTGCCTGGGCTTGATTGCCATGCTAGGTCACTGTGCCCTTGAACTGGGAGAGGAGGCAGACCAGGAGACATTTTCTGAGTGGAGCGTAAAGATGCAAGAGGTGGAAACCAAGATGAAGGTGGTCATTGAGGAATGTGTAAACTCATTTGCCGAGCAAGCTTGCGAGGATGTCAAAAGGTTGATCCAAGAGAAAGAGAGTGGAAGTCTCCAAGACACAGCCCAAGAACTGCTGAATTTTCTGGAGAGAAAGTATGATTGGGTCAAGTGGTCTGTCCGTGTCATCAACCAATCAGGAACTTCTGGTCTAAGGTTGAAAGCTGTAGAAAACTTCCAGTATATTACAGGACAGAATTATTTTGAGGTGCTACAGGTGAACAACTCCAATGTTGTTGTGTCCTACTGTAGCAATCCGCAGCCCCTTGATAAGGAGACCATCCAGCAGCTGATGAACGGTCCTGTCAAGAAAGAAAATCCCAAAGCTGCAGTCGAGATACTTGAAAAAGAATTAAGTGGGTTTGTGGTCCATGCAATCAGTCATCGTAAGCAAAGCTTTGCATCGTGGAACTTTCCAGAACAGTGCCATTACTGGGAAAAACATAAGAAGGTGTCACTCTGTGTGCATTCGGAATAGAGTGGTCAAAAAAGATACAGCTAGATTTCTTGTAAATTAAAAATGAGTACCCCCATAAGCCATTTTAAAACATATATCATTCAGTAATATATGACTGCATATTCTATCTCAATGGCTACATATATTCAGCAATTTATCTATATTGTACTAATAACTTGTCTAATCTTAACCCAGGAGTGCCTACATTCAGTAAGGCTGAGTTCTAAACACCTTATTTATAAACCTTAATCCCAAAGAAGTTGGGACAATGTTCAAAATGCTAATAAAAACATTATGCATTTCTGATGTCATTGTTTCTGTACTATATTAAATTACAACAGTACAAATCACACTATTTTAAGTTAACTTTATTGTTCTTGTGAATATATTTTCATTCAGAATGTTTTTAACATGTTCCAAAAATGCTGAATAGTGCAATCACTGTGTAACATCACCTTTCCTTTTAACAACATTCACATTCTCTTGGTGGCAGGACTACCAAAAGACCAAAAATTCTGCTGCTGCTCAAACTAGTCAACAGAGACCTGAAGAAGATGACACATTCAAGAGGCTTTATTACCATTTTAGCTATATATAAGTACATACTAAATGAAATAAAACAACATTCCTGCAGGACCATGGTGCAACACAGAATACAATACAAGTGTTCTGTGCGAACAATAAAATACACACAGTGCAGACAAAACACAGTGTGATAAATACAAAGACCATTTTTTAGACCTAAAATTAATGGGACGGGACCAAATGATAAGTGTGGTGTTGGCCAGTATGCGGTACTGAGTATACATACATGTGGTTGTGCTTAAACAAAACATACTATGACATGCAATATAATACACTATACACAATATGTAATCTAGCTATATGTCAAAACTATGACATACCTTGATCTTGTCAGTCATTTAAAGATTTAAAAGCTGTTATTTAGATACTTAATTGATTCTAAAGACACAAAGCACCTATTAAAATAATAAATAAAAAAATTGTCTAATGTAATCAGATACTTCATATACTGTGATCTGTTGTCTGATTTATCGTCTGGTAAAATGATGTATGGTGCACATAAAAGATTTGAGTTTTCTGTTCGTGTTTTAACACCATCAGTTCAACAAACCACAATTGATGTGAATTGCTGTTAATACTGCATGGTCGACACAAACACCACTCAAAGCCGTGTTTAATTTAATTAAAGGATTTTTTTTTTACATAAGTTAGCATTTCCTGCTGCTCAAGGCAGTTGGGATAGAGTAGCTGAGACCTGGAATGCTGAACTCAGCTCAATGAATCTACAGTGAACAAGTGGAGAAAGAGAGCTAGGGACCATTTATCATTTCTATTTATTATTATGTATAAACACATTCTCGTTGTAACATTACTTAATGACAAACATAAATAAATAAAATGAATGACTGTGTTACACATGAATCTCAAGTAGCATTATCTAGGTGTCAGTAGGTTAAAATGGTTTCTTAACGGAATAGGTTTAAAGATCAGTTAGCCAGGACTGCTGTGGTGGATATCTGTCATTTTTAGGAGATTTAGCCTCACAGCTCCAGTTCAAAACTACAAACACAACTGTTGGACATGTTAATGTACTGGTTGATCAGTGTGGTTGGAAAGTAAAATAATAAATATATTTGAAATACATTTCCAGAATTTCAAGTCCCTTAATTCAGAACAAAATATGTTTTTTTTTTAAAACAGTGCTTAGAATACAGTTACCTTAAAATGTAATAGTGCATAAGTGCAGCACACAACTGCACCACAAACATAAACATGATTATAAACTGCCCATAATTTTATAATTAAACATATGATTTTTACAAACACGATTTTTAAATATATATTAATAATGACAAATTTTTGTCCATGGGAATTTTATATTAGTCTTTTATGATATAATTTGTATGTTACGAATTTATCTCATAAAGATAAATTTGAATTAATTATAATTTTACATTGTTTTTACAGAAAACATTTAACTACACAAACCTTTTGCCACTAGAAACTTTTAACATTTCTACATACATTACCACACACAACTACATAACATACATAATGCCTCAATTTCCTTTGGGATCAATAAAGTATCTATCTATCTATCTATCTATCTATCTATCTATCTATCTTTCTAATGTGTTTAATGCAGTTTTTTAAATATAAAGTTCAGATTCAGCAACTGTTACATTGTAAAAAGATCAGACCTGTTGTATTAGAATGTCACACTATTCAAACATTTCTGAGTGGAAACTCACAGCTCAGGCTATAAATACTCATGTTCATCTAGTATTCATTAGTGGTTGAGTGGCTTCTGGCCTGGCTGGATCTATTGATTTGCAGAAGCTCTCATCTCTAATAAAGGTTTTCCGGTGGCTTAGGTTTGAGTCGACGTGTCACTGTGGTTAAACCAGAATCTTCTTTTGATTTACCCGATCAAATCATGCACATCTTGTTTGTCTTCTTCAAGTATTTGATGCATCGCTTGTGTGTGTATGTGCTGTTCTGGTGGCAGATGGCGCTAGTATTACATTTATTTCACACAGAGCTTCCTGCGTGTCTGCGGCTCTTTCACTGATTTACTTCCTGTCAGAATGTGGGTGTTATTTTAAAAATGTTTAACAAGATTTGAGGTGGAAAAAGAAAAGAGTTTCTACAATTGCACACGTCTTTAAACTGTAACTGCTGAAAAACTTAGCTTCTCCTGACCCAACCTTCTCCAGGAAGATATTTCAGCCAATATCAATATTTCATAAACAAAAGAGTGACTTTATGGAGACTAACATTAGAGCAGTCTTGGCAAGGATCGATCAATCCCAGAATGCCTTAGTCCAGCTGCATCTGCTAATCACAGCCCAAGCTAATGACATTACCCATCCGTCAGAGTGGACCATCGACCCGCTAGCTGCTCCCTAAGTGGCCTGATCAGATAAAAAGCTTTAAAACATTTGTTCGGTGACACACAGCAGCTCACGCTGGACATCAGTATAGATTTGCCCTTAGAGTTCTGGCACAGTTTTGACTAGAATTTTTATCCTATATGTTCATGTTCTATTTTTATACATTTTAAGAACAATATTGATGTTTTTAATGTTTTAGCATTAAAGTTTGGGGCTTGGATTAATGTGTCAAATACATTAAACCACCACGAAAAGCATTGTATATGACATTCGCTCATGAACTGATTCATTTTCAGAAGTATCCACTTTACCGTGACCAATGTAATGTTGCGTTTAGTGTCTTTACTAAAAGCACTAGTTGCAATATATAGAAAGCATTAAAACAACATAACAATTGGTAAGATTGTAAAAAGTAAAAAGTTTACTATTTAAACAATGTACATGTATTTCAGCATTTCTTATTATTTGGTATGTTCCTCTTTTTGCTGTAATGACAGCATGTTCTCGAGCTGGCTTTGCAGAATCAATTAACCATGTTTTCCCAGCATAATTATAAAGAGCATCTTATTATATCACTGAATGTGTGGTTTTCTCTGTCACCAAATCCCCGATAAATGCTCTGTGGGCTTTTGGTCAGGTGACTCTGGAGTAAAGTTTATGACAGGCACTACTTCTTGATCTAGCTTGGTGTTCAGGTAGTTTTTGCAAAGCTTTGAGGTTTAGGATTTGTTGTAAAAAAAATTAAAAGGAGATTTAAGACAAATGCAAAACATTTGGAGGTCTCCAAGCTCCATTTTGCTCTCCACAGTGTGTGGCATGTACATGCAGATCTGCTGGTTTCAAAGTAGTGCTTATCTCCTCAGCAGTAATCCATTTTACTATCCTTCACTGTCTGTCTCCTACAACCACGTCAGCACTTAAGGTCTCTCTCTCTCTCTCCTCTCTCCCACTCTCTCTTAGTGCCTCTCACACCCACGCACACTCTCATGTTGAGATAACCCCACCATTGCTTAAAGTTAACTATAAACACAGTGAGAGTTTTCCTGGTGCTGTGGTGTATTACTCTGTCTCTTCGGTAATCTTACACAACACAATCCTAATCTCTCTCAGTTCACTACTGCATCAATTACTTAGAAGTCATAGGTCAGACATCCAGTGTGCATACCCAGAATTCCATTTTTATCATTTTGGAGAAAAATGCAGGTATAGCCAAAACAGAAAACAGCATTTTGGTTTTAGTATGGACTAGGTCTAAATGGTTATACTTGTTTTGCTGTGTTTCAAACACAAAATATGTTATATTTTGAACACAAAAGCAGCACCGACCAGTTAAACTAGCAATACATCAGTATGTGACAGCAAAAACCAGCTTATACCAGCAACCACCCAATGTTGCTCTGTGCTTTTCTTTTAAGCAGGGTTCTTGTAATTAATTTGAGTTTAGGGTAATCGCACTTAACCTTGAGGTGATCTGTTGCCAAATGAGAGAGCAAATTAGGTATCCCATTGCAGAGACATTTAATTAACACAGCCCTGCTCTCTCAGGCCCCAGAGGAAGTATGTGGTGGTAACACACACACACACACACACACACACACACACACACACACACACACACACACACACACACACACACACACACACACACACACACACACACATGTACAATAGAGAGAGATAGAGAGAGGGAGAAGACAGGAAACACCCCACCAACTGGCATAAAAAATCATTCTTGGTAATATTATCCTTGTTACTGTTATTGACCCAGATACTAATTATAAAGATTTCATGTATAATTTCTGTGTTGAGATGAGTTAAAATTTATTGAAATTAGATTTCAATTTACAGCATAATAATAATAAAAGCACTTAGAGGCACTTTTATTGTAGTGTAGACAGTAAAACAAGAGATAGCTAAATTTCTAGTGAAGTGCATTAACTAATGGCTTTCAGACAGTAGATAGTGTACTCTACGTCCAACTGAGATCCTGTTAGGATTCACCCTTGAGTATAAACTATTTACTTGTGTCATGTTTCAGCCCACATATCCATTAGTGTATTAAAAGTATAATTTGAAGATTTATTTTGTCTTGGCTGTTAATGTTTAAGTTAGGGTGCTCTTTTTTATTTTTCTGTCCCCACTTGAGTTAACACAAATTATGATAATCATTGTTACAATACAGAACAGAATCTTTTCATCACCATGCAATAATAGTTATTATTATTATCAATATTAGTATGGGCGGAAACCAGATTAACCAGTGGAAATCGGCACAAACACACTCCTCACAGTGACCTGTAGCGAGAAACCCAGATTTGCAGCACCCTTTCAACTGTGCCCCATTGCTTGTCTGCTTAGGTTTTATCAGCTTAGGTTTCATAAATCACGTTCACCTTTATTGTGCAGACCAAGCTGACATTTCATTAAAAACAAGAAGCGCTGCCTTCACATTGTATTAGATTGTAAAATTGAGTTTGCAATTTGTCTGAGAAAAAGGTTTTCAGAGAAGAAAAGTGAACCTGACTGAAATAAATCATTAGCCTGGAACATTCCACTGACAGAGTTGTAGCTCTCAAAAACTCTTGATCTCAGGACCACTATTATCAGGTAGTTTGGTTTCTTTGCTTGCAAAAAACAAATTCCGCATACAGAGGTTATAATACTGATTTAGAATACTGTTTTATGTGTATTTGTATGTATTATATATGCTGTGCCTCTATGTGTATATACACAGCATATATAAATATATGTATATACAGTATAATGTTCAAATGGATTCACCGTTTCGATTCACCCATGAGTGTCATGTTTCAGCCAACAGAGCCATTAGTGGATTAAAAGTGTAATATGTATATTGATTTTGTCTTGGCTATTAATCTTCACTTTAAGCGTGCTTTCTCTGGCCCTATGATGTTAAAAAAATGCAATTGCAAACCTATCAGGTTGTAGTCGGTTATTCTATCTGATTGTGTGTGAAAGAGAATGTGTTTATCTAGATTAAAGGACATCATTCTGGTAAAGTATCATTTTACCAGTTCAGAAATTACATCTAAAATCTTAAGTTAAGCCTTAAAAAAGAGACATTTATAGGTTTTTTTATTAATGTTTTTAAAGTATGCACAGTCAAACTGTTTTTATATGTGGAGACCATACAGAAAAACATGCTACACTAAATACACTTAATTATTAATCAGTATTTGCAATAAGCTTCTCATATTAATTATGATTATCTCCTTCAAGTACAAACTCTTAACCTTGTTTCAACAAAAGTCTTGAACTATCTTTTAATTGAACCTATATACTGTACAATACTTATTGTACACTTAAATAATGTCAAACCCATTTTAATAAGTAGCATTAGCAATTAAAGGACAGTATTATCTCAGCAGTTAAAATGCTGGACTAATGATCAAAAGGTTGCTGGTTCAAGTAGGGCGTCGGCTAGCCTGTGGCTCACCTCTGCCAGAGAGGGCATTGTGCAGCAGAGGCTGCAAAATGTGTTTTGTGTAATCAGTTAGAGCAGGTGCTTGACTGGCCTTTTTCCCGTTGAAGTGTGCTACACAATAAATCACAAAAAAAAAAAAAAACAAGAATGATTGTTCCATTACTAAGGAAAAGCAAAATAGTTTGCTTTTGGAACAGGTTTAGTTGGTGTAATTAGTCTCCAAACAGGCATTTAGTGTTGTTAAACGGAAAAATGTTGTAACTTATGTAACGTGGTGCCCTACATTTTTTTTAATTTTGTTGCAGGCAGCAACTTAGAATCACTGTGTATTTCCAAAAGCAATTTAGAAGTTTATAAATCACAATAACATTTCATATCATGTAATAAGTAATATATCATCATGTTTTTGTAATGTTGTAAATGTAATACAAATCCTAACATTTTTATATTAAGGGTGTATTGTTAGCTGAAAGTCATTAACCTGCCAAACTAATCAAACAAACCAGTTTTACTCCACATCTGCTTAATTAGTGGATGATTTACCAGATCTGTCAGTTTTAAGTCAGGGTGATGTAAGGGCAATTTATCACACTTTAGTTATTTTCCTCTGATCAGTGGAATGGTGCACCACTAATTGTGCATCAGTTTTTAAATGTCCTTCTTGTTGTCATACAGGAGTTTTGCTTTGCCTGCATTGGTTTCCTGGCCAGGATACAAACCGTTCTATCTGAGCGCTTTCTTTGTCAACCAGATCTTGCATCAACCTTTACAGTTTTCCTTAACTGTCATTTCTAAGTGACATTTCAGACAGTGAAAATGGAAACTGGATTAGCTTTGACATCTTTTTTTAGTTTTTTTCTGTTTTGTAGACAGAAATTACCTTTATTTTGAAGATACCTAGATAACTGCTTTAAGCTGATGACGTTAAGTGTTAGCACAAGATTTCAGGACTCATTTCAGCATTTCTTACACTCTGAAATTATTAGCTGTCATTTTCCAATGACAATTTTTGACCTGCCAAATGAGTCCTAGTGAGCCACTTAAAGCTTAAAGATTTTATGCAAAAGCAAGCCATAGCCTAGTGGTAAGGTACTGGTCTAGTAACCAGAAGGTCACTGGTTCAAGCCCCACCACTGCCTGGTTGCTGCAAGGCCCTTAACCCTAAAATTGTTTAGACTGTATACTGTAACTGTACTGTAAGTCGCTTTGGATAAAGGCGTCTGCTAAATGCCGAAAATGTAATGTAATGTTATGTCCAAACATGCCATAGTTACATTGTTTTAAATACTAGATATACTACATAAAATAACCTTTATTGACATTACAAAACTGTTTGTCTTTCAGGTGTACGAGAGACGACTTTTTAGTGGGTAATTTCGAGCAAAGGAAGTAATAAAACTGGGATCTGTCAATAAACCAGTATTTCACTGGTGTGGATCATGTGTGACCCGTCTTTCCCCTGTTTCACTATGAGACTAACATACAGTGTCCTGGAAACAGCTGCTCATTCACATTGCCTGAACTAAAGCCAGCAAGTGTTAAGGATGTGAACCTAGTTCAAAAAAACATTAACGCTGAATCAGAAGACTTTTCAATAGTCTAAATTAAAACAATGCTAGAATACAGTCTGGACAGAGCACCAGGGCCAATTTACCATTTGGAAAGAGAAAGCAAACCAAAGTACCCAAAAGAAAAAAACACATGAGCATGGGGAAAACATACAAAACTCCTCACAGACAGTGACTAGAGATGTGATTTGAGCTCAGGTCCCTAGGTGCTGTGTAGAATCCATATTACCTGCCGACCCACTGTACACTGGGCCACATCTATGAAAATGTTGCCTAATATTTACAATTTGCCATGTAGTAATATTTTACACTTTATACATCTATATTATTTTATATATACAGTCCATGGTCACCGTTGTCTGATTTTCCTCCTCATGATGCACCATAGTTGTCAATAGGAGACAGTTCTGGACTGCAGGCAGGCCAGTCAAGCACACACACTCTGTGTCCACTCTGTTGTAGCATGTGCTAAATGAGGCCTGGCATTGTTTTGCTGAAATAAACATGGACTTGGGAAAAGAAGTTGCCCTGATGACAGCATGTCTCTCTAAAATCCTACTATACACCTCTGTATCCGTGGGATCTTTACTTATATGCATTTATACATGTCACCCATGTCGTGGATACTGATGCACCCCATCCTATATGAAAAAGCCAAGATGTTGGCTTTTGCATGTTTCACTGTTTGGATTGTCTTTCAAATCAGTTGAGATGAGCAAAACTCCGCTGTATTTATGCATAGCATTCACGTATGACTTTCTTATTGCATAACAGAGTTTCAAATAAAGTTTAATTTCAATGTTTAAAGACAATGGGTTTTTTTAAGTACTCCTGAGCTCATGTGGCCTGTTACCAATTTGACTGCTTATCAAAACTGTGTAACTTGAATTCTATATAAACAGTCACTCTTAGTTTAGCCCCTCTCTCTGCCCCTGGTGTGTTGCAGCCATCAGTTTCAAAAATGTTTTATATTTACACAATTCAATCAAGTTATTAATAGACAGGACGTGATTGTAATGCTGATTAATTAATGATGCTATAAAGTATTTTATTGTTTGCTGCTTATGCAAACATTATACATAAACATGAAATAAAAACAGGTTTAACATAAATAGGTTGGTACCCACATCTCAGTGTAACCACTTTGCTGGAACATGACAGTAAAAACAAAAGTCATTTTTCCATTGTAGACAAACCTGAAGACAAACCTGTCTGATTAATATGGAACAAGCCTAAACTCTCCACCACACTAAGAACACATTACAGAATCACATTTTGCTCGTTGGAGACCTGTCTGTGCTTGTTCTTTTTCACATATAGTCCAGATATATAAGAATAAATGAATGGTTTCTTAATTTAATGTTACATCCTGGTTCAGCCAGATCTTGAGCTTCCATTACTGATTTAGTAAAACCAAAGTAAAAGTGGGGACTGTTTTGTCCAAAATACACTATATGACCAAAAGTATGCGAACACGTAACCATGAACTTGTTGGAAATCCCATTTTAAACCCCCACTTTACTGATATCACAGCCTACTCTATTCAAAGAAGGCTTTTCACAACATTTAAAGTGTATCTGTAGGAATTTGTGCCCATGATGTAGGAGCAACTGTGAGGTCAGGCATAGTCTAAATAATATTCATTCAGAATGGTTGATACCGGTTGTTTTACATTTCAACGTGTGAATAAAGTACTGGTACTTTTTTCCCCACTTTAAGCACTGAGCCTAACATTAGGACATCATCCAAAATGAAATAAATTGCTGGAGTCTTTTTAAAATCAAGAATGGATCTGATATGAAGAAAAACATTTTTAAATGATAATGTTATTTCTTAAAAAATGTCCAATAACTAGATATAACTATTTCACATACCTGTAAATTAATGTTATCCCACTCTTTTGTGCAGACTCACTTTAACTTTGATATATTGCAGGGTTTTCCAAGCATCGACTACCCGCTTATGGACCTACCATGTGTTTGTGCTTTTAATAACTGTCTTCTTGCATAAGTGCACTAGAGCACTTCAGATCATAGACTGATGACCAGACATTCTCTTTCAGGATTTTCTAATAGAAAGCAGAATTCACAAATCTATCAAATTTGGCATGTTGCCCAAGCCCTGAGACAGCAAGGCACACACTTTCACTTCACCATCACTATATTTGTTGGTATGAAGCTCTAACCATCAAATGTGTTATCATTACATTCGCTGTAAAGGACCCAAGTATTTCAAAAAAGTTCCACTTTCAATTTCAGTCCACTAAATATCAAAAAGCTTGGGGTTCATCAAGGTGAGGTTTATATTACACACATAAAATTAGTTTTTACATTCTCATTGGTTATCAGTGTGTTTGCCTTGCAACCCTCCAATGAACACCTTTTTTTGCCCAGTCTCTTTCTGCTGATGAAATTATGAACACTTACCCTACATAAACTTTGTCTGGGTTCCTTTGTGACTTCCTGAATGAATCGGTGTTGAGCTCTTAAAGGTATTTTGGTAGGCTTGCCACTTCTAGGAAGACTCACCACACGTTTTTTCCCCGAAGTTAAATATAACACCTTAGCACTGTCTTTGTAACCCTTTCCAGACTGATTTATTTTAATAACTTTCTTTCTCATCTCTTCCTGAATTTGTCTTGATGCCAGTATAGCGTGCCTTTTGTTGAGTCAGAAGGGGAAAAATGACCCACATGGAGCCTTCATGAGTAAACCCACATTAAGCCCACACATGTAACCAACCATATTTGATCAGCCAAGACAAGATGGATGTCTGAAGTTAGATTATCATGTTCGTCTTAAAGCAGGCAATGAAAGCTTATACAAAATATAAGAGTATTTGGATACTTTACAAACATATGAACTGGTTGTACCGAAGTTATAATTGAAATAAACCAATAAAACCTTTTACACAAATCAGTTTGTCTGTATTTTGCCAGTCTAGTTGTCTAAGTAGAAATATCCAAGCTGAACAACAACACCGCTATAGTGCAGTTAGCACTGATGTCAGTAACGCGTTACTCTAATCTGACCACATTTTTCAGTAACAAGTAATCTAACGCGTTATTATTTCCAATCCAGTAATCAGATTAAAGTTACTTATCCAAGTTACTGTGCGTTACTATTTAGATTGGAGGAAGTATGCACTACTCGGCCGGTAAAGAAGTACATACTTTCAGTACAGAAGTGTGCAGTATGCACACAACACCGCTACGTACTACAAGTGGGGACGTGATGACGTAATATCACCATAGTTACAGACTCATTACAAACCCCACTCGCCAAAATGTTGGATATTTATCGTCTTTTTGTTATTTATTTGTCATTAAAAATTGTATTTTATTTATCTTACTTACACTTGTGAACAGAGGACTTAGTTTTCCGCTATCTTTCTTGTTTCTTATTCCGCTTCAATCGCCTACGCAGCTCCAGTTGCATTACGGCAGCTGCTGAACGTAACTAATAAAGTAACTTGTAATCTAACTTAGTTACTTTTAAAATCAAGTAATCAATAAAGTAACTAAGTTACTTTTAAAATCAAGTAATCAATAAAGTAACTAAGTTAAAGTAACTGAAATGAAAACTCCTGTATTTGTATATTTTATTAAACTGTTGCTGTTTTATCATCTCTTCTAAATTTAAAATACCACCTTACAGGGGACAGAAAAAACAACAGACAAAGCAGATGAGCAGCTTGACCTTAAAGTGACTTAGCAATAATGTATACGCGATAAAAAGTTTCAACAATTGGCACTTTGGAACATGAGATTTCAAAGCAACATGAGAACAAAATGAGTTCTAAATAACTGAATAAAGTCTAAACTAAATTGAAGTCAAGTGGTAAGTACAGTTTTACAGGACCAGGTGCCCCCTATGGTGCAAACAGTCAAGTGGTTTGATAAACACCAGTATAAAGTTGTAGTTTCTTATATATCCTATATGTTATCTCCAGTCGTCATCATTAATTTCTTATAAGGCATTCTAAACTAACTAGAATTTATTAAAACTTAATAAATATTTTGAACTGCGTTTTTATTATCTAGGTTCTGCTATATGTTGGTCTGGTGCTTTACTACTCTAAATCAGAAAAGCTATGACTTTTTCTTGTACAGTCTTTGCACACTTTAGCCTATACAGTGCAGACATTTTGTGAAATGCTTAGTGAAAGTAAGAAGAGTAAAACTGGGTAATAAACAGAGGCGCATGGCAAACTAGCTTGGCCGGAACATCTTGCAAATCTGGTAGCAATTAGCATAACAACTTTTTCCATTGCTTTGTGTTATTAAACATAAACACTGAAACAGCTCTATAAAACCTGCTGAGATCAAAGTGTGTTTTATATTTTAACCTTTTAATCCGGCCAAACCTGCCAGGCGGTCCAAAATCAATTCTACTTTACATAACATCTTAGCTTCAGCTCATTCTTGACTAAGCATTGATCCTTTTACCCAATCACGACAGCATAACTTGCTACCAATCTACCTTTTTACCTGTAGAATGTTACAAAACATGTGTTTTTGATCATTCCACAAACTTCCCAATTTTTTGGAAAGTGTAGCATAATTTTTTGTGAGATTTACAATAAAATGTCTTAATAAAAAGACAATTAATAAATCACTGTTTTCAATATTTAACAATTTGGTGGGGAATCTCATTAAAAGATGCAGTAAGAGTCCAAACACAATGCCAGCAAATCAGGGCATCCATCTGCAGCCTTTTCCACCCACCAGGCCACATACCGTTATGCTACTGCAAGAGTGTTTTAGTGCTCTGGATGCTATCTGGTTAGCATAGCGCGAAAATTCACAGTGACACGAAGAAGCAAGGTTATTGCCTTATCAACTTGGTACAAATCTCCAAGCAGAGTATTTTTCTACTTCCTCTTAATTTAGTAGCCTGCTCAGTGTGTCACTAAAAAAGAGAACAAAAGCTCTGCTCAGCCTGCCCGACACAGCTTGGATGGGAGAACAGAAGGGTCTTTCACCGCATTGTATAGCATTTTGACGGACGTAACTTAAAAAGCGTAAAAGCTTGGGGGCAGAGCCCATACCACGATGCACTTTGTCTGCTTCTAATGCATTTAGCTTAAAAAGTGCTGATGAATGAAAAACAAATTTAAACAATTATTTTGGATACCAAAAACTACATAGGTCTCAGATTTGCATAACTATTTTACTAATAACAAAGTTCTAGGTACTTTTTTGGGTGACACAATTTCACATAGAGCAGACTAAAACCCAGTGAAAGGGGCAATGTTTACAGGATGTTACCCATCCCGTTGCGAGTGGGCTCCCAGGAATGCTCACAGGAGATGGAGCTCATCCAAAGGGGGAGTGCCACGAGAGGAGAGACTATAAATAGAGCTCGACCCACGGAGGCTGCAGTTCCTCAGTACAGCTGGGCTCCGTCTGAACACTACAGAGGGCACCTCTGCGCACTTTACAGACTAACTGTAAGCCCTTTTATCTTTTACCCATTGTCAATTTCTTTTTGATGTTTTTTCTCTTTAGCATTTTTCTTTTTTCCTTTGTTGTTTTATTTGCTAATGTTTTTCTGTAACAATTGAAAGAAAGTTTAGTGAACATTGAATTGTCTTTCATCATTCTGGTAGGTTTCATCTTTTTTTTTCTTTTTCTCAGCAGTCTTTTGCATTTTTAAACCACATCCTTAGTTACTAATCCAGCTACACTAACATGGTAGACAAAGTCTTCTGGCAGTCAATATTTGTTTAAGCTCAAGATCCGGCCATCTCATTTTGCTTCTAAAAAGAACCTTTTCTTATTGTTTAAATTCTAAGCCAGGATTAGCAAATAAAATCATTACAATGTATTCAAAGATGATCTATTTATATCTTTCTTTTTATTATTGTTATGCTGTAAAAGTAATGGTCTGGATTGTGACAGTTAAGTCTGATTGCATTAAATTAATTTCTGTAATTAATTTTAAAAAGGGGTAAAATTTGGAGATAAAATTTAAAATCATTATACAAAATTTTCAATATTGAACAAATATCTTAATATAATTGCTTTAATTATACATATTGTTATTCACAAAAGGTGTTTGAATTTTTAAATTATTAGTCCTAGTGTGGTGATTATGACTAAAACCTATATTGTTAATCCCTGACTAAACAAACTAACCTCATACCAACACAGTGTTTTTTTTCCTTTTCTCTCTGTGTATAGAAGTACTAACCAGTCTGGCTACAGTTATTTTCCCTTAACCAAATATTAGATGATAATTAGTGTGATAATTTGAAATTTTGTGTCAGTGTTGTTTTTGGTCATGTTTTTCTCATGGGCTGTTAAAAGGTTGTCTTGTATAACTGAACAAGTGTACTGGTCATGCTTTTTCTCAAATCTGGGTGTGCCTTTTTTTGCTGTAGTGTACTCAAGATCTTGGGAAATTAGATCTATGTGTGAGATCATCTCCCTCGTGGATTCAAACTACTGAGAAATGCCTTGAAATTCCCAGGCTCCTCAGGCTTTTAAAAATGTAATTTATGTAAAAAAAAAAAGATGTTTTATACTGCCTCAGTACTGGAAGAAAAGCAAATTACCCATGATTATCTGGCATCATTTCACAACTCCTCTCGTTTTAATGAGACACTTGTGATTTGCCACTTTTATGTTTACTTTGCACCTTGGTAAACTTTCTGTATGTTTGTTCCCAGACATGACTGTTAGACACCTGATCTTTCCCAAGCCTCACAATAAAAAAGGTGTGGTTTAGTATGACTATGGGCATGTCTGTACTTGTCCAGAGTTTACTTTCCCACATTTTGTTGGATCTGGCATCTGCAACCTGCCAGCTGAAAACATTGCACAGTATTTCATTCCCAGATGTTTGGCCCCAGTGATTAGGATGTTTATTATGTCTTAGGTTACCTAAAAGAAATAAATATGACCTTTACCGAGGACTGCATTGATTGTGCCATTGATTTTAATATAACTTGGCTGAGAGGTTTCTAAATGACTTATCTTGCTCTGTTGCAGAGAAAGCACTTGCCTTCCTTAAAGGATTAGGGCAGGACAGCTTTCCTGGCATCAAATATGAATCGTGTGGAAGAATGGGTTCTGGAAAACAAGGACAACATTGAGAAGGGAGTGGAAATAATAAGCCAAGGATGCGAGATACTGGCAGCCACCATAGGCCATCTTCATCCCCTCCTTGAGGCAGTTTTTGTGGCCTCAGCTGAGATCCTTAGCAATCCTGAGGGCAAAGAAGCTAAGTACCTTGCTGAGCAATTTGAAAGGGTCAACCAGAAGCTGGAAGGAATTCAGGATGAAATAGACAAAATAAACCTTGAGCTTCAGAGAACCTCGCTGAATAAGCAAAACTTTGACCGTGAGGTACAAATGATCAGTCAGTATGAGAAGTTTCAAGAGTTTGTCACCGCCAAACCCAAGTTCAAGGAAAAGAAAAAGGAGAAGTTTATCAGCCACTATGAGAACACAGACAGTGATATGAACCTTGATGCCTTGTACAATGCTATCACTGGAGATAATACCTCTGGAGAAGAAATGTTGGCCACGGTGGTGGTCACCGAGCAACGCAGCAGAAGGGCAGTGGAGGAATTCTGTGCCCGCTTAAAAAAGCTGTTTGTGGTTGGAATTATAGCAGTGATGGGCTACACTGCACTTAAGGATGGAAAAGTTGGTGAGGCTATGGTAAAGAAATGGCAAGGTCGCATGGAAGATGTAGAGAAACGCATGAAAGCGGCAGTGGACGACTGCATACAAAATTTCCCTGAGCAAGCCAAGTTGGATCTAGAGCATGAGCTGTTGGAGAGGCAGGCCGGTGTCAACCCTGAGTTCACCAAAATCCTACTAGAAACCCTTACCAAGAAGTTTGACTGGGTTTGCTGGTCAGTTAGGGTCTTCAGTCAAAGTGGTGTATTTTTGTGGAATTGGCTGGCTGGCAAGAATTACCAGGGAAGTTATGGAGGTGTCCATTTTTTTGAGATTTTGACCAAAAACAAAATAAAAATCGTGGTGTCTTTCACTGTTGACCCAAAACAACTCAACAAAAGCCAGATAAAGGATCAAATAGAGAAAGAAAAGCTCAAGGGTAACATGAAATCTTTGGCCGAGTCTCTTTGCAAGAACTTTCCCAACTGTCTTGTGCATACTGTCAGTCGCTATAAGACAGTTGAGGAGGCCAACAACTTCCAACCAGAGTGCTACTATTATGCCGCTCACAAAAAAGCACACATTTGCTTACACTCAGAGTAATTAATAATGTAATTAAGGCAATCAATATAAGAAAAATCAAAATCAATATAAGCAATGCAATGATTACAACTTTTTAGTCATTGTATACTGTAAGCATGTTTATGTGGCTGACTTTTTTGAGTTATGAAACTGTCTAAACATTAAGAGCTTTTACATTTATTTTTGCTTAAAGAATTTTGCATTCTGTAGAATGATTAATGTTAACCTTCTTTGTACCAAATGCTGTTGATTGAATTGAGTCATATTATGCTGGTAAGGTCATAATCATGTATTTCCTTTGTAATAATTATTAAAACAACTTAAAATGTTATGTTTGTCTAGTTATATTACTATGCTGTGTCTATTCATGTTTTTTTTCTGTAATTAAGGCAGTACTGGCACACAAACCTGAATCCATAAATGTGCTACAATAGAAAGATGCATACAAAAACAGAAAGCAATGATTCACTAATCACCATTTTGCCCTGTATTCAATTAAAACCAATACTAAATCAGGACATTTATATTTTAACTAATCAGCTTTGTTTTTTGTATATACAGTATACAATTATACAACAGTTCTGACCAATTAAATTGATTGGACAAGAGGCATCCAAAGAGCAATGATATACAGTTTAATACAACTAAGACTTTTTACAATATGTATCACTCCACTTTACCGGTAGTAATATTTAATGAATACATTAATGATCATTGTCACTTAGCTTGCACTGCAATGACAAATGACAATGTGACTTGTTACATATTGCAGAACATAAAAGTATAAACTTAAAATGTTTTCATCTTGCAGATCTCAATTCTTGCTAAACAGTTACTCCAGACCATCCATGGAGAGCATGAAACAATGGAGCAATGTACTGTCTGGCTATACTGACTCACCATTTTCACACATGCCACCAAAGCGACTGTCAACACACTCTATTTTTCCACTTACACAAAATGGAAAGACACAAATAAATAACTATGGTAAAAAAGTGTAAGGTGCAGCGGTAAGGTGCAGACCTAAGCAAATAAAGTAGGAGCTAACTAGTGTGCAGGAATATGATGTGTTGTCTGGCAACAGTCCAGGACTATTTGTGATAATGGAGTAAAAGAAATGATTAAAGAAAGCGTGAAATCAATCTGTTGTTGCTCATTACTGTTAACCAATAAATGCATAAGGTAACGCTGTTGTATACAAGCAATATGCTGTTACACTGAATATCAGCACGGTATAATAGTCTTCGACCTGCAGCATCGTACCTATTTGACCTAATAACAGCTTTAAGTGTAAGATCACTCCCTTTCCTTTGATGTTGCTAAGTGCTCTCATTCCGAATTTAAGTGATGCAACACATTCCATAAAACTGGTACCGGGGAATGTTTACCATACTGTTACCATTCCTATTAACAATATTCTGTAATTATGGACTGGTCAGACTTTAGCACAGGTTTTCAATTTGTATTCATCATTCCTAGGTGAGATTGAGTCCAGAAAAGTTGTGAGCATTTCTGGATGTTGTTTATATGTGGCTTTTACTATGCAGAGTAAAACAGTATTTACTGACAGCAGCTGTCCACATGTGTTTTATTATAGAAGCATGACTTTTTTAATGAAGGCCTGTCTGATGGATTAAAGTCAATAGCATTAAATATTTGTTCCTGCTAATGCCTGGATTCTCTGTATCTTTATTTTATAGATTGTGTGGTATGACTTAATTTTAATGGTTCTTTAACTGTTGGACTGTTTGCTAAGGCATTTTTTGCAACAGTAAACTTTGTGGTGGGGGGACTTGAACAAGTGACCTTGTGATAAATAGTCCACTGCCTTTATCGCTGAGTTATCACTGGCTTTAAAAAACAGAGCTTTTTATTAATGCTGCCTAATACCCAATCATAATAGCATCACCTTATGCCTACTCTTCTCACAAACATTCCAGTCTTAAAATCAAGTCAAAATCACTGTGAAAGACATTGTACTAATCACTGCATTTAGTTTTTACTTGCATTGTGATTTTACATACTGGCAGAACATTTTTAATTGGGTGTATATGTATTCAGTGTAAGAAAGGTTCATATTCAGAATACAGGTAGATTATATCTCTGGGATAATATTTTCTGAATTTTTGTTTATCCACAAAATATAAATGTATATTAATAAGACACTCACATTTTTATCCACCAGCTTTTTCCTCTACAACACTATTATGTTTATCAATAAAATATTTTACTCTTTCTCAGAGCTTTCTATTATTTTAGTAACTATAGTAATATAAAAAAATGAACCATTTTATTTCAGGGTGTTTTTATTCAGCTTATTCAAGAGCTTAAGGTACAGTAATGTATTTCCTATGTAAAAATATAGAACAAAAATGAAAATGGAATTAATATGATTATGGAATCTGACAGTTAAGGTCAATGCAGATAATTATAATGAGCTCAATTATTAGCTATTCAGTGATTATCCAATAATTGTTACAGACCTACGTGCACTTACCAGCAATTTAGAGATGCTGATCTGCATCTGAAACTGTTCTGCATGTTTTTGGGAGGTGAAAAAGGAAAACATACCCAGAGGAAGCCTGTGTAATCAAAGGCATCTGGAGGCAAGAATTAAACCAGGTATTTAGGATCAATGTTGCAAAATTAAAATTCCATTCAGATTGTTCAGTTGGACAATGAAGGGTATTAAGAATCAAACTACTGTGCTAATGAAAACAAAATATTTCAACAGTAGAGCCAGTAGAGCAAACTTAGGAAGGGTTAAATTCCTAGATTTAATACTTTCTCTTCAGCAAAGGGTGTGTGCCACAAGTTAGGTAGAGTTAAAGGAAACTACACCGACTGGACTCCGTAGTAAATTATAGCAATTTTCTAACCATTTGCAGGTGAGTTAATCAGGATAAAGACTGTGATGATGATAAAGACTGAGCGAATGTGGTGCAGTTATATTTATTATTTACTATATTATAATGAAATTAGCTTTTAGAAACAGTTCAGGATAGAAGAGCTAAACTGCAGGGCGTTTCTGTCTGTCTCTCAGAACAAAACATTTGGATCATGTTTTGGTCATACTCAGTAATTTTTAACAAAATATCATTTTGTTTCGGTTTGATGTGCAATTTTGTTGTAACTGTACTGAAATACTTAAATATATCAGCATTTAAAACGTCTTAAAATGTCGCGAGTTTGTTTTTAACTGTTCGGTTTTCTTTTCAGCCAACCAGGAAGTGAGATCACAACACAGAGAAAAGTTTTCGTGTTTAAGTTCCAACATTCTTATTTACTGCTCTCTTATAACTCCATACGTGATTTATACATGATTTATACTTTATTCAGCAGCAGGTTATGTTTAATAATACGATGTATTATATGCATTATTGTGAAGCACACTGTACCGAGCTGTAGGTCACTATACTCTGAGACTGGTCGGAGGAAAATGTCGCTCCCTTACTCACTGACTCAGAGGAGGAGATTCAGTGAGATTCAGTTTCTGTGGCAATTCATTAGTTTTACTGACCTGAATATAATCTTAAATAATGACCATTAACTGTAGTACATACAACATGGTAGATTATATAATCCCTACCCTACAGCTGTACATGCTTTACAGCTTGTCATGTATACTGATCTATATTAATTACAGTTTATGAGTAATAGGAAATGCCTTAGTTATATACTGAGATGTATGTGTAAAAGCTAACTAAACTGCATAAAATAAAGTTATATAATGTGCTATATTCATTACAATTTATAAGCTACAGTATATACATTATAGATAGATAGATAGATAGATACTTTATACTTAACTAAATTGTATGCATTAAAGCTATATACTAGGGCTATATTCAACTGTATATGAGCTACTGTAGATAGATAGATAGATAGATAGATAGATAGATAGATAGATAGATAGATAGATAGATAGATACTTTATTGATCCTGAAGGAAATTATTATGCCAAGCTATATGCTTTACAGATTACTTAACTAAACTTTATCTGTAAAGGCTATATACTGAGCTATATTCGTAACAGTATATGAGCTACTGTATATGCTTTACAAATATATAGAATGCTTTTTGCATTTTTGCAATATATATATTAAGGCCGGCATGGTGGCTTAGTGGGTAGCACTGTCGCCTCACAGCAAGAAGGTCCTGGGTTCGATCCCCAGGTGGGGCGGTCCTGGTCCTTTCTGTGTGGAGTTTGCATGTTCTCCCTGTGTCTGCGTGGGTTTCCTCTGGGAGCTCCGGTTTCCTCCCACAGTCCAAAGACATGCAAGTGAGGTGAATTGGAGACACTAAATTGTCCATGATATAACCTTGGGAACTGATGAACCTAAAATCCTAATAAACACACAATATATTAATATTTTGTTTTCAATAAACAGCCCGCACTATGGATATCCACATGGTATGTTACAGAAATAGTCCGCTCCCAAATTTTTGGCCTAATAACAGTAAAAAGTAGTCCTTCTTGAAGTAGTTTTGATTATTATAGTTTCACACTGACAACAAATTCAGCTTTTTATTTAAAGTTAATTGTTTATTCAAAAAGGCTTTCCTTTTGTGAACTCCCCTGGACAGGAAATGGCTACGACACAAGCACAAATCCATTTGTCTACTAACCATTTTTATGCGGATTTCAACATATCTATTAAACCATTGTTTTTCATCATTGATCAGCTAGAGGTTTTCAATAATTTACAGCTTTTTGGCACAGCCAGATAGATTTTCCATGATGATGCTTTGCATTTTTGGATGTATACTTGGTTATATACAGTTGAAGTTATCTACATTTTTAAGAGCATGGTTTCATTGCAGTCATTTTTTACCACAGCTGGGGACTTTTCTGTGACCATATAACTAGGGCTAGCTTGACTGTATCTATTTAAAAGTAAATGAAACCATAGTCTCCTGCCAGGTTCAGGAAAAGAGCAAAATATCAGATCATAGGAGAGCAGTAGGGACTGTTCTGGTGCTTTTTTGTTTGTGTAATTAGCAAATTCAGTCTGGCTTTAAGGGGCTAATTTTGAAGTAGGGGCTTTTTTCTTTACAACGACCTTTAAGCCTTTAAGTAACAATTTATGACAGGCCTGTTTTCTGGTAGTTTTTGGATTACATGTAACCATTCAGGCAAATTTTCTCTCATGTGCATTTTAAAACGTGCATTAAACTAGCTCTTTTTATAGGCGGCGTACAGAAGTCAACTACTAAAGTTGGTCATATAACTTTTAGTTGTTCTAGTTGCCCTGACTGTTATCTGTATGTGGATGTCATGGCTGAGGGTCAGCTTTTGCTAAGAAACTCTTTCACATTCTTCTAATATTTTGTTGTCAGCTCTTACTGAAGTATACAAAGTCATCCATGGAGCCTTTTTACAGACCTCAATCACTACCCGATATGTTAACACTGCATTAGTGGTTGTTCTTTAGTACTGACTCTCTCTAAAGTGCTGCAGATAACCAATAGAGAAAATTACATGAGGCAGTGTGTAATGGGTCGATCCAATGCTTTCTGTTGCAGAAAAAACTGTAAAAATATCTATGAAGACAAGCATAAAATACCAGTCAGCCTCTTGCTGATACATAGGGAAATTAGGGGAACCCCATTTCAGAGCAGATTTACATAACACACATGCTCCTACTTAAAGCTGCAGTATGTAACTTTTTTGTGATTTATAAAACAAGAATTTTTACTGACAAACAACTCATATGTTTGTATTTTGTAACATCAGACAAGATCAGATTTATCATATGGTCGCAAGCAGCATGTCAATACACAGTTATAAAACAATGAAGTGTCTAATGTTAAGGAATCAATTTATTGGGATTTTTGCTAAGTTTTTCTAAAAAAAAAGTTCAATGTTTTAGAAGACTGATCTGGTGAGTCTAAAACTACTTAGATTTTTTACATTTTAAATGTTACTGTCCTGAAAAAGAGAATTTATATGTACAGTATATGTTATATGTATTTAATATTGTTTTAATAAATTCACCAAACAAAATAAATATAATGTTGTGGGGACATTAAATCTTGTATTAATCATATATTGATTTGGTTAAAAAGAAGCTGAGCAACGAGAAAGGAAAGAAGTCGATTAAAAAAGGAAACTGATTGCCAGGGAGAGGCTGCCAATGTAATTTTTTTCCTGGTTTCAATTCCAAGTAAATATCAAGGCTTCTTTGGAAAATGTGCTCCTGCCTAGCAAGCTGAACGACCTTGTTAACATTTTTCCACCCAGTCACACATACACACTGAGAAAAAACTCCCACTCAAGAGTCTCTAATCTTACCAACAAAGTGCTGGTGTGGCTGCAGGTTTTTAAACCGTCCAGGCAAATGCATTATGTGAAACAAATGAGCAGTCATTTTAAGACCAACTGATTAAACATTTACAGTCGGGCGGAGCTTGTGCTTGGCTGGTATTAAGACCTGCAGCCACAACAACCCATTATGGATAAGATTGGACGTCTCTTATTTAACTCTTTTAAGGATCTTATAGCTGTATTATATTTCTGTTAAACTACTCCTGTAGATTGTGCATTGTCTGTTGTATAACCATTTCATTAAGACTTGGTTGGCAAAACTGACGGAATGGCTGCTAGTTTTGCCAGCAAGTACCTGGAATTGTCAGTCTTATTTGTAAGTTTTAACATTTATAGTTAACTCCCATTATTTATTTGTTTGTTTGTTTATTAGAATTTGAAGGTGGTGTTTCACAATTTGTTTCACATGAATCATCAGTTCAAGTTCATTGTCAAACACCATCACAGCCAATTTTTATATCTTCAATTCATCTAATATCATATGCATGTCTTTAGACTTGTGGGAGGAAACCGGAGCTCCTGGAGGAAACCCACACAGATACAGGGAGAACATGCAAACTCCACATTCTTGTTTGTGAAGATAAATGTAAATTAGAAAATAAATTTAAACCAACAGCTGTATATAAACAATGGGGGTTTGTTGGTTATCAGTTAATTGGTTAATTAGTACCATCTCTTGACTGCATCCATTAAGAAATAAATAGAACAGTGGTCTCCTGACAATGTAAAAAAAATAAATCCAAGCTCTTACCTAATGCTAAAGAGGCATTATGTCCAGATGGTACGATGAAAAAAACATGAATTAAAAGCAGCTAGAACATAGGCAACACTGCCCACAGTCAGTCTGGCTTTACTTAATTGAATCAAGTTTTAAATGTATATCAAAGTGTAATGGTCACAAAGATAAAACCTTACAAATGTCAGTTTACTGTGTGCTATTAAATGTGTAGTGTGTCATTTTCTTTTTTCAGTATGTGGCAAATTAATATCTAAAAACGATTTATGTAAAGCAATGGCAGTGGTTAATAATTTACATACTTTTACTTCCAATCTGCCTACTTGACTGATCATACTGATTTTCTATGCCACAGTTATATTAACACTCACTGACACGTTTCATGTAATTTTTTTCCAGCTACTTGGTTAAGTTTGCTAATCAAGTTTTAGTGCAGTTGTAATTAAGAATATATGTATTGTTTATTTATGTGTATGCTGAATTATTACACCAACACTATAATATTTAATTTTGTCTTTTTGTCATGTATGTATGGTGCTGTGAGCCTTTTCTAAGTTGATATAAATTCCTTGTGCATTGTTGCCATATTACCTCATGGGGTGGGACATCACAGGCTGGCATGCTCTGATATCTGAGCTAACCCTTTCATTTCTTTTTTTCTAACAGTGGTCCCACCTTTCTCCACTCACGCAACTGCAAAATCCCTCAAAGGCTCACCAGGACTATCTGTGTAAGTTTGCTATTCATCACATTCTGGCCTGTAAAATGAATCTCAGTTATAAACAGTACATTAAATATTTTTAAACAGTACATTATTTTTGTATAAAAGAATGGATGGTGAGACAATTTGTTACCTGATGATTATTGTACTTTTTATTCACATACAGTAGGCTTCAAGCATCTCCGTAACCATGGCAGATGACCTAAAGAAAATTGTTGCAGACAAAAAGGATGTGGTGGAAAATGTGATGGAAGCATTTGAAAAGGGAGCTGAAGTGCTGGCCAGTATTGCTGGAGATATTTTCCCTGTCTTCTCCATAGCAGCTCCCATTGTGAAGCTGGCACTTGATAATGTGGAGAGCAAAGAAGCAGAATACATGAAGGAACAGTTTCAGAGGGTCCGCGAGCGTCTCGAGGTCATATCGGAGGAGGTCAAGCGCATAAATGATGAAGTGAAGAAAAGTGGAGTGGATGCTGCTTACTTCTCAGTGGAGGAGAATATGACCAACCAGTTTCGCAAATACATGGACATCCTCAACGCCAAGCCCAAATTCAGAGAGGTCAAGAAGAGGCTGTTTCTGGAACACTTCAGCAAAACTGAAGGTGACAAAAACCTGCACACGCTTTATAATGCTGTAACAGGAGATAATTTCTCTGGAGAATCCATTCTGAATATCACTCTCGACTACGAACAGAAGAGCCGTCGGCCAGTGGAGGACTACTGCGCCAGACTGAAGCAGTTGTTCTGCATAGGTCTTATTGCCTTAATGGGACACGCAGCTCTGAAAGGCGGTGAAGATGAGCAAGAGCTGCTTCAGGATTGGATCGAAAAGATGAAAGTGGTCCAGTCAAAAATTAATGAAGTTATTGAAGACTGCATCAACAACTTCCCAAGTCAAGCAGAGATTGATATAAAGCATCTGGTGAGGGACCATAAGGACAAAAGCAACCAGCAGCTGGTCAACATGATCATTGAGAACCTGAAAAAAAAGTATGACTGGGTGTGGTGGTCAGTCCGTGTCTTCGACTCACCAAAGGGCTTCTTTACCAGCAAAAAGGACCCCCACTGTGCCACAGGCAAGAGCAGGTTCCAGGTGCCTGACCCAGATAACAATTTGAATGTTGTGGTGTCCTACAGTGCTTCTCCTGAACCAGTTGACAAAGACAAGATCCAGGAGCTGGTCCAGTCCCAGAAGAAGATCTCAGTCCCAGGAATTGCAGAGCTTCTGTTTGAAAATACTCCTTTGTGTGTGATTCACGTTGTCAACAAGTCTTGCAAAAATGTTGCCTACTCATGGAGCTTTACAGATGAGCTTCATTTATTTGAGGACGACAAGAACTTCTACCTGTTTGTTCATTCTGCCTGAGCCAACAGAGCAACTGTAAATTTACTTTTGACTTTTAATTTTGTTACTACTAGGGGTGGGAATCTTCAGAATCTTCTTTTTAGCTGACAATTCTATGTACAATTTCATGTGATTATTCTCTATGCATCTTGATTGAAATACATCTTGATACATCTTTATTCTACAAGTGACAAGTCTAAGGGAGGGAGGGTCTTATGGGGTTTTCTCATTATCACTACATAATGCGACTGAACCATGGTCTATATCCTGGCACAAGTGGTGTGGAATTGACAAGAAACATAGTTGAATCTAGGAAACACTTAACCAATAAACAGCCAGCATTCACACATTTACAGCATTCAAAATTAGCTCAGCTAAACTCACACAACTAACATTTGTCCTTTATCTTTGCTGTTAGTTTAATATTCGCTAGGAAAGAGCACAACTTGGGTTAGGATTTTCTGCTACTTGCTTGGAGAAATGTTTATACCACTGAAGTGTCTTCTGTTAAATATTCTAGTATTGTGAGCCCAGCCATCAAAAGGGTTTTCATCTGGTCACTGCAAAAGAAAAAGAAATTTAAGATGCATAAGAACACAATTTTTAATTACCCCTAGAGACTAAGGCTAACGTCACACTACATGACTTTAAAAGTGTACACAACTTGATCTCTTGTAATTGGGAGTTTTTAAGTTGTTGTGAAATCACCGACAGGTCTGTCCGGTCTCCCAAACTACATTTTGTTACGTTGAGTCTGTGAGCAATTGGCGTGCCTCTCGAATCATGTATTGGCGTGTATTGGCATGTATTGGCGTGTATTGGCGAGTGGGCAAAAATCATGTAAACTAGGCATATGTGCCTAGTGCCTAAAACAAAAGCTAATATTTGCTAAAAATATTTCATATGTAGTATTTTTATCTGCAAAAATGTGGATGTTTTTTGTGTAATGCTGCAGAATTTTATGGTATGTTTAAAATTGTATGTCTGACAATGATAAACAAGCCAAATGTGTTGTTTTGTGGTTTGTCTCAGTTGCCTTTGCTGGATCATAAATGACTTACCAGCTTAAATAACAATGAGTTAAAAAAAGTAATGAAATTAAGCACAGTAGTTGTTTTCTCATGATGCAGCTAAACCATTTTCATATTCCATTTTTTATTTACTAACGTCACTATTCTTTACCTGGGCATTC
Source organism: Trichomycterus rosablanca (assembly GCF_030014385.1). Lineage (NCBI taxonomy): Eukaryota > Metazoa > Chordata > Actinopteri > Siluriformes > Trichomycteridae > Trichomycterus > Trichomycterus rosablanca. Next base: position 4,227,549 of record NC_086010.1, on the reverse strand, counting down.
AGATGGTGCAGCGTTCTAATGCACTAGCCCAACACCACTAAGATCCTGGTTTAAATTACAGCGCAGCTCTGTGATGGATTGGTCCAGTGTGTTCCTGCATTTCACCCAGTGTTTCCTGGTGGAACTTGACCAGCCGTGACCCTGATCAGGATAAAGCAGTTGATGAAAAGAAAAAAATTATTATTATTCACCATTGTTATTATAGTTTTAGAAAGTCAAAGGCCTTGGTTTCTTTATCTCTACAGCTGTTTGGCCCTGTGTTCATGTTGTGTCTGTTTTTTCACATACTCTGTCTTTTAAAGACAACATCAGACCTGGAATTACTACGTTCCACCAAACCCAATCTGGACAAGTTAGAACACATCATGAATTAAAAATTTTGTTTTCATGAACATTTTACATAGCTTTGGAATGTGTTTATTTTAAAGAGTTGTTTTTCTAGGACAGAGCTTTGTAACAACTAAACCCCACGGCTTTACATACAGTAACGTCAAATGTTAACATTCCCTTAAAAAGGTGTTTTTTGTGGCAGTTGCAATTATTTTTGCAAATAGAAATGTTATTTAAATGATAAAAAAAAATACAGCAACTTAGTTTATACTTTTAATGATATACAAACTTGTTTAACTTTGTAGCATGGCATCCTAATTCCCTGTTGGTGATTACTAGTGATTATAACTGGTTACTTATCTGTGTCTATATAACTGTATCCACCAAAAAATACATTCAACAGTTGTGCTGTGCCAAATGTTGGAAATCCTGCTTAAAGGTCATTTTCTAGAGGGTTAAATGTAAGCCAGGCACCACCAAAACAAGTCTGCCAATAATAATGAGCAGCTGTAACAAAGGTGACTCTGTTCTTAATCAAGCATTCACCATTAAGAATCTGGGCTTAGAGCCTCCCATACAAGAAAGAATTCCCTACTTCAAAAGTGGCATCCTTTTTTTCAAAAAAAAAGAAGCAGAAACAGGACCTTCATACATGCACAGCATCATTTAAATACAAGGCTTTGATTCTTGTATGATCCAGTATTACAGATGGAACAAGACTACAAAGGTACAGTTACTTCAATATATTTTCACATAACAACTGTACTTTTGGATAAACTTTGTGTATTTAAAACCTCAATACAAAAATATTTTGCACCAACATTATTGGTTGTGGAAATAAGTCCACTTTTGTCCACTTTACGTCTGCTTTTCAATAGTCAAGATGTTGTAAGAGGGCAGATCAAAAGACCCAAATCATGCAACCGAAATCTCCCCTACAACATTACATAGTCACTGGACTCCCCCATCATAAGGGTTAAGCATTTAGGCATGTACTGTACTCGTGATGTACTGACCAACTTGTTTAAAATATTATAGTACTTTGTAGGCCATGAACTTTTTCTGCCATTTTAAAGGAAGAAAACGTATTCAGATCTTTCCTTTATCAACCAAGTATTTTCTGATATACTGTATATACTTCACATTGTTTATGCAACAAATCAATGAAACAGAGTGACATTAGGAATAATTTATTGTATTGAAACAGGTTTTCTAAATTACTGTGTAAAAATCAGGTGTCACTTTAAATCCTCACTGAAAGTTTAAAGTTGTATCAGTATTGATCTTTATACAATAGTCTTTATTGTGTATATGTTAGTGTAGCAATAGAGGAGTTTCTCTAACACTTTACTGGAGATGTAGATGTGGTTGTGCAGTGGGTGAAACACCCTTCTTACTCTGTAATTACACATGGGAACACTGGACTGCCGTTTCTATTTAGGGTTTAATTCCACTGCACCATGTCTGCAAAAACATGTTTATAAATACATGTCACAAAAATGTATTATAAGTCTAACTAATCATGGATTAACCCAATCAAAGATTAGACATTTCATTTTAAAATCTATTTTACCTGCTGAACTGGTTCTGTTTGCAATACAAACCATGTAATGCTAAAATAATTCCTAAAATACAGTTTACCTTAGCTGGAACATGAAGCTATTTGAACAGTTAAAGAGTACAACATCAGGGTTTTTGTAATCATGAACATGAATTCCCAGTACAGTATATGACCATCACCAAACTTACACTGAATCACTGAGGAATGCTTACATACATTTCTGTTGTCTGAAACTTCAGGTTTTTGTGTTGGGATGAACACCACCCGGAACTCTGAACTCAAGGCAGAAAACACCAGATAGTGCACTGATCCACACAGGGCATTACAGACGCATTTACTCACACTAAGAGGAAATTTAGAGCAGCTAATGTCTATTCACTACAAATAGTTTACTTTTAGGTCTATAAAATATTAATTTAACTAATCAATAAATCTGCAATAAATCTCTATATTTTTTGGTAACAACTAATAGTTAACAGTCACATAAAGTGTGTAACTGTTCTGTGAAAATGTTGCATAACGATAAAAAGGTGCTTTTAAAGTAACTTTTAGGCCTAAAACCTTAATGCTATTTTATAAACAGTCTGCATTCTAATACTGTTTCTACACATTGTACATTGTTTAGTCTGGCTGTTTTTGTATTTTTACATGTAATTTTTAATGTTTACTTTTATAACAAAACCGTTAAAGAACCATTTGAGTCTAAAACTCTGATTTGTTTCTTGTTAGAGGGATTAGTTATTAATAAATAAAGAACCTTTAAAACAGAAGTTCTTTGTGTTTAAAAGTTATGTTGTAAACCATTACTGGCTATTTCACGACACAGTTTAAAGAACACTTCTTGGTTCCACACAGCAATTTAAGAGCCAGTATTGTGTCTGTCTAAATAGTTCCAGTTAATATTCCAGCCTAAACCTTAATAGACATTAATACAGTCTGCATTCTTATATTGCTTTAAAACTCATGGCTCTTTTTGTACTGCAATTTCCCTTCATGCTCAAGCAAAAAATGAAGTTCACTGACCCAGTGGTGACTTTTCAGAGGCCCCATGGGGCTGTTTATTCATAGTTTGTATAGACGAGTTTGCCAAGAAGACATTCCAGTCTAATTCAGCTTCTGTTTAAAACCAGCAAAATTATAAAGGACTGAGCTTTTTATTAAAAGGAAGCATAAAAACAGTGGAGTTATATTTGTTCTATTTAAAATATTATCTTTGCTACATTGAAATCACTGAAATGTACTTGTTGCAAGGCAGGAATACACCTTATACATGGAACCAATCCAGTACAGGGCAACATAAAAAAAATATATATTAATAAGAAAAAAACTGGTAACTTAAATTGGTCTTAAAGACTGGAAAAATATTTTGTTATCAGGGAAAACAACACAAAAAGGTCTGTTTTAAAATAAATGCCTAATTTTTATTAATACTGTTATTTAGACATGGGTTCTGGGGATCTAGGTTTGATCGTCACCCCTGGTCACTGTCTGTGAAAAGTTTTCTCCCTGTTCTTTTTGTGTCCATGTGAATGTCCTTGGTGTACTCAGGTTTCCTGCCACATGCAGGTGGGAGTGATTGCATGTTGCACTGCGATGGATTGGCACCCTGTCCAGGGTGTATTGCTGACTTGAACCCTGTGCTGCTGAATGGCATCGGACCCTCAGTGATCCTGGTTTGTGATTCAAGATTTTCATTCAGTAAATACAAATCTGCTTTGTGGTAACTTAATGTATAACTAAATCAAGTGACTACAGTTTTGTACATAACACCAGTTAAACCACTTAGCCTGGTTATGCTTATTTCCAGTCACTGTTTAGAAAACAGTTTTATCTACACAGTGTATAACAACAACCTCTGTTTAACACACACACACACACAGTATAATCATATGATGTTCTGATGTGGGAATGCTAGAAGTCCATATTTTTAGCTTTTAATTTTAATAATAAACAGTCATGAATAAAAGCCTGTAGGATTGAGATCTAACACATTGCTGCTCATCTTTTTAATTATAGTACAAAGATATTTTTATTGTGTATGATGTGGGCATTACGTCTATAAAGTAAATGTGCCCAAGACTTAAGCATACAGTAAATAAAAAAAATATATATTTAAACATTAACACAAGTACAGCCACAAACTGATGGGCAGTAAAATAGTTTTAGTTAACGCATTACATTTTCCACACTACCGTGTTATGAACAAATTGTATGAACAAATGTTTCAGTCTTTATAATCAGTCTGACATTGATTTTAGTAAGAATATGTAGGTGAGTACATGTATGTGTGGGTAAACAGATGGGCTCGATTATTTGATTTCTCATACCTACCTGTAATTATTGATAAAGACATACATTAAATGGCAAAAAGTGCATTAATATAAATTTGCCTCATTTGCACCTGTAAGAGTTAAGAGTTTTTTAAGAGTCTGTCTAGAAGACTTTCTGCAATTTGTGCCCATTCATTAAAAGGTATTTCTTGTGTCCGGCATTTATGTTCATGTACAATTTATAAACCTATACATATTATGTTGTATATTATGTTATATTTATATAGGAGAGGGCTTTGCTCACTATCAATGTTCAAATTTATTGGGGTTATGGTGAGGTCTGATGCAGATCAAACATCAATTTTAGTGTGCATTGTAATTTTTAATAAAATATGATAAATGTATGGGTAAATTATTTAAAATATAGATTATTATGAACACTAAGGCTGCAAACATGTGTTTTGTATCTACGTAACCTAAATATAAGGGCAACCAGTAAAAATGACATAAAAATCATTTAATCTAAGAAACTTACCTATTGCCCAGAGAGCGTAACATTGCATTGCTAAAATAGCATTGTGCTAATTTAGCAAAAACACAGAAATGGGTAAATAGTTCAGGTAATTATTTTATTTAGACCTAAAATATTTTGCCATACACAGAATTTAGCACACACAGCCTTGCATTGAGTCCGGCCCCATCAGGTGATCTCAGGAACGCAGCAAAACATCACGCGGCGTGAGACTGCTTTCGTCCAGAATGCAAAACTACATTGTGCTGGCATATCACTGAAACTACCCATCTCCTGCTCGATTTATTCTCAGTTACAATATTACATAAAAATTGTGAGCAGGTGATTAGCTCCAATAAAGCATGATCAGTGTCATCAGGCTACTGATGTAGCCATGGAATAAAGTACATCTGCCTGTGTTTATTGGCGAAAGGATAATCACTGTCTTCCAACTGGCAGACAGTTTGCTTTGTATCCTTACAGGTAAAAGACCAACTTCACCATAGTATTTACTTTACATTACAGGGGCACTACAATGTTAATGATTCAAAATTTAAATTCAGATTTTCATATCTCAGTATGCTGTCAGACCAGAATGTTCTTAAACTCTAGATGTAAACTGGGCATCCAGTGATTCATGCTGAAAATAATCCAACTTAAGTATTCCTGACAGAAGGAGAAAGAGCATAAAAACACAGACATGCCTATGGTATTAAGAAAATAATACCTGATACCTGCCTTTGTTTACTGATTACACAAACAATTAAACATTGATTTAACAAAAAATGAAGGCATTTTACGTTAAGCTTTTAAACACATTACTGGTAGAATTGAATTGATCCAACACTATTTAGAAAGTTTTTAAGTTAACTGCACATAAAATCAGTTTGTCCAACATATATTTTTAAATACTTCAAATTAATTTTAAATACAACTGTATCCCAATATCTTCACAGACTTAATGACATGCTTATGTTGACAAGTTCCTACCGTTGCACTGTTTCAAATAAAAATCACTACTTATACCATTACTTGTGTGTCTTTTCAAATAAAAATAAAAAAAGCAGATGTTAGCCAATACGGCAAAATGTATTCTGTAATGAAATTGAACATTACATTCCACTCAAAGTAAATGTGCCCTAAATATCTATTGTGACTGTGGACTTGATGTAGTGGATTTATTAACGTTAAAAGGGCCTGATATTTTTTAAGATTCAGCATGTCAACCAAGTTATAATAGTGAACTTCCCCATTTTTTAATCTTTAATACTGCATTTCATCTATAGTAGTTGAAAACCAAGTCAGACCCATGGAATAAGGGAAGTCAGATTGTGGAAGATAATGTCTTAGTGAAACAGAATGTAATGACAAAAACACCTCATGTGGTTATGGGAGGAGGAGAATCAAGCTTTAAAATGGGTGCAGGCACCCTGAGGAGTGAGATGTCTATGAGCTACACCCGGATCTAGCTTGGTTCATTTTACTGTCAAGAAATATGTTATTTATGTTATTTATTTTCTCTGCTGCTTTTGGTGTATGGAATTAAATACAAGTAAGAAGGTTTTTACATCACATTAGAAACAACCATTTGGCCCTCAGTTCACTGTTACGTGGCAGGGTTATAATCCTCACTTTAAATAGATGTGAAACAACTTGAACAACAATGCAAACATGAGAACATAAAGTAAATAAAAAGCAAAGCTGACAAGTTACAAATATCTGTTCAAAGGGTAACATCTATTTTGCTTTTGAGAGTAAAGTAGCTTTCAGTGTAGAAATGTGAGGTTTGATAAATGTAAATAAACAAAGTCTTCTATTTTAAATGTTGCTTAGACCAAACACTCAGTTATGTTCTATATACCTATAAGCCAACTTTGTTAATCTAATGAACTATTGAAAGGACCTTTAAGATGGTAAGGGCAGGTTGATAGTGGTGTGTGAAAATCAGAAATCGACTTCAGCCTTCATTTTCTGTCTCTCTCTCAAAATGGCTCCTGACGTTCTAGAGCAGTAGGTTCATTCTTCTTGCTCCATCTGGTGTTTACACGATGAAACTACTCCTGGTCATTGTCAGCTTTCTTAAGCTAACTAGGGCCTGATTACAAACTAGTCACTAGTCATGGTGCTACGCTATTGCAGGAAATCACACAATATTGAATTTATATTTAATTACACACAGGGGCAACATTAAGTTGCCAAACGAGCTACAAGAATGTTTCTGCATGGTGGAGGAAAAGCAGATTGCCTGACAGAAAATCACTCTGACATGAGAAAAACTTTGTTTAAAGAAACTATTTGTGTCAATTACTCTTTCATGGGGATTCTGGTTTCTCACACCATGTTATACCAATTAACAAAAGTACAAATTGTACTAAACAATAATGCAATAAACTAAACATGCAGTCCAACTACCATGTAATCTTGCTAGGTCCAAGAATTGAAGAAGGCTGTTGCAACATAGTATAATGCTCATGGTTTTGAAATGTCCATCAAGCTCATAGTTGAGTGTTACTTTAGCAAACAAAAATGTCATCATGGACTGGTAATGATCAACATAATCTGAAGTTTATTGTGTAATGAAAGTTACAAGTAGTAAAATGTTGGATACAAATTTAAAGTAGTATTCCATTTGAAGGAAGCAGAATCAATAATCTAAGTTTATAATAAATGATTAACGATGATTTAACAATTTCCCATTAACCCATTAACAAAACAACAGACAGTGATTCTAGTAGGTGTGAATATACTGTGCATCAGTACATATAATGTGCTTAATAGAAAGGAAGAATAACATCACTATTATCCAGGATTGTGAATTTATTCTTGCATGAGGGGTTTGTAAAGTTCCGGATCCTCTTTCTCCATGTCCTGAAAAACAGTGCTTCGAATTAATAAATCTGTTTTAGAAGGGCAGATATCCGACCACTGCTCTCCCACCATAATCTGAGTACAAGTTGTTTTTAAAGTTACGTAAAATCATTTATACCTTTCCATCTCTAGTCTTCTTACAAAGCACCTTCATACTCAGAACACACCAGCTGGTGGTGACACAAATTTGAAGAACAGCAAAGACGATCATCATGATGTCTAGGCTTCTGAGCACCATCTAGGTAAAGAAGTCAGTTCGATAACACAGTTCAGATAACACAGGTGACAACAACATTATCAAATGCTTTGCTTTTTCAAATAGATAATAAAAGTGTTACTTTTTTTTTAGCAAAATAATTGATGAAAATGTACATGTTCATCATCAAGGGATTTTTTATTAATTTCCTCAAGTTATGTTACAATATTAAAAGAATTTCAGTAAACTGAATGGTGACATAAAAAAACAAACAGAACAAATGACAGCGGTTGTAGTTGTCTGAGACCTACCTACCTGATGTGAGAACCTGTGTAATCAGTAACCGAAAGAAAGTTTTGTATGTTGATTTCTGCTGTCAAGGTACAAAAAGGTAAGTATAGCTTGCCATGACTGAAATCTGCTGCATTTCTGCAGGGGTAAACAGTTGACTTGTATTTTTCATTTAATTGGGCTGCATCACAGACCAGTCGAAAAACCCATCATCGAAAGCACGTGCTATAGGACTGCAGGCATCAGAACAGGACACTGGAGCAATGGAGGACAGTCAAGTGTTCTGAATTCTTATTTTCCTCCAAGGTCATGTGGATGCGTGCATTTACTCATGGTAAAGGTGCCACCAGTAAGCACTGCAGGATAATCCACCTAATCCATTAAACAAGTGGTCATAATGTTTCGGCTTATTGGTGCAAAACCATAGAAGCTCAGCAGTGCAGTAAAATGTATTTGTGCCCCCCATAGTCAATTCCTATTTTCTGTTTTTGCCTTTTTGACACACTAAATGGTTTCAGGTCATTTAAATGTATTATATTTTTAAATTAATTGACGAATTTTTTTTGTATCTATCTGTAATTGTCCCTAAACTTAATATCTGGCTATACCTTTGGAAGCAACAACCGCAATCAAATGCTGCGACTTTTAACTACTCAGTCCACAAAACAGTTTCTCAGAAAGGTTGAGGGTTATCAAGATGTTTTGGCACATTTGTGAAACAACACTACATTTTACCTGAATTATGTGCTTGTTGTTCATACAAACACTGTAGTCCTCTAGTTTTTTTTGGTAGGTTTCATCAAGAGCATCTCTCCTTGATGGAGACGGTGTTGTCCAGGAGTACCGATAACCTTTCTCATCAGGTGGACTACATCCATAGAAATAAGGCCCCCTGGCCAGGTCCACTGAATATAACACAATGCCAGTTATAGCCAGTGCAACACCGACTACATTCATCATAACAGTCATGAAAACCTGTGAATACAAAAGAACCATTTGTAAAGTATTTTATGCACACACAGGTTACATTTAATCAGTTTACAAATCATGTGTATTTCTGAGGCACTTTTAATTTTTTTAATCAGCACATGCTGCAAGAAACAGCTTAATGCTTCTTAACAGAATAATATAAATATAAATCATGCAGTTTCATTTTCTTTATTCAAATATAAACTCAATGTGGCTTTATGTACAAAAACAGAACAGTTATACAATAACGTTGACAAACACAGTTGAAAAGATATTCTGTTGGCTTTTAAAGATTGTATACTCTAATTTCCCTAGTCTGTGAAAAGTTCATCACTGGCCATGAAATTCATGTATCTGTGTGTATATGTTTTTATGTATGCATGTAATCAAAGAAGAAAACATACCAGGCATGCGCTGGGAAACCTTTCGGCAAGAATACACACAATGCCAACTGCAATAAACTTTTAAATAATGCAAAAAAAATTATCAGCCTTTTAACACGCATTATTATTTCTGATATCAATATTAATTTAATTGTATTCTTACCACTCCTCCCAGCCAAAAGGGGCAGTACTGAAGCTCATGGCTGTAAAAGCCTAGACGCACAAATCCAACACCCAGATTTATCAATCCAATCATGATTTGTGCAGTCTGTAAAAGAAAGGATTAGGTTATTGCACAGGCTATTACCAATCTCATATAACAATTGTAAATAATTCAATAATCATTCATTATAATCACTCAAAAATACACACTCATGAATACAAACCCCAAATCCAATCAATCAACGAAGACATGCTTGTCTGCAGTTGCAATTATTTTCCATTGGAAAAAGATATTTTGGCCAAAATAGAGCTACATATTAACATTAGATTCTCTTTTAAATATTACAGTTATACAGATTTTAGTTCCTACATACATGGTCACATTGGTTGATAAATTACATTTGGAGAAAAAAGAAACCTTACTCACATTGCTGTGTGTTAAAGAGTATTTACAGAGTACATCTTTAAAGTAATTGTATGGCTTATTTAAACATCTTAATCTTTTCTTATACTGTATTAGTCATTGATAAAGCAATGTGTGAACCATCAATAAACTGTGCAACTCTAGCAGAAAACCAACATGGCATCTGTATACAACATGTAAACATTACTAACCGCCAGTGCGGTGTAAGCGCTGCCCAACTGCTGCGTTATTCTTTGAGACACAGAGCAAACAGGGCTGTAGCACATGGTACCCAGCATCTGAAAAAACAGCGGCCATTTGCTCTTGGGGTTGGAGGTGACAGTGAACACAGTCACCCCATCTGCCTTACTGACCGTCAGTGACATTCTGAAGCTCTACAAAACAAAAGTAAAATTAAGCAGAAATAAATGACCAAATTTTCTACAATAAACAAATGTAAGATTTTGTCAAAATAACATTACTGATAGATTTTAGGGTACAAAAGTAATTCCTGAGAAAAACATGTTACTTCATGTTACCAAATTCTGACCCATCCATCTACAACTTTTAACTCTGTTGGTGAACCTGTGCCCACTAAAGCCTGGAATCCACCATAAATGTGCTTAAATTTGATGTGTTGTGCATACTGTGCTTCTTTTGTTCACCATGGTTGTAAATAGCAGTTACATAAGTTACTGTTGGCTTCCTGTCAGCTCAAACCAGTCTGGCAATACTCAGCTAAATTCTCTCACCATTAGTGCATTTTGCCTGCTGAACTGCCACTTTTTGAATGATTTTTGGTTTTTCGCACATTCGGACAGCGGACGGTGTTTTTTTGTGTGTTTTCTTTATATTTTGTAAAATTCTATATTAAAATGGCCTCAAAGAATGTGCAGAGAAAGTGCAGTGGCGAGATGTTGTATAATTACTCCTGCCAGTAGCTGTCACCAGACAGAGGGGACAGTGAGTGAGAGAGAAGAAGGAAGTCGCTGAGTAAAGTATTCTTTCTTTCGTGCAATTACAAAATACAACACTATTGAAATAAAGAAGGAAATGATAGAGATGATGAGATAAATGAGAGTTATTGTTGTTTCTGGTAGATAGATTTTATAAAAAAAAAGAAGGAAATGTATTATGGTGTATGGTACAGCACACGTACTGTACTGAAATGTGATGTGTGTTTTTATGTACTACTGTGTATTGTTGTTTATTATTGTTTATTACAGTAATGTCTATTCTACAATTTAAGATTTAAGGGAAATATACTTGTATTTATAACAAAAAATACCATTTAAGACATTAGAAAGGTTAGGGGTAAAGGGGGGGTTTGGGAGGTCTGGCACGGATTAGCTCTATTAACATTATTTATTATGGGAAAAATAGTTTTAACTAACGAACATTTTGACTTAAGAACAGCCCTTCGGAGCCAATTAAATTCGTATGTCAAGGGTCCACTGTATTGTGTGGATTTGATTCATGATTATAATAGGTTGATACGTTTAACAACCACTAGATGGCGCCTGTAGTGTGTTTTAATACCGTCAAGGTTTCGGTTTCGTTCTACAAACTCCTTTTTAGTTATTTATCTTCATTTAATATCATTTAAAAGTTAATTACATTATTTCCTCCCACAAGGTGAGTGAAAAAAGTACTAAGTTTATTATCAAGTTCAGTTAGGCTAGTTTTATCTTAAAAGGAAGTACAGACGATTAATTACATATTCTCTTCCTCAAAGACAAAAATGTGCTATAAACAGGTTTAAATCTCAGAAAAGTAAATAATCTGCACTGCACGAACATCCAGCCACTTATTACTGTACATGCTGTAGTTATAAACGCTGGTAATATGAAATAAATGATATTTTTCTACCAGTTTTATTAGAAATGGCCGATGTTATAAGGCCGTCAGACATGCGTCTGTTTTTTGTTGTCTTGGTCTGTTTCTGAAGCGTATATTCTTTTCAAAACGTTCTTATATGATAATATATATCTTTTTATCGTTAAATAAAGATATACCAAATAATCTTACCTGCTCTTACCTTGTGTTTTCTCAGCGCTGCTGCTGTGACCAACTGTACAATCTCCCAGTCTGCGTAAATCTGCGCAATAACTCACTGCGCTCCAGAGGGAGCGGCTGGTATTACACACACTATAGAATAATAATAATAATAATAATAATAATAATAATAATATTTATTTGGATTTTAACATTATGTTTTACACTCTTTGGTTACATTCATCCAATTCACCTGTTTTTTTTCTGTTTTTTTGGGTCGGGTTATCGTTTATTATTAAAAGTAATTAATTGAATTGAATCAACATAAATATTTAATTACCAAAAACAAACTTTCATAGCATTAGTTTAAATACAGTACAGTGGCATTATCTACCTTATTTAGAAAAACATTCATCTGCTGTACGTACTCTATATTGCCAAAAGTATTTACTCACCCATCCACATCACTGAATTCAGGTGTTCCAATCACTTCCATGGCCACATGTGTAAAGAACCCAGCACCTCGGCATGCAGCCTGCTTCTACACACATCTGTGAAAAAATGGAGCTCAGTGAATTCCAGTGTGGAGTCCAGTCGTGAAATTTCCTCGCTACTAAATGTTCCAAAGTCGACTGTCAGTGGAAATGGAAGTGATTGGGAACGACAGCGGATGCTGAGGCGCATAGTGCGCAGAGGTCACCAACTTTCTGCAGAGTCAATCACTACAGACCTCCAAACTTCATGTGGCCTTCAGATTAGCTCAAGGACAGTGTGTAGAGAGCTTTATGGAATGGGTTTCCATGGCCGAGCAGTTACATCCAAGCCTTACATCACCAAGTGCAATGCAAAGCGTCGGCTGCAGCGATGTAAAGCACGCCGCCACTGGACTCTAGAGCAGTGGAGACGTGTTCTCTGGAGTGACGAATCAAGCTTCTCCATCTGGCGATCCGATGGACGAGTCTGGGTTTGGCGGTTGCCAGGAGAACGGTACTCGTCTGACTGCATTGTGCCGAGTGTAAAGTTTGGTGGAGGGGGGATTTTTCAGGAGTTGGGCTCGGCCCCTTAGTTCCAGTGAAAGGAACTCTTAATGCTTCAGCATACCAAGAGATTTTGAACATTTGCATTTGGGGATGGCCCCTTCCTGTTCCAACATGACTGCCAAGGTCCATAAAGACATGGATGATCGAGTTTGGTGTGGAGGAACTTGACCTTAACCCGATAGAACACCTTTGGGATGAATTAGAGCGGAGACTGTGAGCCAGACCTTCTCGTCTAACATCAGTGTCTGACCCACAAATGCACTTCTGGAAGATAGGTCAAAAATTCCCATATACACACTCCTAAACCTTGTGGAAAGCCTTTCCAGAAGAATTAAAGCTGTTATTCGCAGACGAGCGAATACTTTTGGCAATATAGTGTATGTGAGCGAATGAGTAAATGAGTAAAAGTCAGATTCACAAGGTGCTTTGCGTCTAACTAAATAGCAGAGTTTGTAGCTATTTATTAATGTCTGATAGATTGTACATGCATTTTTAAAGCATTATAAGCTTTTATTTTTGAATGGAGTTTTTATAATTGTGTTTTATTAATATTTGTATCCTTTGTTTTTATTAATTACACTATCACACTATCACTGTCACATATCAAATATCACTTCTCACACACACTTCCCTAGTTTTATAAACAGGTTTACACGGTTCCTGGAGAAATCACAACATTGAAGGATCAGCAAAACTCATTTTATTGCAATTAGCTTAAAATGTGATACATTAAAATTAATCAGTGTGCAAACAATTTGTTGTCTCCGTATCCCCAACGATTAATACAATGTTATTCAACATGTGTAAAAACAATACACATATTTTGCTTGCATTTTAATACAGAAATCAAAGTATGATTGCATCACCCTAAAATGAGCATTTCTACCATTCTTGATGATTATAACTTGAGGAGTTTAAACACATTTGAGGGTATTAAACTTAATGACTGTCTGTATGAGGTCTAAGCCTGGAAAGTCCATGGCTATAACCCCAAAGCAGGGAACAGGCTTCTGTGCCAACATTGTGTTTAGATAATCATACAGCCACGGGTCAATCTGTTCTGCCACCCTCTTTGGTGTTAGAAACATGCCCAAAAAGGTACCAATACCTGTGCCACTAGAATAGGTCAAAACAAGTGAATCCCAAGGACACATTGTCATGGCCTGGTTGAGGTGCTCATGGATTTCATTTTCCTTGTCTTTAATGTGATCAACCTTATAGTCTCCCTTGGTGTCCGTTTCTACAAGTGGCACACCAAGACTGAAGCTGTCTTTCTGTACAAACACAATCTTGCCTCTTACTTGTTTTATGGCTGGTGTGGTGGACTTTACCCAGAAGCTGCTATCATTCTTAATTAGCTTTTCTACTAGTTCCTGTACTTTGCTCTTATCTATCAAATCTGGTTTGACACGGACAAGAACGACTTCGCTCGGATATTCAGACAGAAAGTTTTTGATCGTGTCAATAGCTTTGCTAAAAGTTGAGTGCTGGTAAACAATCCCATGCATGAGGTACAGTTCGTTTCCCCAAGCAAACACTCGGAGGTCCAGGTAGCGGATGCCAGCCCTTAGCTGGTCGTCTAGACTCCAGACCTGGCATTCAGCAGCAGGCCCTCCATCAAGTGCCATGGTATCGTGAGTGCCAGGGAGGGTAATACCAGAGAGGATCGTGTTATCAGGCAGTTCCTTCATCCAGTCGATCTTGTAGGACTCAGGAAGCTGAAGCTTCTGTTCATCATTAAATGCCTGATTTTGACTCTGGCCATTGATGTTTCCATGAAGAAACCTGGGGCACAAATAGAACTTCAGGTGATTTGACCTCTCTGAAACTAGGTTACATTATCATTATCATTATTCTGTGCTCCCTTGTACTTGCCTTTCTACATCATTATCATTAATGCAAACTGCTTTGTCAATAAACATGCATGAAAGAGTTGGTAAGGCAAATGTAAAAAGCAAGATAAAGCACAATAATGGGCTGCATAATGTGTAATGTATTTTATACTTACATAATGAGTAATAACAATCCAAACATTTGTTTAACTTTTGTTTTCTGCATCACCGCCTATAACCTGTGGTAAAAATGTAGAATTCAAGAATATCATTAAAATGATGACTTACACACTTATACATTATAATACATTATAAGTACATTATAAATATAAATACACACATACGTATACATATTTGTACATTATCAATTCACACACACACACACACACACGTGTATTTTATATATATAAAATCCAATAGTTAAAATACACTTGTAGGTGACATGTCTTGGCTGCCTAAAAGTCCATGTGCAATGTGCAACTCACTTTTTAACAGCTTCTAATAGGCTACAGTTAGTAATTGTACATTCACAAAGTTTATCTGTTTAGTAGGTGTAGCTTATAAAATAATAAATGAATGTAGGCATCAGATATGTGCTTGGTGAATATATAAAGTAGCATTTATTTCAGCATTTGTGATAATGTTAACATTTTTAATAAATTCTAAACTTAGTGGTGAGAGAAAAAGTACTTACCTGGTTTGTCAACCCAGTCGGTTTCAGAGAGGAAGGTTAAATGTGTGCAAGATTCAAAACAGTTCTCACTTAAATACTATGTTCCAGAAGCAAAACACCTGAGAGTCTTTTGTTAAGGCTTGATTGTTTAATGACGTGTTTAGATTAGAAAAAAGTCAAACACTGATAAAGGTTTTAGACAGTTTAAGTGGTGAATTCTCACAGATGTGTTTCCTACAAGAGTTTAACAGTGACTCCTCTAGAAGGTCACAACATAACCCAGACAAAAGTCTCAATGTCACTGGAACACATGAAATATGAACTCAGCATTAATGATCAGCATTAATGATCCCATCATTAAGAAGGCAGGTAAAATGATATTCATTAAAGACTTGAAATTTCTTGTCTCACATCTGCCATGTCTGTATGTAGGCGCATGACTGGCCGATCGCACCACTGGGTATTCAAACTCTGATTCCAGCAGTAGTGGGCTAGCTCAATTTATCCCTGCGTCACCCGAGCTTCCTCATGTTATTGCCATTGCTTGTTGACTCATTTACACTGAACACTTTGTCCTGGTTAGGGTCATACCCATACCCACCTGGACCTATTGGACACAAGACATATACAATATCAGCTGGTGGCAATTTAAGGCAGCCAATCCACTTTTTGCATGTTGATGGGAAGTTCTGAGGAAAACAGAGTACCTGGAGAAAATACAAAACTCAGAAAACATAACAGTGACCCAATGTAAGGAATGAACACCCATATCAGCCAATGTGGTGTGGCACCCACTTTACCATATGATGTTATTGTACACATTTTAAGGCTTTGATGTTGTATTACATAGTCTTGCCAGTAAATGTTTTGTTAATTGATAAAAGCATGTTGAGACTGTCTGTATTCTTTTGTTAAGGCTTGATTGTTTAATGATGTGTTTAGATTAGAAAAAGGGCCAGACACTGATAAAAGTTTTAGACAGGAAGTGGTGAATTCTCACAGATGTGTTTACTCCGAGAGTTTAACAGTGACTCCTCTAGAAGGTCACAACATAACCCAGACAAAAATGTCAATGTCACTGGAACACATTAAATGTTAACTAGGCATTAATGATCCCATGTAATTAAGGCAGGTAAAATAATATTCATTAAAGACTTAAATTTCTTGTCTCACATCTGCCATGTCTGTATGTAGACGCATGACTGGCCGATAGCACCACTGGCTATTCAATCTCTGATCCCAGCAGTAGTGGGCTAGCGCAATTTACCCCTAGGTCACCCGAGCTTCCTCATGTTATTGCCATTGCTTTGTCCTGGTCAGGGTCATACCCATACCCACCCAGACCTATTGGGTACAATACATATACAATATCAGCTGGTGGCAATTTATTGCAGATAATCAATTTTTTGCATGATGATGGAAAGGTGTGAGGAAAACAGATTACCTGGAGAAAATACAAAAACTGTCCTGGTCAGGGACAATACCCACCCGGACCTATTGGGTGCAATACATATACAATATCAGCTGGTGGCAATTTATTGCAGATAATCAATTTTTTGCATGATGATGGAAAGGTGTGAGGAAAACAGATTACCTGGAGAAAATACAAAAACTGTCCTGGTCAGGGACATACCCACCCGGACCTATTGGGTGCAATACATATACAATATCAGCTGGTGGCAATTTATTGCAGATAATCAATTTTTTGCATGATGATGGAAAGGTGTGAGGAAAACAGATTACCTGGAGAAAATACAAAAACTGTCCTGGTCAGGGACAATACCCACCCGGACCTATTGGGTGCAATACATATACAATATCAGCTGGTGGCAATTTAAGGCAGCCAATCCAATGTCTGCCTGTTGATGGAAAGGTGTGAGGAAACCAGAGTCACGTTGTATAATTTTATTTGAAATCCTCCCGCCCGTGCCGGTTCGTGAAATGATTTCTTATATAAAACCGGTCCATGGTGCAAAAAACATTGGGGACCGCCGTCATATAATGTTACTGTACACATTTTACATTTACGGCATTTAGCAGACGCTCTTATCCAGAGCGACTTACAGGAGTGCTTCCATAGTAAACATCACCTTACTCTAGTCTAAGTAAACAACAGTCCAAGAACACAAATCTGCTCAAACCTGTTAGAACCAAAGTGTTTGTTTGTTTTGTTTTTTGTTTGTTTTTTGTTTAAATGAAAAAGTAATGAATAAGAGTGTTAGTAAGTAAGTAAGTACAAGTCAGCTTAAGTGCTTAGTAAGCAGTACCTAGCGGTTAAGGTACTGGACTAGTAATCGAAAGGTCGCTGGTTCAAACCCCTCCACTGCCAGGTTGACACTGTTGGGCCCTTGAGCAAGGCCCTTCACCCTCAATTGCTTAGTCAATATACTGTCACAGTACTGTAAAGTCGCTTTGGATAAAAGCTGAAGATGTAACTGAGTAGTGGCCCCGTGTCGGACCGGGGCGCTGTTGTAATCAGACCTGTAAAACACACACACACACACACACACTCACACTTCTTGTTCTGATTGCTCTCGGTCTGGTGATGTAATGAAGTAGAAGAGGAGTAAAAAATGGCGGAGAACAGTGGCACAGATCCTGCCGTGGACCCGAAACCTGAGGAAAATGCTGCCGCCAGCGGGACCATCATTATGGTCACTGTTAAAACACCTAAAGATAAGGAGGAAATAGCGATCTCTGAGGATGCGTCTGTTGCACAGGTACGCCTGATTTATTCTGGATGATTGGAGTAGCTGTCGGTCAGTCAGCTGCTCCTCCGTGAATGGCCGCTTTAGCCAAAAGCTAGCTAAGCTCAGGTTAGCCTGCTAGCTAATTTACGACGACAGCACATAGAACTGTTGTTTTTATGTGTAAGGACATGATACCTCACTTTTGAGTGAAGATTTATGTACATTACTGTTTTGTGAATCTCTCTCCGTGTGTGAAGTTTTTATAGGTTTGATATAATTTCAGGAATCTTCACAGAGAGAAACTAACTTGGCATGACGCTGTGAGTTTAGACCAGACCGGCTATGGCGGCAACGGGAAGCTTCTGCGGCCGAATCCCAAATTGCGTCCTAGTGTATATGTAGTGCACTAGCTAGGATGTATAAACCTCTGTGTTTTACTATACGTAGTGTCATTGTTTAGGTAATAGGACGCTATTTGGAATCGAACCTTGAATTGCTGGCTATATAGGCAGGCGATCCTTGCTCAGCATTTTGGTGTTAGGTACATACGTAGATATGTAAAATATAATAATACTACTACTAATAATAATAATCGATATTTCACAAGGATGTCATTTATTATGTATATAAACAATAGCTGTTTTTCTATTTTATTTTATTACTTTAAGTTGACTAGTATCTGTACATTGCTAGCCAGCTAATGTTGGCTGACAATGTTCTAGCCCTGTTCTAACTTGTCAGTTGTTTTTCTAAAAGGTTTTAAACTTCTCTTGTAATCTGGGAGAAATCAGTTAGTTAAACTTGAATAAGGTTTTTCCACAATACTTTTATGACTTTTATTCAACGTTATTTTTTTACACATTACAGAGTGGCTGTGAGGAGGTGTGATAATTATACAGATCAATATAAACACTACAGGTTTTATTACTGTGTAACTGATCTCTTACCTGTAGTTTATTTTTTTATAAGATTATTGTTTTAAAAATAATTAATGGTAAACAAAGAACGGTTTAAATCTATGACGTAGTAGCCAATTTCAATAGAACACCATAAATAGAAAATCCAACTACATACATCTGAATGTGGTTTACAAATAAATCTCACTGATGATTATATAATTATTTTTATCCACACTGGTACGTACCAATGTGGAATTATTGTATAATCACTAGTAAACAAGTTCTTTAAATAAATCAGATACTATACAGTGTCTTATAAAATTCATCTAAAGAAAATGCTGTTTAACTTTGTATTTGGAATAGAATGCGGGCGGCGCGGTGGCTTTCTTGGGTAGCACTCTCGCCTTACAGCAAGAAGGTCCTGGGTTTGATCGATCTCCAGGCGGGGTGGTCCTGGTGGAGTTTGCATGTTCCCCCTGTGTCTGTGTGGGTTTCCTCCGGGAGCTCCGGTTTCCTCCCACAGTCCAAACATGTGCAAGTGAGGTGAATTGGAGATGCAAAATTGTCCATGACTGTGGTTGACATTAAACTTGTTGAATAAACTGATGAATCTTGTGTAACCAGGAACTACCTGTCCTGTCATGAATATAACCAAAGTGTGTAAAACATGACATTCAAATACTACTAATAAAATAGAATAGAACGGCTTTATTTGTCATATATACATATACAGACGTACAGTACAACGGAATTCTTTCTTTTATAAAATACAAAACCAAATAACAAGTGAAAAAACAGGGGGTTACCCTAATTAACTGCAATCATTCAGACAGATGTTAATTACTGATATAATTATGCACTCACCAGGATGCAGTAATTACCCCCAACCCCCAGTTCTTAGTTTTATCATTTAGGTTGGACATTGGACGTTTAAGATTTGGTCATATTTTGCTAATGTTTTATTGGGCTATACACTACAGTCCTCTGAAATGTATTACACATTGTACATTAATTTTTTTTTAATTGCACATTAGAAAATACAGTCTATACAATTTATATTTTTACCTAGTTTCTGTTGACATATTAATAAAGCTACAATTTAGAATGTTCTAAAAATGGGAAAACACACTTTCTTAATTAATTTATTTTTTATTCCCTTTTTCCCTTTTCACAAATATTTGTTAAGATGATTGAAAAATCTATAAAATATTTAATAAAAAAAGTTCACTTTGCCAAAAGTTACCAATATTATATTTGTTCCTCTAAAATGCAGCCAGCACAGATTATGACACTAATACATTAGATGATGATGGTTGATTTTTATTTATTTATTTTTTTAAAATGATTCTTCCCTCTCCACAGTTCAAAGAAGAAATCTCGAAAAGGTTCAAGGCAAAGCAGGACCAGTTAGTTCTCATTTTTGCCGGGAAAATCCTTAAAGATGGGGACATGCTGACGCAGCACGGCATAAAGGATGGCCTTACTGTTCACCTGGTTATCAAAACTGCACAAAAGTAAGATGTCTATAATACACTGCATCATTTAAACGGTGGTGTTGCCTTTTCTGCTGTTGCATTGGTGCCAGGCCTTGTGAAATGTATCTGTCATTTGGCTGACTAATTTATTGTATCGTTTCTTTCTTTTTAGACCCACTGGTGGCAGTCCGACAGATTCGTCTAGCTCTGGTGCGCCGCAGGGCAGCAGTGGCAATGCAGGCACTGCTAACGCTAACCCAGCTGGCAACCTGGGCACGTCGCAGGGCAGCGGGACATCGCCAGCCCCCTCACAGCCAGGCAACTTATTTAGTAAGTACTGTGTTGCTGCAAGAAAATGCATTTAACACTTACATTCTGTGTAGGCATTCTGAGAAATGTATGCTGTAGAGACATGCCAGATCATTTACAGGAGAGTTTTTGTTTTCATTTTTAACTCGCTGGGAATTTTTTGGCATGGTGCCTTATTTTCTTCAGAGCTGCTGTAAAACAAGACCTTACAGACAGTACGTTCGTTTGTAATGAAATGCACAGCTCACAAACTGAGTTAAATGAACGAAAAGAAATGAACTTTGTGGAAACATACGTATTGCAAAATACAAACAGTGCATCAGTGCCAACAGCAGTAACTCAGACTGTGCAGATTACAAAACAGACATGGTCATTCTGAATCGGCGTTAGAAAGTCTCCCTCACTGTAGTGGTTCCAAAGTGCATAGTACATGTACACAGGTTTATGGACCTGTTCAAAGTGTGTTCTGGAGAATGACTGCTTGTGTAACTCGCTGCTTTAGTTTGAGTCTGAAGTGTTTTACATAGCGTAGTCTTTAAGCAGGTTGGGTAAAGAAGTCAAGACAGTAACAGATTAAAAAACATTGGCTGGTCTGATGAATTTCAATTTCTACTAGCACAGAAATATGGTAGTGTCAGAATCTGGTGCAGACTTCATAAATCAAGACGCAACCTCCTTTGTGTTAAGAGTTTAGATCGGTGGTGGTGTCATGCTGTCAGAGGTGCTTCCTTTGTACATTTCTTTCTGGCATTTAAACATTGTTGAAATGGCACTTCCAGCGTGATTATGCAAGACGTCACAAAGCACAGGCATCTTCAACTGGTGTCATGGATATAACCTCAGTCAGCAGATTTAAAATTTCTGAAACTGGAGTCTTACTGCATAAATTTGCAGCTGACAGATTTGAAGCAGTTACATGATGCAATCATGTCACCATGGGCCAAAGTCTCAAAGGAATATTTCCAACTCCTTGTGGAATCCATGGTGCAAAGAACTGAGGCTTTTTGTGACCAAGATTTTCAGTACAATTAATAAAACTTGTTCATAGGTTTGTTAGAAAAAGAATAGCCATGTTCTAATCATTTCAATTTCCTCACATACCGAAATGTATTTATGAGCTAAAAATTGAGAAAAAAAAAAAATGCATTAATTCATTATAAGAAAGTTGTCATACAACAACCACCAGCACACACTGCTTTATTTTAAAATATGTGTGTATTGTTTGTTAGGATTTTAATGGCATGTTTTACACTTCGGTTACATTCATGACAGGAACGGTAGTTACTCATTACACAAGGTTCATCAGTTCACAAGGTTATATCAAACACAGTCGTGGACGATTTTGTATCTTCAATTCACCTCACTTGCATGTCTTTGGACTGTGGGAGGAAACCGGAGCACCCGGAGTAAACCCACGCAGACACGGGGAGAACATGCAAACTCCACACAGAAAGGACCCGGACCGCCCCACCTGGGGATCGAACCCAGGACCTTCTTGCTGTGAGGCGACAGTGCTACTCACTTAGCCACCGTGCCGCCCAAAATATGTGTGTACATATTATGTTGTGCACATGCTGCATTCAGTAAAAAAGTCGTGATAAATGTTGTCGTCTCTGCTAGACATATGGTCAGAACTAAAAAAAAAAAAAGTTAGTTTTAGAGATATTAAAGAAAAAGATTGTCCTTCTTTTTAGGTATGTATTTGTTGATCTAAAATGATTATTGATGCTGCTTTGGTTGTACCAGAAAGTAGATGGGTTCCGCAAAGGTTTTACAACATTTAGTATCAACCTATCAAGCTATTAGGCACATCATATATTACAATGACGGACATGTATGTGTTTACATTATATAAAATACTAGAGATGGACCGATCGGGGTTTTTGGCACCGATTCCGATCTCCGATCTCCTTTCAGGGACATCGGCCGATAGCCGATTCCGATCGGGGGGGGGATTAGCAGTAAATAAACTTAAAAAGAGCCTCACAGTAAAGATAAACCGGAGCTGCGCGTGTGTGTGTGTGTGTTTGTGCCTTTAGAAGATACGCTTTGTTCACAGTATCGCTATAAGTGATTCATTGATTCATGAGTTGATTCGTTTTTATGTGAAGCGTAAGTTTCTCTTCTCAGTTATCTCTCCGTGTTTACTGTTATTAATTAAATGTCGTGGTTTTAAATAAACACCAGCTACTACAGAATATTTTGTGTGACTCTCTTACATTAAAAAGCTTTATTAAAAAGCTTAATTAAACTGCTATTACCACAGATCTGTAACCGAGTCAGACTCGTTCCGTCTAAGGAGCTAAAAGTTCAGCAGATGATCCTGAACTAACGAATTTGGTAATGAATAAACTTTTGCCTCGGATTGGCTCTGTAACGTCTTCTGTTCTCATCTACATCACAAGTAAGAACCGCTTACGATTTACCAAAGTGAACCAGGAGTTTATATAACGTGCTGATAGAATCGACTCAGATGTGACCGGGTTGAATTATCTTTTTAAAGTAAATATTACAATCAGCAAAATTACATCGTAAGAGCTTTCACGATGGTTTCTGTACGATGGTTGATGAATGGTGATGTGATGGTTGGTGCTTCGTAGCTCAAAGTCTGGATCGATCCACTGAGCTGTTAACTTAACGTGATCTTTATATATCACACGATCGGATCGGCTACTTTTAGGAAATATCGCCGATCGCCGATAGCATATTTTGATTAAAAATCGGCCGATACCGATTCGTAGCCGCTCGATCGTCCCATCTCTATAAAATACATTTAAGATTTGCAGTTCAGGGTACCAAGAAGTGCTAAGATAAAACCATAAGCGCTTGCCGGTCTGCTGCAATAAGCTAGCTTATTTTCATATTGTGTAATCGGATAAAGCTGTTTTTTTTTGTTATCCAAAGATTACTTGTTACATTATCCATTTACCATACCATAACGGCTGTGTGTAGCAAAGCAAAAACTGACATGTGCCATCATGCCCTGTCCATGTAAAACATCTTATTTACTTCAGCTGCTTACAAATGTGCTAAATGGACTGGCTAGTCCATAAACTCACTTCACACAAGCACTCACTTTTTTGGTTTATTCTGAAATGTTTTTGATGATGCTCTTGTTCAAGTTCATGCTAGATGTGTGAATCCTCTTCTGAATTTCTGATGGCTGAATTGTATTTGTTTTTTGAAATCATATAAGTAAGGTTTGTTTCTATTCAAAGATAATGGACCTTCTTTGTAACGTTTTGCCTATTAACCTGTTGTGCTAATGTGTTTGTCCCTGTGTCCTCAGCTGGATTTGGTGACCTGTCCAGTCTGGCCAACATGGGCATGGGTTCATCCAACTTTATGGATCTCCAGCAGCAGATGCAGAGGCAGCTCATGTCCAACCCCGAGATGCTGTCCCAGATCATGGAAAACCCTCTAGTTCAAAACATGATGTCCAACCCAGACCTGATGAGGCAGATGATCATGGCCAATCCACAGATGCAGCAGCTGATGGAGCGCAACCCGGAAATTTCACACATGCTTAATAATCCTGAACTAATGAGACAGGTAACTAAAGGGACGAGAGCTGATGCTTTATTAAAGGAAAATTTGGGCCAAAACTAATATTTGCAATGTTCCACCTACCCGTATGCAAATGTCCAGTGCTTCCTCCTTTAGTTTTTCCTGAATGAAGCCATGAAGTCATGGATAGTCTCAAATGTATTTCATGAATACATACTATTGGCCGTGTAATGTTTGTAAAATTCTTTATATATGGACACAACTCCTAGTTATTGAGTTTTGGTGTTTTATGAAAAGAAATTGTATGTTTTTTAAACCTCCAACAGTTTGGCGAAGTACCTTTCCTTATAAATAAAAATGGTTTGGTTAGTTTAGTGTGAAAAAGACTTCAGTAGCCCTGACCTCCACCTTTTTTAAGACTTTTAAGACAAATCCTCTTGACTAAATGGGCAAAAATATCAATAGAGACACTCCAGGCTAAAAATGCCTGTGGTTTTGAAGTAGTTTGTGTGTGATCATTTTGTAAAAGTAATAATTTGGTTATCTGTACAAATTTGCATATGTTTACATTAAGATAAATTTATATTATATAATTTTAATATCTATTTTTTATGCTGTTGTCATTAAACCATGTCTTATGGACATCATTTACTGTCATGCTGAAACAAGAACTGTTGCCTCAAAATTAGAAGTATATTATTTTGTTAATAAAATGAATTATATATACCTGTTGGCAATGGCTTTGGTAAAAACACCTAGATTTAATAACTGGAAGGAGTTCATATGTAGTAAATAAACACTGGTCCTTTTAAGTTTTGTAATTTGTGCCAAATATATTAGTTATATATGTGCATGGTTATAGTATGAAAGTGGCACAAAGCCTCAAGTACAAAAATGAATTGCTTCAAAATGTTACAGAAAGCTTCTATTTTATACACAGGTTAATCATGGGAAAGTTTGGACATTGTATAGAATGCAATTAAGAAATCATATATTCTTCTTTGCATTGCATTTTACATAACGAGTTATCTTTTCTGCATTGAAGAATAATTGTTCTAAAGAAAAGAACTTACTGAAAATGTGCATTGTCATTTAGACAATGGAGTTGGCAAGGAACCCAGCCATGATGCAAGAGATGATGCGTAATCAGGACCGGGCGCTCAGCAACCTGGAGAGCATCCCCGGAGGATACAACGCTTTAAGAAGGATGTATACAGACATTCAGGAGCCCATGTTTAGTGCTGCACGTGAGCAGGTATGGAGTACTTCATAACGTGTTGTTTACTCTTTGTAGTGCTACATACTGAAATTACCTTCTAATAGTGGTAATTTGCATTATTAAAACCTTTTAGACTAGGTTTACATATTTATTTATTTATATATGATTTTTATGATTACAAGTAAAAATGGTTTATATCTGGTTTTCACTACTTTGTGCAGTTTGGAAACAATCCCTTCTCAGCCTTGGGTGGAAATGCAGAGAATTCAGGGGCTCAGCCTTCCAGGACAGAAAACCGAGAGCCACTACCCAATCCCTGGGGATCTACTGAGACAAGTTCCTCTGGGACTGGGACTGGCACTGGCACTGGCACCGGCACCTCCAGCAGTTCTAGCACAAGCTCCACCGCCCCCAGTGTGTCTAACCCCCTAGGCATCAACGCTGCCAGCTTGGGCTCTGGTACTACCCACCGTCATCTTTGATTGTTTAAACTGTATTGTTAACTGGTAGAATGTTGATGTGCTTGAATCTGTGGTCGTAGTAGTTTCTTGTTTGAAGTGAAAGTGTGATTACATTAAATATCACCTTGTTTGATGCACTTGACATGAATTTTAGTTTTTTATTCCTTTAACTTTTGCTTTGGTGTCTTTTATGTAGGCATGTTCAACAGCCCGGGCATGCAGAGCCTGATGCAGCAGATATCGGAAAATCCACAGCTTATGCAGAACATGCTTTCTGCTCCCTACATGCGCAGTATGATGCAGTCCCTGGCCCAGAATCCTGATGTTGCCTCACAGGTTGTGTGTCTTTGTCTCTTTAGACAGAGTTTGATTAAAAGGTTAATCTTGCTCATATTAAATATACACTGGCAGTTATTTACTGTTGGTCGCTTCTCTGATTTGTTCTCCTCAGGTGTTAATGAACAACCCTCTGTTTGCTGGAAACCCCCAGCTACAGGAGCAGATGAGGCACCAGTTGCCGGTATTTTTACAGCAGGTAGGCTCTGGGGATACTTGTAATTGTGTCAATTGTATATGAAAGTATTATAATATTGTGTACTTGTTGTGTAGTATCTTCCTGAACATTTCTGTATGCTTTTTAGTACTGTGTGTGTATGTCCCTTTGAACTTGACTTTCTTTTATTGATTCTACTTTGATTTCGGATTCTGACTATAGTTACAGTTATATTAAGTAAATAAAACTATATAGTGATCCAAATCAAGGTTTCAGTACTAAAAGTCTACTTGTGCTATCTCAGCCCCTTTTATACTTAAAACCCACATAAGTACCAGGTTAGCTTTACCAGTAATGAGACAGCTTGAATCAATTACAAATGCTGCCTTCAACCATTTTAGACTATTATTAATTATTGCATGTATTGTTTAACTACCACACATAACAGAGACCTGGAGGAATTAAAATGAGTTCATCTTTTAGAAATGTTTATTTTGGTTCTCTCTAATGTGTTCCAAAGCACTGGAGTACTTTTTACTCATGGGTAACACTGCACCAGTTAGCTTCAGTGCCAATCACAGTATTCATATTTTAAGTGTATGCCTAGGCTGGCTTATGAAAAACTTTAAATCTCATTTGTTTTGAAAAAGCCACGCACTGTGGGGATACTTTAAAATCCAACATACCGAATATGGATGAAAAAAAATTTTAAACAATAAGTGATTTCCCCACTTTTCTTTCTACCAGATGCAGAACCCTGAAGCTCTCTCTGTAATGACGAACCCACGCGCCATGCAAGCCCTTATGCAGATCCAGCAGGGTCTGCAAACCCTTCAGTCTGAAGCTCCAGGACTCATGCCCAGGTATACATCCTAATAGCCCTACATTTTTAAGCCCCATTTTATTACATCATATACTGTGCAGTGTGGAAATTCCTAGAGCACACATCCTTATTTAATCGACTCCTATTTCACAACTCATCACAAAGAGTAAAATTTTTGGTATTGCATCAACATTTTTTCCTTCATTGTCATCTGCTTCAGTTTGAGTCCAGGTGGGCTTCCTGCCGGGGTTCCCACAGGAGTCAATGTGACGCCTGAAAATGTGCCTCCCCCCACCTCTGGACAAAGCTCCACCCCTGCTGCTGACACCAACTCCACCCAGCAGCAGCTCATGCAGCAGATGTTACAAATGTTTGCTGGAGGAAGCGCATCGGTGGGATTTCAGTTTTGATTGTGAACTATAATATGACTGTGATCATGAATACAATTTAGACAATGTTCGATTTTAATCAAATCATAATAATTATTTGTGGATGTAGAAAATTATACTTTACCATACTAAAATAGCTGGAAAACAAAATAGCTGCTATTTTGTGAGTAGTGCTGATTAGCTGTTTGCCTTTCACAATTCTTTTCTTACTTTTGTTAGCTTTCCAATCAGCCTTAGAGGTTATAGAAATTTGTGAATTAAATCATGGCATTGGATTAAAAAAAAAAAAAAACCTTTTTAATTAGGTACATGCAGCAGTTCTCCACCCATGTTCAGTACTGGCCACAATATGTCATTTTTGTTCATATTGTGCAACCCCACAATTCATTATAATTCTTAATGTGTCATTGTGTAAGCATGGCGTAAATAACTAAACTAAACCTGATATTTTTATAGTTTATAGTGTCTTTTTATTTTATAAGAATTAGTGTTTTATTAAAACGATAAAGAGGATTTATTTGATGTATTTGGGGCAAGTATAAAGGTTTAATTTTTTTCCTACTGTTACTTATTAGACCCAGACCCCGGAGGTGCGTTTCCAGCAGCAGCTGGAGCAACTGAGTGCGATGGGCTTTATCAACAGAGAAGCTAACCTGCAGGCCCTCATTGCCACGGGAGGAGACATCAATGCTGCCATCGAAAGACTGCTCGGCTCTCAGCCTTCCTAATCACAACGCCTAAACATACCTAGAGACAAGTCATGAATACTGTCCCTCATCACCTGATATCTGACAAATAGACTGGGTTCCAGTTAAACACTTTAATGTGGTTGATCTAAAAGTCATAGTAAATTGAGGTTTCCAAATTAGTTAGACCAGAAAAAACAGATCTCAAAGTTATGACGACATGCTAACTTCCCCCATTCATTACTGACTGCATCCCTTAATACTGTGGGACAATACTGTGAACCAAGTGTAGGTTCTTCATTCCTAGTAATTGACACATACTCACTTACGGCACTACTTCATGGTTTTTGGGGAGTAGAAAAGCTTAAGTGTGACTTCCTATGGCAAAGCAACCCTTCGTCTTTCTAGAAGATGGTTGGTTTGCTTCATGTTTTTGGTCTTCTCAAACTTGCCTGACTAAACCAGTATTTATTGCAGACACCTAGAGATTACCTTTTACTTCCTTATCGCCACTTCATGATTCACAGTGCTTTAAGACTTCCTTATTCCTCATTTGACAATGTTAAAATCCAATAGAGGAAGATGTTGGAATTCATGTGTAAGCATTATAAGAACCTCATGCAGATGATCACTTACTCTTCAGCTATTTAGAAGATAATGGAATTTGAAAGATTCAAGACAGTCATCTGTTTAGTCTTTCTTGCCTTTCAGCAGCAGTGTGAATGGATTTGGTAAAGCTTGTGGTTATGGGATAAGGTTGTAACAAGGCATCAATAAAAACTTTTCAGCTTACAAGCCATGTTGAATGCAGACACCATTTGTTTTTACTAAATCTTTTATGCTTTGACATAGAAGTACTCGATGTGTAAAGATTTTTTTTTTGTGTGCTGGATACACCAACTAAAAGTTGATCTGGTAAACCTGGTAACAGCACGAAAGTGATGCTAGCTTATTTGTGCATCACAGTGCTAACCAACAGTCTAATGAAACAGTTTTGATGTGAATTAAAATGTATTCATTCAAAATGTATTTTTGCTTTTTGCTGCACATCCTAATCCACTATTTAATCTCTGATCTGTATGAATTACATTATTACATTGCAATAATTTGATTCAAACTTGGGTCAGTATGTTTTTTCAACTCTTTTTTTAAATTTTTACTCTTAGGTCAGCATGAAAAATGACACTACATTGAATAAATAGTTTAGCTAAAAAGTAACAAAAGAGTGACATTTTTATTCCCAATCCACAGATATAGGCCATTGAAGATATGTTTGGTGTCCGGTTGTTGACTAAGATTATTAACTAGTTCTGTAAGTGTAGTATTAAATAAATAAATTCTCTTTAACAAATGTGCAGTGATTAAAGTTAGTGACGAAGATTCAATTTTAAGATTGCTTTTACTTTTGTCCATCTTTATTAAATGTATTCTAGTTCATTTATTTCCTGTTCTTTTTCTGTAAATCATCTGGCACACCTACCATTTTTTAGAGGGGTGTTTTTTTTTCATACAACAACTGAGAACATTAATGTTGGTGGTATAAAACGTTCTACAGTATCATTTTTTTTTTTTTTGTATTAATGACTACCTGGAGCAGCTGTCTTGAGCCAAGGTTCTGAGAGGAAATTCGTCTGGACATTCATATATAATTGAAAAGCCACCAAAAACAGGCCTAGCATAAGAGACCACTATTTCTTGCGCTTTGTAATGGGTGCTGTCAAATAAGCCCTCTTAACAAATGACCAGCTATAATAATCACAATAATATATATATACAGTATATATAGCTATATAATCACAAACAAGTATGGTCATGCTAAATTATAGTATTTTATAGTATAGGAAATTATGTTTGTACACCACCAAATTCAGGTGGGCAGTCCAGGTCCTTTCTGGTTTCCTCCCACAGTCCCAAGACGTGCAAGTGAGGGTAATTGGAGATATAAAATTGTCCATGACTGTTTGATATTTAATTTGTGAACTGATGAATCTTGTGTTATGAGTACCATTTCTGTCACGAATGTAACCAAAGAGCATAAAACATAACGTTAAAATCCCGATAAATATTAAATAATAACACCACCAAACTGCCAAATCAGACATACAACACTAACAAAATTTAAACAGTTTTCACATTTAATAAAAGCTAAGATTACTAATATAACATTGCTGTTGAATATTACAATGCACCATTTGTTTTAAAAAGAAAAACATAAATTAAGCCAGTAATTTTTAATATAACTTTACTTTAAAGGAAGAGAGGCATTCTTAGTTGTAGAGGCCGTCTCACTGCTGCAGTCTGGGTTCGATTCCCGGTCAGGGAACTTCTGTTGGACAGTGGTAGCCTAGTGGGTAGAGCTTTGGGCTATCAACTGACAGGCTGAGACTTCAAACCCTAGCTCTGCCTTGCAGCCGGTGTTGGGCCCTTAAACAAGGCCCTTAACCATCTCTGCTCCAGTGGTGCTGTAAAATGGCTGACCAGCTTACAAACAAGCTTGGATATGCGAAGCAAGAATTTCGTTATACTGTACACCTGTATATGTATATATGACAAATAAAGGCGGTATATTATATTTTATTATAGTCTACGTAGAATTTTAAGTAGAATATATTGCTGGTGCTATTTTAAGGATACTGATGTGTTCATAGTGAGGTGTGGATCCACAATTTATGTAAAGAAAATGTAAATATAACGAGCAAAGATAATTTATTAGTTTTTACAGCTACTGTAGTTTTGAGATTGTAAAAACTACAATTCCCATTTTGTTTGAGACGCTTCCGGATGTTGGTGTCAGCTGATGTCTTAGCGTTAGCTACAAAAATAGCAAACATTTGGAGCAGTTTTAGCATTTATTTAAATAAAAACTCACAAGAATTATCATGTTACGTCCAAAAGCATTAACACAGGTTCTCAGTCAGGCAAACACAAACGGAGTACAGAGCACATTGTGAGTATGGTTTACTTATACTACTATAAACGTTTTGGCTAGATTGCTAACAAGTTAGCCATTCGGCTAAATGGCAGTTTAAATATCCACAGTTCAGTTAGTTTAATCGTCTTTTTGTTTTCTTAACCTGGTTAGAATTAACTTAATTAAGTGTAATTATGTGCACTTTTACGTGTTATGTACTGTATTTTTCAAACCCGTTATAATAAGTTCAGAAAACCTAAACGCAAGATATTAATAAAATATTACAGTCACAGTGTTTGTGTTAGTGTAAAATAACATCCAAAATAGCCACACTAAGTTTGCCAACTTATTTTAACTGATTTTAACCAATAACGGACAAGTTTATAGTTAAAATATAAAACACAGTACAAGAGTTTCATATCAGCAATCCACACATGCTTAATTTGTTAATAAACAGCGTGGCATTCATGTAGAACAGTTGGATAAACACCATGCAGAACTAGCTCAGTATTCAGAATGTATAATTTAATTTATGTTTATTTTTAAGAGCTAATTAAACACGTTAATCAAAAAATAGAGATGCAGTCATTCTGACTTTATCAGTGTAGGAATAGTAAGCCTGTAGGGAAGAGTTCAGCTACTGGGATGTAATGCACAATATTCAAATTATTTTGTTAAAAATTTACTTAAGATCTGCCTGTGCAGCGATTAATTGATTTATTTATTAGGATTTTAACGTCTTGTTTACACACTTTTGGTTACATTCATGACAGAAACGTTAGTCACTGGTTACACAATATTCATCAGTTCACAAGTTTAATGTGTAGCACTGTCGCCTCACAGCAAGAAGGTCCTGGGTTCGATCCCCAGGTGGGGCGGTCCGGGTCCTTTCTGTGTGGAGTTTGCATGTTCTCCTCGTGTCTGCACAGGTTTACTCCGGGTGCTCCCACAGTCCAAAGACATGCAAGTGAGGTGAATTGGAGATACAAAATTGTCCATGACTGTTTGATATAACCTTGTGAACTGATGAACCTTGTGTGATGAGTAACTACCGTTCCTGTCATAAATGTAACCAAAGTGTAAAACATGATGTTAAAATCCTAATAAACAAACAAACCTTACTTGCATGTTTTTTGACTGTGGGAGGAAACCGGAGCTCCCGGAGGAAACCTGCACAGACGTGGGGAGAACATGCAAACTCCACACAGAAAGGACCTGGGCCGCCCCACCTGAGGATCGAATCCAGGTCCTTCTTGCTGTGAGGCGACCCACAGAGCCACCGTGCCACCTTTGCAGCGATCAACAGCCAAAATCCATAATCCATTTGTTGTTCATTATTCAAATAATATAAATGCATAATAAAGTTTTTCTGTTAGGGTTCGAATCTCTAATTATTTCTGTAAACCGAGCCGGTGCTGTGCCCTGAGGGTGGGTGAGGGTGCATTTCAAATCAGCACTCATTCTCTCTTTGAATAGATCTGTTGCTTTTCTTTCAATCACAATCAAGAGTTAGCTGTTGGAAATAAATTTAAATTACATTTCTAACAGACATCATTAATCAAAGAATGCTTCTTTGTTGGTTATTGGTGACAAATCTGTGTGTTCATCTAACCAAATATATTTTTCTGATTTTGTTTCCCCTTGTTCGTTTAGATTGCTAAATAATGAAGGTTCACTCCTGGCATATTCAGGTTATGGAGACACAGATGCTCGAGTAACTGCAGCAATTGCAAGCAACATTTGGGCTGCCTATGACAAAAATGGACACCAGGCTTTCAATGAAGACAAACTGAAATTTATTTTAATGGACTGCATGGTAAGAGTGGAAGTTTGCCTGGCAGATACATTTTTCAAATGTCACACTTTTTCATAAATAGATCCAATAATAGTTACTGATTCACAACAAAAGTGGGTTTCAGCATTGCCTCCACCTTGAGAAATAATGCAATACCATTTGCAATAAAATGTAAATCCATGCATTTTTACTGTGCTTCAACACTGAGACCATAATAGCTTAAGACAAAAACAAACAAAATTGCTGTGATTACAGGAAGGCAGAGTGGCTATTACTCGGGTCGCAAACTTATTGCTGTGCATGTACGCAAAGGAGACTGTGGGGTTTGGGATGCTTAAAGCCAAGGTAAGAGGCTATGTGTAAATGTTTTACTTTAATCTGTTAATGACAGCAAGTTTAAATTCAGCTAAAACCTTTTCCTGTGTGTTTTTCCCCCCAGGCTGAGGCTCTAGTGGACTATCTCCAGGAACCATTAACACAAGTGGCAGCATCATAGAAATCTCATTTAAAATAGCTTTGTTCCTGTGATTGTTGGCTCATATTTTGTCAATTTATTTCAGGTTTTATTTATTTGATTTCTTTCCCTTTATATGCTCATAACTAATTAAAGCGCTAGAAAATCTTCAAGAAGTTTAGCGCCATCTGATTTCCACCTTTTTGGATGCTAAAAGAAGCTGTAAGGGGAAGAAGATTTTCATGTGATGATGTGAAAGCAGCGCTGCATCAGTGGCTATGCGCTCAACCAGAAACATGTTTTGCTGATGGCATTAAAAAGTTGGTACAATGCTGGGAAAAATGCATCGGAAGGTGACGATGTAGAAAAGTGATGTCATTTGTTATTCTGAATGAATAGAGTTAAAAAAAAAAGTGCGGAAACATCTTGAAGAACCCTCATAGTATGTACAGTGGGTGAGAGAAGTATTGAACCACTTTTATTTTTGTTATTTAATATACCCTATGTGCATATGAATGTATTTTGATGATTACAAAAGCAATCACCTTAAACATTTGTTAATTCAACGAATGTAGAAATTTGCAGGTGGACAATTCCTAGAACTACAAGATGCTTTCAGATTTATGACAAGGAATGTGAATTAGTAGCCAGCAGTCATTTAAAAACGGCATAGTTTAGTAGGTCAGTTAAAAAAGCTCAGTTATGCACAGATAAAATCATTTAGATAAGAACATGACCGATCAGATTACTGAAAAATAGAAATTGTTGTAAATAGTTCAGCCTGTCGTGTTTGAAGAAATAATTGTTGTGCATGTAATCCTATAAACACCAAACCCACTGTGAAAGGTGGAGATGAGAGAATTCTGATATAGGGCTGTTTTTGTATATTGTACTGCATCGTTACACATCATCAACAGAAACATGAAGGGGGTAAATTTACAGAGACATGTTAAAAAATAATTTTATGTCATCCTGCAAGAAACTAAATCTGGACGTTTTTTTTACAAGACAACCCCAAACATACAAACAATCCAAGGTCCAAATAATCCAAAGTTTGTTTCTAAAAAATATTAAAGGTAAATAAATGCATTAAATGTATATAAAATTACAAAACAAGTGGTGGAATACTTTTTAAACTCCCACCAGAACTCACATCTAATGTTTTCTGTGTTTGTGTTTCAAAACTAATGACTTTATGACCAATAACAAGATTCAATATTTGTTAAAACAAATAAATCAGCTTTTTTGTACATGACCGTGTTGCTTCTGTTTTTGCATTTAAATTTGTTTCCAAACAGCACATATCCATTTACTCACATTATTTGCTTGTGGTTAACAGGAAATAAATGTGGATACATGCATTACATCACTAAGTGACAAACAATTTCACAAGACTTAATGTCTTAACAGTAAGTTTTTACTTCTCAAAATTGGTGTTTGTGTCAAGCTTTTACTATTAAACCAAAACCCCTCAGATAAAGTTATCCTTGCATCACACAAATTGCTGTACCATTATCATGTCAGTGTCACTGCTGTGCTGTGGTGCTGCTCAGTGGTATAATGAAACCCAGGTTTGTAAACATTTAAGTTACTTTTATTCTTCAGATTTACATTTTTATGATTGTCAGTGAAGTAGCATTTAATGTGGTTTTTGCACAACAGTAAGGTCCTGTGGACCTGGGTTTAAACCTATAGCACTCTCGCTGTCTGTGCAGAGCTTGGTATATTCACACTGTCTCTGGAGGTTTTATCCAGATGCCCAGTTTTTTAAGATATGGGGTTTTAAACATTGATACAAAGGCTAGAATTCTATGTAATCAGAATTCAAATATGACCGGAAAGTAAATATTCATACAATGAGAAAAAGTATGTCTCTAAAGTATTGGATTTTAGCAAGATTTTAGAATAGGTTTGTAGGAATTTGTGCTCATTCAGTCAAAAGAGCGATTGTGATGTCAGGCACTAATGTTGGCCAAAACCTGGCTGGCAATCAGTATTCTAATTCATCAGGTTGAGGTAAGGGCTCTGTTCATGCCACTGTAGGTCTTTCACATCATATTCATCATACCATGTCTGAATGCCATAGCCTAGTGGTTAAGGCACAGGACTAGTAATCCAAAGGTTGCTGGTTCAAGCCACACCACTACTAGGTTGCTGCTGTTGGGCCCTTGAGCAAGGCCCTTAACCCTCAGTTGCTCAGACTGTATACTGTAATGTAAGTCACTTTGGATAAAGGCGTATGCTGAAAATGTAAATGTAAATGAATGGACTTCACTTCAGGGAACAGTTTTCCCCAACCTGTTGCCACAGAATTGAAATATATAAATTGAATAAAATAGTATTTATTTATTTATACAACTGTTAATGTGTTATCTTATGTGCCTAAAACACATCAGATTTATTGAGGTCTGCATAGTACACTGGAAAACATGACACTAAAATAGTACTGCAACTTAGTATCAGAGTAACTTGTATTTTGGCATTTATTTCAGTAATTAGATTATAGTGACAGATGTAGGCAACCATGCCATAGCCTTCCTGTTTTAAAAACCAGATCATGGATTGGTTCTCCCAGAAAAGCAGGCGGTGTTAGAAACACCCTGTGTCATCATTGGCCGAGCAGGTGTAGCAATGGAGACAGTTTCGTATGACTGCACCTGTGCTCACCCTACCGGTTTAACCTGCTTATGGTTCAGTCACACCCCATCTCCAACCCCTGAGCGAGTCCACTTCAGCGGAAATGCCAAGCTAAACATCACGGTTACTTCCTCATACTCACAAGTAAACGTCTCACCTAAACAC
The DNA here is from genome assembly GCF_030014385.1 of Trichomycterus rosablanca. Lineage (NCBI taxonomy): Eukaryota > Metazoa > Chordata > Actinopteri > Siluriformes > Trichomycteridae > Trichomycterus > Trichomycterus rosablanca. The sequence continues at coordinate 4,191,152 of NC_086010.1, read as the reverse complement.
AAGGCTAGCAGAACCCTTCCTAGTTCTTTTGTTGCTTTTTTTTGTTCTACAGCTGGCAGTGCTAGCAGGGTGTGATTTGTCATCACTGTTTTGTCTTCCTCCCTCACACACTGAGATCCTGACTCATGCACTCATCCAGACTTTGAGAAAGAGGAACTCATGTGAGGACTGAGAATGGGGTCAGACGAGGCCTACAACTTTGTCTTTAAAGGTGCGTCATGGGTTTGGTTTTGTTTAGTTTTTTTTTTTAATCATTATTACATTGTCTTTTTATAGATTAGAAAAAGGATACTGTGCTATTTTTGGAAATGGAATCTTGCATTAAAGTTTTCTCTTAACAACAGAAAAAAAATCTTAAATACAGTCTGTGCAAATACAAATTTATAGCAAACTATATCAGTCAAGTTAAGCAGTGAATAGGTTGTTGCAGCCAAGTAAACAGTGTGTCAGTTATATCATGTCAGTTATTTTTTAAAGCTGATCAACATGCTTTGCAGTGATGTGCTTTACATTGCTTTGTCATTGTTCTGTTCCTCCAGTGTGTAGTAGACTTACATGCATGTTCTGCCAAAATTATGTAGAACAAATGACCCCAAAGAGACCAATAAGCCGAGACATATGTTTGCCTATTTACATACTGTAGCTAAAAGGCTAGAAGTAAGATAGGTTATGGCCTCCAGATAAGTTTGCATGTCATCACATGCTTGTTTCAACTTGCTGTGTGAACTTGTTAAGTAATGGCATTGCTTAATATAGTTTATAAAACGCCATGGCACAGTGTTATCAATAAAATACACAACAGTATGTTGCACAGCTAATCAATGTATTCAAAGCTCATGCTAAACATTTATGTTACTTTACTTATTTCAAAGCTCAGGTTATTGGTTAATTTGATACTAACTTGATTTGACGTTCTCTCATAAACCTAAATAAAGCTAAATGTCAAATGTGCAGCAGTGGTACGCCTTAGAATAGTGTGTGTTTATGTTCAGGCTGATGATTTGTGTTGTGTCAGTAAACATCACATGCACTTACAGTGTGTTGATCATAAAATATGCCGTCTCTCATACAATTCAGCAAAAGACACCCAAACAGCTGAAGACAGTATGCATCTGAAATCCTGGAATAAACTGGCCAGTGTTTTCTGGTGGTGCTGGACCCATTATGACCCTGACCAGCATTAAACAGTTGATAAAAATTACATGAAAATGAATGACTCTGAAGGATATAGCATATGTTTTGCATTATTTATACTCATAAACACACTCGCTGACCATTTTTTGCTCTGTGGATGGGGGCAGTATCATCAATGCAGTGACCACTACCATCAGAATAGATTATTTATTGTTTTGATTAAATGATCAGTCAGACAGTGCCAGCAAAACGCTCCGCACTGCATAAACACTGGTTTCCCCACCAAATTGGTCAGGTTTTTGGCTTTAAGTTGCACAAGCTTTCCTGATTGACTAACAACTTCAGCTTTGTAGTTTCAATACCTTATGAAGAGTGTTGTTAAGTGAAGTTGATTTTTTTCCTGAACAGTTCTTCAGTTTTGCTGTAATGTTATGTAAAACTAATCATTTTACTATTTTAGCTTTGTGGCCTAGCAGATTGTATAAATTCCCTTTCATGTCTTCAGCGTTTTTTAAACAGTTCACTTAAGCAAAAGTTTAGTAGTAAATTGTGGCACAGGGAGTGGCTGCTCAAGGTCTGTATTTGTTATTCTTGCAATGTGTTTCATTCAGTTACACTAATGATTAATGATTTATTGTTTAACACATTAAAACGAGCCAGTTAGGATCAGTGTAGGATTGTTCTTTTCACTGACGGATTTGTTTTTCACTACAACGTAAACAGCGGCTACATGAAATGCCTCAAGGTCACAACTTTAATTTGCCATAGTAACAGGAGTGTTGTTTGCACAAGACAGGTTACTGAGTAAAGGAGTTTTACCTCCTGTCTTCATTTGTACAGCCAATGCTTTAAAACAGTCCACTAAAGCAATGACCAGTGACTTAAAAACCTTGTAAATCCCTTATATTTCCTGACATTTTCTAATCTTAGATTAATAGTATGTTCGTGATGACTCAAACTTGGCATACCTAACAGTTTGTAAGTATGTACAGTATGTGTGAAAAATGGGCCAAGCCCAAAATAGGACATCAAGCTTTTAATGGTTTGAACAATAAATCATTAGTCTGTAAATGGATGAAGCACATTGCAAGAATAACAAATATAGACCTTGAGCAGCCACTCCCTGTGTCACAATTTGCTACTAAACTTTGGCTTAAGTGAGTTATTTAAAAGCAAAAAACATTGACGACATGAAGAAAAATTTATACAATCTGTTAGTACACAAAGCTAAAATTGTAAAATTATAATTTTTTTATATAAAACGCAAAGATTTCCAAAAATGTGTCTGCAGAATGAAGGGATCTGGAATGCCCAAAGGCACTTCATGCAGGGTTTACCGCCATCTAAAATGTACAGCTCTCAGAGAGTTAAAAACTGTAAGAAGAACTCTTTCAGGAGACTTGTAGTGCTGTCTGAGGGTTTGATGGTCGAGCACATTCAACAGTTCTTTCCAGCCCTACATGGAAAATTGTATTAATATTAAGTATGGTAGATAGTAAAAAACCTAAATTATTTAAAATCTTGCATTAAGTGGTGAGCCACAACCGATCTTTTTGATCAATCCTCCTTGATACCCTCACATGTTACCAATTCACCTGCTTATTGTGGAATGTTTCAAAACGCTGAATATTTAATAATATTTAATACTTTTGCCCTTTATTTTGCTCATCCCAACTGTTTTAAATTGTGTTGCAGCCATTAAATTCAAATGTTTTAATCTTTACAAAAAATAATCAAGCTTGTCAGGAACAACATTAAAAGTATTTTATTTGTTCTTTTGTTAGTTTTTACATTTACATTTACGGCATTTAGCAGATGTCTTTATCCAAAGTGACTTACAGTAGTGACAGTATACAGTGTGAGCAATTGAGGGTTAAGGGCCTTGCTCAAGGGCCCAACAGCTGCAACCTGGCAATGGTGGGGCTTGAACCAGTGAACTTCTGATCACTAGTCCAGTACCTTAACCGCTAGACTACAACTGCCCTTAGTTAGTTAAAGTTTTAAGAGCATGAACACATTATAGGTTCTTGTTTTACTGCATTATACAGAATGCCCCAACATTTCCAGCAGAGCTGTTTGTTTTACAGAAGGATTTACTGAAAGTTTATAGATGTAATGGTTTTTAGTGATGAAACATTTAACGATCTCTAGCTTGCTTAGACATACCTGCAACATTCCAAGTCATTACAGGAGGGATTTAATAACAGGTGTATCAAACGTTTCCGTCTTACTAACATCTTAAATGACTCAATATATTCCACCCACTTCAAAACAACAATGTTTAAGCCCAGTCTAATCCAATGTTAACCAACGTTTGACCAGTCACATTGCTAAATAACACATGTACAGGCCTGTACCATTTCTTAAACGGCTTTCTCTGTTTGCTTACCAGTGGTTCTGATTGGGGAATCAGGTGTTGGCAAGAGCAACTTGCTTTCACGCTTCACCAAGAATGAGTTCAATCATGACAGCAGGACGACCATTGGTGTTGAGTTCAGTACAAGAACCATGCAGCTGAATGGCCTCACTATTAAAGCCCAGATTTGGGACACGGCCGGACTGGAACGGTATCGAGCCATAACCTCGGCGTAAGTTGCATCATTGCTGTACAACCATTTAATTGAAGGACTTTTTTACCTTTATAGTCAGTAAATGAATTGGGTTTTTTTCTATGAAAAGTACAGAATAAGCTAACAGTAACATATTGTCTTTTTACTTAGACTAAAAAGAGCAGCCAACCATAATGGCCTTATAAAACAATAATCCTGAAGGTTACTTAACTTTTAACTCACTATTAGGTCATAATCCAGTTATGGGAGCAACATGGTGGCACAATAGGAGTTCAATAACTGCAAGGTGCTGATTCAAACCTCTCCTCCAGATCTGACAGTAGATGAATTAGCTACTCTAAATTTTCTCTATGAGTGATCATGTGAGGCCCTCACCATAACCCCTATCCGAAGAAAGCGCCTGCTCTTATTCTTTCCACAATTAAAGCTTTTCCTTTCAATTGAAGAAGTCCTTTTTTCCCCCTAATTTTGCCATCCATGTCAAGTCAGGGTGACAAAACTCTTTTCCAATGTTTCCCAAATCTGTTCCTCCCCCCAACTATTAGCACACCTAAAACAAACAAGAACAGAATAACTGATAGAGGTGTGTTGGGACAAAAGAGAGACTGAAAAATGTGCCCATCTAGGTGACGCTGGTGGTCAGTTTGTGAAACAATTTCATTTTTGACCTGTATTTCATTTTTAGTTATTACAGGGGTGCAGTTGGAGCACTGCTAGTTTATGACATTTCAAAGCACATGACCTACCAGAGTGCCGAGCGCTGGCTAAAAGAGCTTTACGACCATGCCGACCCACACATTGTGGTCATGCTGGTCGGCAACAAATCAGACTTAGCATCTGAGCGAGCTGTGCCGACAGAGGATGCAAAAAGCTTTGCAGGTACGTAACTAAAATGTACTGTTACGTGTTTTCCAAATATTTAAAATAAATCGAAACAAAACTAACCACTACTTGTATTTATTGCTGTTACCAACTTTTTTTTAGAAAAGAACGGGTTGCTGTTCATGGAAACTTCAGCCCTGGAATCAACAAATGTTGAGGCAGCATTCAACAACGTCCTCATGGGTATGTTCTGTATACTGTCAATACAACAGCTCATATTTCTGCTTATTTTTATGTAGACTTTCTCAAAATTAAACAACAAAACTAGAGAACATGCTTCTAATGTTGTTGTTTTATGTTGGAGAATGTATATTTTTTATAGCTACTTTATTATGAACACCTGTACACCTATTCGAATCATAGGAAATGGTTCTTTCTATTAAATGGAAGCCAACAGTAACCCAAATAACTATTCTTTACAACCACCGTGGGGAGAACAGCATCTCAAAATACTTCAAACGTGGGGTCAGAAGTAGTATAAACATTTACTATATTATTTTTGCTGCTAATGTAAATACACCATGTCACAATGCACATTCTAAAACTGGTTCAATGAACACAACAATAAATTAAATGTACACCAATGGCCTCCCCATTTAATAGCTCTGAATCCAAAAGATCAGCGTTGACATGTGATTCACAGCGTGACTGTGTAGCTGACAAATATGCACCAATTACATAATTCAGTCATATAAACATGGACCAGAATGTAATAATTAATGCCACAAAGTATTGAGGATGTTCCAGGGAAAAATTAAAACAGAAGTATAAATTTTCATTTCTGTAAAATAAGTTCAGTTGATTGTTAAATTGTGTGATTTGGTTGCTGTGTGATGTTATTTAGATAGTATACACTCTGATTGGTGAGATTTAGTCTTTACAATGTTACAGTTTATTTTTTTTGGTGATGGTTAGAGCAGTATGAAGGATGCACCGTGATGGACTGAGATTTCTACTTTTATTTCTTGCAGAAATCCACAAGAAAGTTAGCAGCAAAGAAGTAACCCGTGGGTCAGTCAATGCTGTGTCTCTTTCCAATCCCACTGCTATACCAGCTGACACTGAGGAGGAGAGAAAGCCATGTTGTAAGAATTTGTAAGAAAGCAAACACATGTGAGGACTCAAGAGCATCACTTCTCTTCCCCTGCATCGTGCTTGGAGGAACATAAGCAATCATTTTTAATATCCAAAGAACCACTGCTTGTTGACTGACATGGGCCATAGGTATTTCTTACACTGTGTGGCTAGTATGCAACTATCATGAGAAAGTATTCTTGTGCATGTTTTAGTTTTAATTTCTGTTTAAATGTTTTTTTCTCTCTAAACAATCTCTTGCATCTTGCAATTTGAAATTATGAACTTCTGAAAAATGTTATTTATGTAATGGTACATTTCCTTTTAATCATTTTATAGGACTTGATACTGTTTATTAACAATGTTACACTAAAAGTGGTAAAAACCTTAAAACACTATTTTCAACTGAACTAAGTTTTACATTTTACACTGTTAAATTAAGAATTTACTGAATAAAAAATAAACTGATTGTTTGCATATTAAATTTACAGTCATGTGTATTAAATGTTTATCTCATTAAAACACTGGTTTCAAAATACTGTACTGTATTAAGGTTTCTTTCTGCTACCCTCACACTCACATAAACTTCAGAATATAACTTATACATGATTGTGGATAAAACTCTGAACCAACTAGTGATAAAAACCTAATTTACCAATTTTCCCCATGCCGCTTTCCACTGTATATACACGAGTCAGTTTCTTCATCATCAGATTCAGACTTTTTGTTGATTGTGCTGGATTAGGTCATACCTACCCAGCAATGTGGCACTTCAGAACTTCAGGATGTTCTTTAAGAGTTTTGGATGATAAGAACAGGTAAATCTAAACAGATTCAAGAATGTCAGGTTTTATAGTTCGAAACAATGACTTCACTTTTATAGATGGAGAATTATAAGAAATGCTAACTTCTGATTAACCGTCGAGCACTTCCCTCTTCCTTATAGAAAGTTGTGAACTGCTGGGTGTAGGAGATCACTCTTTTACTGGTTAGCGCACAATTTGGGAAGTTTAGGGAATATTCTATAATATTTAAATTCCTTTACTTCCTTTTCTTTTTGTCTGTCCTGTCCTTAAAAGGCAGGGCAGTTGTAGCTTAGCGGTTAAGGTACTGGACTAGTAATCAGAAGGTCGCTGGTTCAAGCCTCACTACTGCCAGGTTGCTCTTGGGCCTTTGAGCAGACTTAACCCTCAATTGCTCAGACAGTATACTGTCACAGTACTGTAAGTTGCTTTGGATAAAAGGGTCTGCTAAATGCCGAAAATGTACATGTAAATATTATCGGGCAGTTGTAGCCTGGCGGGTAAGGTACTGGAGTAGTAATTGAAAGGTCGCTGGTTTAACACAACCCCCCCCCCCCCTTCCCGCCAAGATGCCACTGTTGGGCCATTGAGCAAGGCCCTTAACCCACAATTGCTTAGACAATATACTGTTATAGTACTGTAAGTCGCTTTGGATAAAAGCGTCTGCTAAATGCCAAAATTGTAAATATTATCTGGCAGTTGTAGCCTAGTGGTTAAGGTACAAGGTACTGGACTAGTAATTGAAAGGTCGCTGGTTCAAACCCCCACCCCCACACCAGGTTGCCTTGAGCAAGGCCCTTATCCCTCAATTGCTTAGACAACATACTGTTATAGTACTGTAAGTCGCTTTGGATAAAAGTGTCTGCTAAATGCCGAAAAAATGTAAGTATTATCGGGCAGTTGCAGTCTAGAGGTTAAGGTACTGGACTAGTAATTGAAAGGTCGCTGGTTCAAACCCCCACGCTAGGTTGCCTTGAGCAAGGCCCTTAACCCTCAATTGCTTAGACAATAAACTGTCATAGTACTGTAAGTCGCTTTGGATAAAGGTGTCTGCTAAATGCTGAAAAAATTTTACAAAAAAAAAAGTTTTAATTGTTTTAAATTTAATAAAAAGAGGGCAGTGATAGCTCAGTGGTTAAGGTACTGGACTAGTAAACAGAAGGTTGCCGGTTCAAGCCCCGCCACCACCAAGTTGCCACTCGGTCCCTAAACAAGGCCCTTAACCCTCAATTGCTCATTGTGTAAGTCACTTTGGATAAAAGTGTCTGCTAAATGCTGAAAAGGCAATAAAAGCCTTTACTTTTATTTAAATTTGACACACATCAGTGAATTGGAGGATTTATTGCTAATTCAAGCATGCACAAATGTCTATGTAGATCATTACCATGTAGAAACTCGTTATTTATTATACTACAGTATTATGCCATTTCAGCCCTCGCTTTTACCTACGTGGCATTTCCGCGTCCATTTACTCCACAGCACTGTTACCTGTACAGTCACCTGTGACGTCGAAGTCACACACCTGTTGAAATCGGCGCGCTGTTTCATTGGAGGAAACTTTTAGATTGACAGGTGAGGAAACCAATCAGAGTTCAGATAGTGGCAGGCGTTAACCGGGCGAGAGCAGCTCTGAGTTTCGGCATTACGTCTGCAGAAGACGGGCAGAGAGAAACCCTGGTGACGCAGAAAAACAAGCTTCGAAATTTGCTTAAAGCTTTTTTTTATTTATTTCAAGAATCACAAAGTTAACGTTTGTTTGGTTAAGCAGCTACTTTAGGAGTAAAGTATGAAGTTTTGACGATTTTTGTGTTGTTTTTTTATGTTGGTTTGTTACCCCGGCGACTTTGACCAGCTCTTCATGACAGGTTCTTTTGACGTTAGCTTAGCTTAGCTAGCCAAACCGATTTACCTTTAGTGCGAACTAATAAGCACTCCGTCGTTTTAGCCGTTTTTCAGTCGGATTTATATAGTAGTACATAGAGACAATGACTGGAAGAGAAGAAGAATACGACTATCTTTTTAAAGGTGAGTAGTTTTAAAAACTTTTGTTGTGCTTGTCAGCATAACTTGGGACTGAATCCCAAATGCCAGTGTTTTCCGTATGTAAATGATCTCTGTAGGGTGTGGAACAATGGCTTTTACAGGGATTTAGTGCTTTACATATATGTGTTGGTGCATTTTGCATTGCTGCACAAAGTTAAAATTAATAAAATAATAAGAATAATGAGATTTAATATAACTTACACAATGTGTTTGCTAAAATATATAGTTATCTTTGTATTAGTTGTTGTATTTAATGCATCACTGTCCATGTCAATAGGAAAAAACATCAACACAAAGCAACACATACATTTCTATCCTGAATTGTGCTGATTTAGAGTATTTAATTCATGTTAAACTGATGCACAAATTTAGATTAAGTAACCCTAAGCTATGCCATTTTTCCCCAGGTTACTATAAACATCACACTTGCTTGTGCTTTGGTTCTGTGTAGTTTTAGATGTCATTTTTTAATCTACCCCAATTTACATTAGTAACAAGCAGGTTGGATGTAGCTTTATGCATAGACAATAGAAGCAGCATGCGAACTCAATGAAACCTATTGATTATATAATGAAATCTGTTTAAAAAATATGTTAAACAATATAGTTAAGTAATGCAGAATGCTGTGATTCCTACATCTAAGATGCCCCTGAGCTTTATCCACACTAAATCATTTAATAGCAAAAATATGCGAAAGATTTACCCATTAAATTACAATAATAAATACAAAGGTTGTAAAAATAAACCCTTAAACACACACAGACGTACAAGCACAACCAACCACTCTTAGCCTTTGTTCCCAGTCGAAAAGGGCCACAGGTGCAGTAGAACTGGAAAAACCTGCATGAACATCTCTTGCACCATTTGTTTCCAATACAGACATATTGCTGAGCCTTGAAAAGTGAAATCCAAATCTAGGAAAGAGTTGGTTAAATAACATTTTTTTAATATTAGGAAATTGTAACATAGTACACTGAATATTGCGAGTGATATCAGTGCTTTTAATAACTCCTTTGTTTGTAAACATAACCAGTAACTTTACATTTACAATTATTTACTAGCCGCTTGCGAAAAATAATGTCTTCAATAAATTAAATCCCCGAGCAGTGTTTAAGTGAACTGGATCCTGGTGAAAAATGATTTATGAGATGCTAGTGGTGATGTTTCAGACATGCCTCAAATAATTCCCTTTCAATAAGGTGCCCAACCTTGGCTGCACCCCTTACTTTGTTTGATCATGAGTCAGTTCTAGTGAATCACTGCTTGCCATTCCACATGGAGCATGGTTCCTGCTGTTCCTGCCTATTGACCAGGTTTCTACAAAGTACATTTTCTACACTAAACAGATTTTTCAGTGGCTAGTGCTCAGTCAGTGGTAGAATTTATTAACTTAGGTCTTTTTACTTTTAACTGAACATGTTTTAACAGCCTAGTCCCTTGTGAAACAGTGGAATGGTCTTTGCTTACAGGAGGAAATAATCTTACAGGCAATTTTTAGCTGCACATTAATGGCTAAAAGGAAAAAAATTAGAAATAAAGACATCTTACACTTTTATTTTTTCACCTTTTCTTCTATGTTGTAGGTTATACATATTTTTTCCCATATGTATACTGTATGTCTGGTAATCTTCTGTATTTTAATGCTAAATATAAATTAATGAATACTATATAAAGTAAATAATTGATTCAAAGTCAAATCAAATGCTAAATGCAAATAGATAATAACACATGTGAATGGGTTACCTGTGGTATAATATGCAGGAAAAACAACTATATTATTTTTTGTTTTTTTAATTCAGCTAGCACATCTGATATCATAGCTGACTGTGTTTATTTATTTTGTGGCGAAATTGTTGAAAAACATTGATTTAGAGCTTAAAATAATTAATAAACATGGATCAATGTAAATCCTCTTCATTGTGGTTATTATCCTATGCATGTCACCTTCAGCAAGGTGGAAATTTAATATGCTGTGCTTTTAATATTAATTGGGTCGGTGAGCTTGAAAAAAAGAGTTGTGCCCAATGCTTCAAAACGTAGCCTCTTAACTCATAAAATATTTACCTAGCCACTGAGGTCTTTGTATTTTTTTGATCGGTGAGCGCAGGCTCTTTCGGTGCACTTGTTCCTCTTTGACTTGGTAATTTTACTGGCTGACAATTTGAATCCCCTTAGTGGTGCTGATCGGAGATTCTGGTGTTGGGAAGAGCAACTTGCTGTCACGTTTCACACGCAACGAGTTTAACCTGGAGAGCAAGAGCACCATTGGTGTGGAGTTTGCAACTCGCAGCATTCATGTGGAGGGCAAGACTATCAAAGCCCAGATCTGGGACACTGCTGGCCAGGAGAGATACCGTGCTATTACCTCAGCGTGAGTATTGCCACTTTATCACTTTTGGCTTTTTTATTTAGAATTTTAGTGGGTTTTATATTTGTAGGTTTGTAACGGAACTGCTGATCTTAGATAATCTGTGTTAGGCATGAACATGTCTGCTGTGACAGTGATTTAAAATTTGCATTTGCAGTCTGACATGGTTTAGAATAGACTTGGTAGCACTTGCTTTGGCCAGTGTGTGTAAACCCATGTTTCTCTGTCATGTTGAGATTTGCCCATAACATTGTAAATAGAACCTCTAGTTTGAAGACATCGCTGTTCTCATTAGTTCTATTTGATTGAGCTATTTGTGGGCATTTAGACTTTGATTTGAAGGTTAAACATTTTTGGTGGCTTTAATAAGACATTAATTTTAGAAATAAGCAATTTAAACTGTAAACCTAGCTGTAATTTTTCAGGTACAAATACTTTTTCCTGGTGACATATATGTTATGACATAACCCTTGCATGTCACATGTTCGCTACCAAATTAGGGACATTTTCAGCTCCCATTTGTTTGTTAATGTGTAAATACAGCTGTGGCATCAGTGTTCGTGCTTTGACCAGCTTTTACAATAAAATCAATACCTTAAGATGATATAATAATTACGAACACACAGTTTATCTATATTGGCAATGGTTTGTTTGCAGATACTACCGTGGGGCTGTGGGTGCTCTTCTGGTGTATGACATCGCAAAGCACCTGACATATGAAAACGCCGAGCGCTGGCTTAAAGAGCTGCAGGACCACGCAGACAGCAACATTGTCATAATGCTGGTCGGCAACAAAAGTGATCTGCGCCACCTCCGAGCAGTGCCGACGGACGAGGCCAAGGCATTCTCAGGTCAGTGCTAAAACTGTGTTGCATTTTACATCTGTTTTACTTACAGCTTCTGCTGGCTTTGGTTAAAATACTGACCATTTTATAATAATTTCAACTTTGATCACACTTGCGGTGGTGTGTGAAACTGAAACAGCTTTAGGATCATGGCCTGTGGCTGATTTGTATGTGAAAATAGTTTTCTTTAACGTGTTTGCATGGTGTGCTTCAGTTTGTTTTAAAGACGAAGAGCTTAGGTTTTCAGCCTTCAGACTAAAATAAATTGCAGTGAAAATCTCTAATTACTTCAAGCTTCTGCAATAGTTTAACCGAAACATTTGTATCTTTAAAATGCATTTCAGAAAATCAGTGCTTGAGTTGTTGCTTATTTACTTAGACGATCTATACAGTAGCTAGAAATAGGTAACAACATGCTCTGTGTACTGATAGTTTATTGTTATACAAATCTAACACTCTAGGAACATGTGTATGCTTGTAAACGTATTTTCACATCAGTTCATGGAAGTTGTATGTCTTTCAGAAAAGAACGGGCTTTCATTCCTTGAGACCTCTGCTTTGGACTCCTCCAATGTAGAACTTGCCTTCCAGACCATCCTCACAGGTCAGCCCTTAAATAATCATACTGCACAAAACACACAAGCTGTGATGCACAGCATGTTGGTCAGCGCTACACAGGAAACTGGAAACTGTAAAATGGTAACTCGAAGTAAAATAAATAGTCCTTGCTTTGCAGTTAGCATACCATACCACCATATATATGTATTTATGTTTTGGCCTGCTTAAATTTGAGCATTAAGAAAACAGCATGTACTAATGAGAAAATATAGAAAATATGAATTTTAGTTTTGTTCAGGCGGAATATCCCCCGCTCTGTGATACCTGTTTTTGTTAAACACTTACTGACTGAATGTACTAAATACCCACAACAACGACAATCTCTAGCAATAACAAAGACTTTGACAATGTAGATTGGTATAAAAGAGCGCCACAGAGCAGGTATTATTTAGGTGGTGGATCATTCTCAGCACTGCAGTGACACTGACATGGTGGTGGTGTGTTAGTGTGTGTTTTGCTGCTATGAGTGGATCAGACACAGCAGCGCTGCTGGAGTTTTTAAACACCTCACTGTCACTGCTGGACTGAGAATAGTCCACCAACCAAAAACTTCCAGCCAACAATGCCCCGTGGGCAGTGTCCTGTGACCACTGATGAAGGTCTAGAAGATGACCAACTCGAACAGCAGCAATAGATGAGCGATCGTCTCCTGACTTTACTTCTACAAGGTGGACCAACTAGGTAGGAGTGTCTAATAGAGTGGACAGTAAGTGGACACGGTATTTAAAAACTCCAGCAGCGCTGCTGTGTCTGATCCACCCAAACCAGCACGACACACACTAACATACCACCATTGAAGAACAGGGTGAAAGGGGGCTAAAAAAGTATGTAGAGAAACAGATGGACTATAGTCAGTAATTGTAGAACTTCAAAGTGCTTCTATATGGTAAGTGGAGCTGATAAAATGGACAGTGAGTGTAAAAAAGGAGGTGGTTTTAATGTTATGGCTGATCTGTGTACCATAATCATGGTGTAAGCGCATGTAAAACAACAAAATAAATAAATAAGTGTGTTTCAGACAGACTAGAGGAGAATTACTGCTGTGCTTTGGCTCAATATAATCAGAGCTCTGCGACTCAAATGCAGCTGATTTTGGTTTTATATTTTGCCATTAGAGGGCAGCAAATTACAAAGTACAGACTTGATCAACCCCAATAAGAAACTCAACGTTAAATGCAGGTTGAATTACATTTGCTCTGTTATTTGCCTGTATTGTTGTAAAATAGGCATCTGATTTATCCTTTACGTTTTCTCTTCATTATTATCAATGATCTCTTAGTATTTCCATTGAAAAATCGTGCAACCATTGAGCAAACTATCCATCTTTTTCCTTGCAGCAATCTACCGCATCGTTTCTCAAAGGCAGATTTCTGGGCGTGGTGATTCGGACTTCTCGCCCAACTCTAACGTGGTGCCCATCACTGTGCAGCCCACACAGAGCTCGTCCAGGCAGGGTTCCTGCTGCCAGAACAACTGAGCAGCTGCCACAGCATCATAGGATTGTGGGTAAAAACCGACACCAGGCTGGTCCGGGTTACATAGTTTGTCAACCTCATTAAGCAGCCTAGAACTCACACACACACAGTAAGATTTACCGGTTACGCTCTTTGACAAGTAAAGCTTTAACATAGGAAAACAGAGAAAGACACAATTTTTATTCATGGACTGAGTTGTTCTTTATATTTTACACTTATTAGAAACAGCACTAGAAGACCATCACGTCTCTTTGCACTTTTGTCAAAACAAACTTAAATTCATCAGCAAACAGTGCATTTGTGACACCACTCAGGAAGTTTTAAATGGAAAAGGGTGCTACAATGAGATTCTCTGCCTTTTTTAAACCACTACACATTGGTCTATTTTTATTAAACAGTCTCCTGAAGAAGCATTTTTAAATTAGTTTTAAATGAATCCTTAAAAAATCAAAACAAAAGTAAAAAACAGAGTTTATCTGTGTCTGCTGCTGTCTGCCTGTTGTTGATTTTTAGAATGACTCAAGAAGTGAAACAACCCCTCTATTTATTTAATGCATTAAATATGAGATGACACTGTTGAGCCTTCATTCTGTTAGCCAGTTTTTTAATACAATGTTTTCATGTGGTGGGGTTTGTTACTCTGTATATATTATATTAAAGGGGTTAATGAGCTGATTTCTTTCTGAATTCTTTCTAAGTTCACTTTCTTCATGTCTTTATTTTGTACAACCTTCCTGAAGCAAAAGTTAAGTGTGTTATTCCATTACAGCTGCTGCTGTGTATACATTTGTCTGCATTTTGCTGTTATTAAATGCTCTGATTGTCTTTGGGTGTTAAGGTCAAGCCAAATTAAGCCCATGCTGTAGTCAACAGTTTTTTGACAGTTCTGATTTGATAAAACCTGTCTCATCCCAATTCAACAGACTAGCCTCATGTTTGCAGCTTTTAAGGGTGTTGCCCTATCACTAACATTAATTTAGTTGAAATTTCAAGAGGCAGGGATTAAGATGGAGGCATAATGCAGAAAGGCAGAGTCAGGATCATCCTCATCATAGGTGGATGGATTATATTGCAGGACTGAGTAACACTGGTGCTCTGAGCTGCTCAGTGAGGAGCTTCTGGTGTACTGGAAAGGGGTATGTCTTACTGTAAGTGAGGTCCTTATTGCTCTTCCCTATTATCTACCGTATGTAACCTGAAGATATTCATACCCTCTGGGATCTCTGTTAATTGTGTCCCAGCTTTCACTTTCTTTGTTTCCCTTTCTTTCTCTTTTACACACACGCATACATGTGATGTGTTCTTTTGCCTAGATGTGTGGTCATTAAGGTCATTTAACTGTGCTACAGCTGAAAAATTCCATTAAGACAAATGGGTAAACCTTGTTTAAACATCTTTATCAGGGCTAGGCAATAACCGTTATGCTTTCAATATTGCAATAAATTACCCAACCACTTACAGATAAAGCAATCAAATGTTTGTAAAATTCCTTTCTTCTCAAGATTTGTTGATGCATTTTAAAATCATGTATTGTAAAAAGAGTATCATCCGCTCCCAGCTGCATAAATTATGTACATGACAGAATATATCTTTAAAGAATTTGTGTTTATCAGCAAACCCTGACTGATGCTTGTTAATAACACTGTTCTTATAAGACATGATAAAAGAAACATTTTTATGTTGGGCTAAACAAAGGCTTTGAGTCTGAGCGACTAGGGTAACCAGTGTGTGAGTGTTTTCTGTATATGAGTCTTTATCTGCAATTAAAACTTATTTGTCAACACTGAGTGATCTCAAATCTATTGCACAGTACCTTTTTTCTAATAATAACTTTAGCTTAATTTCACTAATAATGGCAGTGGAATATTGCATGAAGTGAAATCAAAGCTCACAGCTGCTGTAAGCTGTAGGAAATACATTTCATCTTGGTGTTTAGGTGAATATGCTCCTGCTTGTTTTGTCTTTGTAACTAGATGTGGTTATATGAATTGTTAGGGTAACCCACAAGAAAAAGTGACTAATTGTCCCTTTAGACATGAGTATATTAAATAAGAAGGTGTGGGATAAAACGAACAGAATATCTGTATATATGGTAAATAAAATATTTACTTTTCGCAAGTTGCCATTAATTTAATACTGACTTCAAAACATAGAATGTCAACAAATGTTAAGATCATTACATTTGATTTTATTAGAAACATTTACAATACATGTTTGGAAAATAACAAATCAAAACTGGTATGGCATACATACAGTGGTCAAATATCAAAAAATGAAACTCACAGAGAACATGTGCTAAGAAATAAACCTGCAATTTATTTGCCGTGTGTAGGCACGACAATGAATGACAAAGTTAAAAAAAGGTATTAAAGTATTGGCTAGCCAAGACTATGGTATGGCAAACCCTTCTCACTCTCCAACAAGAACCTAATTACTTAGAGCAGGAGACTCTGGTCCAAACTAACGCACTAAAATCACTACATGAGTTATATGAAACACTTTCTACTGAGCTGGAAGATTCTGAAAGCTACCAAAGACAAACTGTTGGAGCAGAGTTACCCATCCGAAGCTAGCTTAAGAACATGACAACCCTGTAGCCCCACTTTTTGTGTTCACATCATACTGAGAAAAATAACCCGAAAACAAACCACGCTACACAGTTACCTTTGCCTTTACAAATTCAAAACAGTCGAGATACACTTTCACCATGAAGTAAGAGCTGAGACTGTACTTTCCAATGAAAGCTTGAAAATAATGAGCTACTGTTACTTTGTGAGAAAAAATTGGCGAAAATCTACAAGCAGAAAAAAAGTAAACATCAGCCCTTAAGTGTAGTGTGTACAAAAGCCTTCATTAGTATGCAACGTAACATTTTCAGTACTGTTTTCCAGGCTTTGTGATGATACAATATACATGCAAAACTATTGTATTGTAGAGTATGTTAGGTATGTTTTGTTGTTTGCTGATATAAGCATAGATCTACTACATTACATTAAGATATGAAAGCAAAAATGCACAGACAGTTGAATATTTTAATGTCAAGTTCAGAAAATCACCTCAATTGGCTCACCAGCTTGGAATATACTGTAGTAGATATATGCATAAGAAAATGTGTAAATGCACAATTATCCACCTGCTTTTCTATTTCACACACCTCCAACATCCATTCACTTCACTGTAGTCAAAACCGACGAAGCATTAAAAGATTCCAAGGAAGAAATAAAAAATATTGTTCAAACTGGAAATGAGGGAGAAAAGGATTCTCTGTTCAGTCAGCAGTTAGTTAAAGGACATGCAAACACATGTGCCAAGTGTCGAAGCGATGCTAAAATGTAATTTGAGGCACAAACTTGTGACTAAAATCCTTATTAATCGTAAAAAATATTTTTTTCTGAAATTATTTTATTGGTAATGCACATCCTTCTGGAAAATCTGAAGTTAAAATATAAGCCTTTGAAAGCCCCCCACCACTGACCTATTTAGACTTTTATAAATAAAAATTCTATCATTTTAATTATTTAAGTAGAAATCAACTTCATGTTTTAGAAATATATTAACTATTGACTTCTTAATTTAAAAAACAACAACAAAATGTTACTTATAAATATTTTTACTTCATTTAAGATATTCATAAATAACATCCAGATACTGACCTCTCCCTCTGTATGAAATAATAACTCATGTTAGCAAAATAGAATCTTACGAAAATGTTATGACTTTTTGTTTCTCCCTCTACTTGCTTTGTACAGGGAGACTATACAGATAGGGTGGAACAACTAGTTTCTATAAGCATGGCATCATATAAAAACCTTTAGTTTTATATAGTTAAATGAGTGTGGTTTTTATTTTTTATTTTTTTTACATTCAAACGTTAATTACTCGTCTACATTGAAAAGGCATCAGAATTGCTTTAGTGCATGTTTCTAAATAAATGCTTGGCAGCCCTGCTAACTGGACTGTGTAAAGGGGGTTTCTTCAGCTGTCATTACAGATTTGTAGATGTTAATCTTAACACTATGCATTGAGATAATGAATGATCTTTACTATAATATTGTCACTGGCATTGCTAAATAAATTTAGCTAATTGTTTATAAAATACTATAGAAGATAAAGTTCAGGGAAGAATCTTAATACATTATATTAAACACTAGATGAAGTCATTACTAAAGCACTCTGTATTACGTGTAGCTCTGTTATAGCCAAATATCTAATAAAAGGTAAAAAGATCTGTACTTCTTCAGCATGCATAAACAAACTGGGTCCAAAGAATATCAAACCACAACAACACTTACAATAAGCGTCTCTCATTTGTTAACCTTCACAAATACAAGAAGATTTGAGTTTCAGTTTTGGACCTGGTATGAGTGAAAACACCGTCATACTAAATATAGTCTTATAAAATCAATCAAATATTTAATTAGCTGTAGCCAGGAATTCGTTTTAAACAGAACTGTAAAAGATCAATGACGTTTAAACGATGCGATGGATTGTATTGCAATTTAATTCACTTCTTTATGCTTCTGTGGACTTTTATTCAATAACTGGATTTTTAAGATTCTGGGTTAAACCATTTACAGGCTTTCTGTCTATTTACTGCTATATTCATAAATATTTTTAATCTCATATCAATTCTTTGGCTACCATAAATGCTTAAACTTTTTATTGGGATAATAACGTACACTATAATATAAACAAACTGTTCAACAGAATTGTTAATCATTTTAAATAGTTTCATAATCAGTTTAAATACTGAATATATTATCATGATATGCCTATGGTAGTCACATTTTATCATATAGCTATCTCCGAATATATTTGAGTAAATACAATTCCTTTTAATAGCAAATAAATGCTAAAATAAACAAAGAAAAATATATAAAAAACATATACCTGGCTTTTTGAAGTGATCATAACGGGAAATACGGTTTGGAAATGGCTGAAGAGCACCCTATCCAAAACTGTTACACATGGCATGGCTTGACACGAACGTTCCAAAATTAATTCAAAATGAGTTTTTATAGTATTAGTTTCATACTAAAATAACCTCATAACTAAAAATGGATCAGTGTATTTCTATTTGTTAAACAAAACTAAGGGGGAAAAGACCATTAGCATGCTTTAGTTTTACGATGGTATTTAATGACTGTCTAAATGAACAGTACATGGGTAATGTTTCCAGCTTTGAGAACTTTAGCTTCTTATCCTCGTTATAAAAGTATTCTTTGTTATTGCTAGTTGCTAGTATGTATTCCCTGACACGATGAACGTAATGATCCAGGAATACGCTTGAAACACTTAATCCACAGTTTTCTAAATATCCAAGCCACTGATTGTAATTTGCATAATTGTTCTAGTTTTGGTTTTGAAAAACACACAAGATCTGCATACATACATTCATCCAAATAGGCTATTATTAATCTATGATCAGTGAATCTATGTAACAGTCATTAACCCTTTTAGAACCCAGTTATGTAGAACAGTACATTTTTAACAAATTATTCATAATAACTGCTTATAATAACTTTATTATAGGTATTTTTAATGTCTCCAGTAGACTATTTGAGAATATATCATTTACTTTTTATGATTGGCTTGCTTTTGGTGGTGTCATCACACAAAATAATGATGATAAAGACCAGAGAAGAGCCATGTCTATTAAAATCAAGCAGGGCTCTGAAAGGGTTAAAGTTTGCTCCCCTGTGTTTTTGTTTGTTTGAAGTGAAGCTTTGCCACCATTTATAAATTTGTCAGGATTGTTCCAAAAAATCATTCACATTTCTACTTGTACAAAGAAAAAGAAAAAAATATGTAAACAATAATTTTAAAATAAATTAGAGTTAGTTACAAGCTTTTCAGCTACGTTTGGTTTCAGACATGCTGTTTGTCTCCAAATAAGGTGCTTTACTCCTATTTAGATATAAGTGTAGTTGAAATGTAAGTGCTTTTAATAGCTTAAGTGTATAGTAATCTCTCACTTTCTTTCTTTACTTCCTCCCACATGTCGGTGTATAAGGTTAAAACATACAACATGTAAATTTTTTTGTTTGAAGCCCTGCAATAAGAGTAAAAGCTTTAAACAAGCAGTGCTTTTCAGAAACAAAAATATTTTAGGTTGATTATTTCTGAAGGATAAAAGATGTTTACATCTTATGCTGTACCTGTTATTGAGAACTATGGAATCACCCAAATAATTTAAATACATTCCTTAAAAAGAGAGTTTTGGCTAAAAGTAGAGCATATCTGAGATATCTAAAGTTCTACACTATAGTTTGGTGATAGTTGCGCTTACCCTAACACCCGACCAGTTCCACACGTGTGGCTGTAGCAGAAGGATTTTCCAAAGCTACAATCAAAATTGACCCATTTCAGATGGACTAAACTTACAGTGCTTCCTTTCTTTCGCAGTTACCCTCTTGAGGGGCAAAAAGAAAGATTAAAAATGGTGACGATTTCCTTATCCTCCAAACACTCTAATCTCCTCAGCCAAAAATCCTAGAGCTGGATATGCAGTAGGCGGTGGGTGTGAAATTCAATTCAGCCCGAGCAGCCAGTAAATGGGGCGTTTCCACCCGTTCTGCTGTCAATTGCAATTGTCCGATTTCATTTTGGAGTTCTGGGTCTCGTTCCTATTGGCTGCCCACGGCCCGTGTCTCGAGGGGATAGCGCCATGATGTCCCGCATATGACAAACTCCATGGCAACTTCGATCGACCTGCACTCCCTCTTCCACACGTCAGATCTGCTGATTCCTTATGGGGAGGGGACTGTACTTTGAATGACAGAGCATTAATAAGAAAGAATGCCTTTTTCCAAGATTTGCTTTTTTTATAGCCCAAATAACGTATATCTAAACAAAGAAACAGATTCTAGTGTGAGCGCTCTACAACATAAGACCAAGTACAGAACTGTTTACTGCCAAGGAAACTCGCCACCATGTGCTCTCCTTTTGAAACAAAATCTGCACTTGCTTTTTTTCTGTTCATCAAGACAAAGGAGGCCCCTTTCCTCACTGGGAATACTAAGGCTCAGAGGAGCAGGGGGAGGAGGACGGGATATATAGAGTTGGAGGGATGTAGGGAGGGGATCCCAGCTGCAACTACACAAGCTTTTTTACAAGTATCATGGGGTGGTGGGGAGGGGGTGTTGTAAAGGGTGTTTTGGAGCTCCACCAAGGGTCAGTGGCACACTGGACTTTCCCGAATTATTCCCCTCAACCTTCAGTTGCTTGCACCTGGTCTGGATCACGTGACTAATTACCAGCTTCTCATTGGGCTAGACTGTGCTCTGGGGAACATCCCACGGCTGTGATAAAACAATACATTATGGAAAGGGCTCGCTTAGTTGAGCAGTTGTGGTCATTATAATTTAGGAAAGGGTTAGAAGGCGAGGGTCAGATCCAGCTCACACTATACAACACCTGCTCCTGTACAGCCTCACTAAAGAAAGACACAGAGGCAGCAGGCACTTTGCAACTCAAATGCAAAGCTGTGGAGACTGGAGGAGCTGCATAATTTTTCTGCCAGAGCTCAGTCTCTTTCTTTTGTGCTTGGGCTATTCAAGCTCAGATTACCCACCACATTCTCTCTGTTGAAAACTGTTTTGCGCCACTTGAAATCTGCATGTGTTTATGATATAGAACTGATTGCTGACAAGTTAAACGTGTGATATAAGCAGATTGAGACAGTCAGCTGAAAAGCTAAATAAAATTGAAACACATCTTGTACTGTCCTCCTGGGAAAGTTCCAGAACGTTCGAGCTGACTAATCAATTTTAGGCCCGATACTATAAAAGAACTTCCCAGTTTGTTTCGTGAAGGTATAAACCACTGACACCTTTCCTGTTAAATCACAGATAATAGAAGCGTGCCCTTTTAGAAAAACAAGGGTGATTGTAACATAAGACCTCTTATTCAACAACTAAAAAAGAAATAAAAATGTTTGTCGATTAGTAAACGCACAGTGTCCTGTGTTTTTGTTCCAAATTCACATCTTGACAGGCCAGGAATTAAATAAATACAAATACATTGGCTTTTCTCATTGACAATCAAGCTTCAGTTTTAAGGTGCAATGATAGATTTTAGATTCAGTCAATATCTAGTTTGCCTTTAAAAAGCGTATTTGCCCATTTGCAGAAAATGCTGGGATGTAAAACTATATTCTTTCCGATCTTACAAAATAATCATAATATTATTCATAATAATGGTAATAATTTTCAAAATCAAACAAAAAAAGTGTAAAACATTCACATTATTTCTTCTGTTTTTACCACATGGAAATCAATGTGGCAAAACAGCAGCAGTAAAAATTAAAAAATAAATTAACAAAAAAACAATAGTTAAGATTGAAAAATTTCCCCATTTAACAAAATCTTTATAAAATATATATGTATATATGTGTATATATAAAAGAAAAATCTGAAAATACTTATTACTCTTTTTTAGTAAAGCAAGCATTCTAAAATATCTGCTTGTTTTGATTTTTTTCCTTTTTCTGAAAAAAGCAAGATGTACGTGGGGCATACTGATCAGTACTGACCAAACAAATGCTAAAACAAATAAAAAAAAACAGACAGCAAACAGCTCGTCAAAAATCAATGCACCAAAAAACTTGTTTAAGAGAAGATTCGGATGGCCTGGGTGACAAGTGTGTGGCAGACGGGACATTCGGGATGGTTCAGCTCGCAGATGCGGATGGCACACTCCATGCAGAAGAGGTTGTGGCCACAGGGCACCAGTGCGGCCGTTACCTTGCTCTCAAAGCAGGTCATGCACTCCCTGGAAGAGGATGGCTCGCTGTGGGCACGACGTGCCTGGGCAGTCCCGATACTTGTGGATCCTGCGTTGCTGCTTCCAGAAGGTTCAGGAAGACCGGGTGACAATCTAGTCAAGGGCAGAGGCAGGCCCCCGAAGCTCTTGGAGCGTTGCTGGACATAGTAGGCTACCTGTTTGGGAAAATCTGGGTCGCCCCAGCTCTGAGAGCTTTCAGAACCGAAATAGGAGCTTGTTTTTTCTCCGTTGGTGGGGTTGGGGAAGTCGGACTTGCTGTAAATCCCCATACCAACACTTCCACTTCCACTGCTGAGCATGGCATCAGAGAAATTCTGGCGGTAACTGCTAGTGAGCGGTTTGCGCTGACCCCCCTGAAGCCCCCAAGCATGCTGAAGGCGACTCTCAGACACACCATTGATGCCGCTCTCAGCACCCAGGCAGTCGTTCTCATTGTTGTGGTCGTGCAGGCTGCCAGTGCGTGAGGCAATGTGTGCCTCAATCTCCTCACGGGCTCGCTCAGCATTGCCCGGAGAACCAGTGATCTCGAAGACGGGGTCACGGTCGCGGCTCGGCGTCACAATATACGTGCAGGTCTGCTGCTGGATGCGTTTGATGGTGGAGCCTTTTGGACCCACTACCAGGCCCACCACACGGTAGGGCACACGCACCTGGATGGTGGTTTGGCCGGGCAACAGAGCAGGCGGAGATCCGTTAAACGAGACACCCAGCTTGTTTCTGGAGGCCCGCAGCATAGAGAAGTGCTCAGCTGCTGAGATAATCTCACGTCTAGCCAGTGCCACGTCCTCCTTACGGCCGGTGATGAGAAAAACGGGCTCTTCACCTCGAACTGGGGTCTTGATGTAGGTGTTGGTCTTCGCCCGCAAGGCTTTGATTTTACAACCTGCAATGTTAAGAGGGAAGAGTGAGTAATGACAAGGACATCTGAGGGCACCATAACATGAGTTTCTGTGGTTATATAGCAAATAAGTGTTGTGTATTTCAAGAGCCAGAGTCATAGCCTTGTTTTTACACTGTGGATCTAAAAAATAAAGATAAAAATATACCCTGCTACCTTATTAAGTGAAATTGTAGAACCAGACTGAAGTATTTTTTAAGCATTAAGATGAACATGTAATGAAATTATATTGAAATGTATCATCCCCAGCTTTTCGTTTATTCATGTCACCTGGCCTGAGGGATTAATTCTCCTGGACATTTCATTTTCCTTGCTCTGGCTACGCTTTAATGCTCAGGTGTAATTAACAAGGTGTTTTTAATATTTTAGGTACACATCAGTGTAAAATGGTTCGAGTCACAGGGCAGAAGCAATTAAATGATCTACATGGAACAGAGTAAATTAGACCTTACCTGTAACTACACCCTGATATTATAATATTTATTAACAATAATGATGCTACTGTGATCTGATGGTGCTAATCTTGGCAAAAGATAAATAAGAATATTGAGGAAATAAAATAGCTTTTTGTGTGCTATAACATTTACAAACATACCCAAAACTAAAAATATACAAAATATTGTCTTATGTTGGGATACGGTGTATTGTTACTCCTCTAGTGTAAACAGGTTTTAGATCCTTCATGTAATATAACATTCTTTTTCCCATTGAGTAAATGATAATGTTTATAATAATAATAACCACTTTATCTATAGTCTGTTGCCACCCAGACAAGTCAATCCACCTACTGCAGGTGTTTTTGGGTGAAGGGAGAGAACAGAATTACCTAGAGGAAACCCATGCAAAACACAAAGCCCGTCACAGACAATGACCAGAGGTAAAAATCAAACCTCAATCCTGTGCAGCACATAGGCTTACCACCATGTAAGTCATAATAATGCTATTCATATGTTTTAGGTCTTAACGTCTTTTAAACTATCTGCATGTCGTGTCTTTCTGATATAACCAAGAATGTCCAGATCCAGTATTTAGTAAAAGTATCTGGGGCCATACATCCTAACCTGCTGTTACACGTCTTCCAATGTTTTTATAATTTTTCACAGACATTTTTATATAGTGAATGGACATGGATGATCCATATAAACCAAAGACAGAACCTCCCTGAAGACACACCACTGTTGAGTATTTGACGTTTTGCAGTATGCCAATATCTAATGAGGATGGCAGCATTGGATCAGTATTAGTAGCTGCAGATACTTAAAGCGTATTAGAATCGGATTGTAAACAGAATCATCAAAAAATGTAAACACAATCATTTCATAAGTTATGGTATATGTATTAGTGCTCTGCACAATAGAAATAAAGAGGCAGATAAGGACATTTATGATCTGCTACCTTATATAACATGCTCGTATTTCCACCAATACAAAGAAGGTCATCTGAGGACAACGGTAGAAGTGTGCAACATTTATGCACAAAAGCTTTGACTACTGAAATGTGTGCTGTAAAAAAGCTGCATAGGTGTATAATACTGTATAAAAAAATCCCTTTGGGTGGTGTATGTGCAGCACAGAGATGCTTGTTACCGTGATGCTTCTTTGCTAAAGGCTGCGGCTGGATTGCTGGCTGAGGGGGCTGTTCCATATCTGTGTCGTGTCCTGCTGTGTATAGCAGCAGCTCAAAAACACAACCTGGATGGTGTGTGTTGCAGTGACAGCATTGTGTGCGACTACATCCCCCCCAAGCAGACTTGGCAGCCAACGCGGGTGAATGGAGCATGCTTACTACGACCATTCAGACTCGCAAGCACACGGCTCAGCCTAAAAAATGAATCACTTCGGTGATGAGTGATGGTCTTTGTTTAACATGCTTTTGTGGTTAATATTTGTAATGGTTATTTTTGCTCCAGATTATTTCGGCAGAACATTTTCTATGGTCATCACAGTCAAATGCTTAAAAAATTTTCAAACAAGGCTTTCTTTTCTGAAATGACCGAATAACCCCCCCCTCCAAAAAAAGCGCAGAACATTCACACAAGCACAGCACAGCTTGCAGCTTCTAAATTTCACACCCACCGCCTTCCAATATAAAGCTACAAGTCTGTGTTGTAAATACGATAATCTGTCTGTCGTCATTATTTCCTTCTTACTGCAAGGAACAAAAAAAAAGACAAAATCTATCTCTAGATGCACTTGAAGTGATCGGTAAGGAAGCACCAAACTGAAAGGAGCTCTTCCTAAAATCCCTCTAATCAGCACTTTGCAGTCAAGGCAAAGCCCTCTGCTGCACTTGGGCTGCCAGGCCCTGCCCCATGCCACTCCTCCTGTTCTCCATTCAAATTCAAGGGCACTTCTCACAGCAACCGTCAAATCCAGGACTGAAAAATGCCCAAGCGTTTACAAAAATCTAACCAGTCCACACGTGCGGCAACAAAACATCCATGCTTGCCAAGGAGGCGTGATTGTTTTTTCACACTGTTTTGAATAAGAGCGTGGGCTCTAAGCCTCAGATCCTGCCGTGACCCCTGAGCGCATGTGGATGGAGGGGATGTTGTATGTGCTGCCTGGGCGTGACTCCTCTCCAGTGAGCCACGATTCTAGACTCACACAGCTTGTTTTATCTGATCAGCTCTGAATGCAATGCCAGTCATAGCTGGTTTATGGTAAGCATTGTAACCTGATGGATTAAAAAAAAAGTAAAAATTCAAAGCAGTCGAGGATTATGTGGTTGTACTTTGTTTGGTTATGAATTACACTTTCAGAAAAGGTTTAGACACTCACCCCACCCCTAATTCCAACCCATAATGCCAATTTACAAATTTGCTATGAGACCATATTGATTTTATAAAAGGGTTTGGCCCCTGCAGGACACAATAAGGCATTATGAACCAACTGAAGTGTTTCACCTTAAACTTGTGTAAAGCCTTGTAAAACCATGTGTTGGCTAACAATAGACCATAACGTCATTCACCGGGAGGTTACTTTCAATAGTGCTTTGTTTAATTCATCGCCTGTTTTATATAAGAAACCAGGTGCACTGCATGTAAAGGAGAAAGATGCTCTCTTAAAAAAGGTTCTTTAGAGCCCTAATACTCAGTTGTATTAACTTTGTGCCTTTTAATGCTCATTAAGTTTAATCAGTTGGTCTTGGTCTTCAAATGACTGATCAGTTGTAGAAGATAAAGCTCAGATGACCGCACCAGCCCTTTGTGGATTAGATTAAGTACCCAGTGCCTTCAAGCAATTCCAGAAAAGAAGGATTTTATAGATTGATCTTTAAGACTGAAAAGACTAAAAGTGTCCCCATCACAAAAACATCCTCATAATATGGATCCACATAAAGTGTGTGGTGCTAAATTATTAATTAGATCAATGTGGCACCAAACATTAAAAAACCAGTTATGACATCACTCTAAAGCGGGGTTTGACAACTACTGGGCCGGGGACCACAAGGCACCCTCAATAGGTCCAAGCAGAAGAAGCCAGACAGCTTTATGGGCCAGTTTTTATGGGGTTTACATTTACCCAAGACTCTAACTATTTTACTTTAATGATTTAAGTTCATCCTACAGTTCAAACCTTGTTTGTGTAGGTTTCCACCAGGTAATCCGGTTTACCTCCAAACATGTATAAAGTGGAGTGGGTGCTCTAAATAGCCTCTTGAGTAAGTAAGACAGTGGAATGACTTATTTTAGCACAAATAAGTAAGCACAAAATGATTATAATTACTCCTATAACAGGGTTCAAATTAATGTAAAAAATATTATGTAATTACACAGACATTACAGCAGGTTTTGAAGCACACTAAAGGCTGGTAAAGCATGTTTTCTTCTTTTTTATTGAAGCTACTTATGGGCATAATTTTGCAAAGCTGATAAATGTTAATGGGCCCTTATTATTGTATGGGGCCCCTGTGCGATTTCCAGTAGTTACACCCCTGCACTAAATACGCTTTCATTTAAATGATGTAGATGAACCCAGTGGCCCCGAACTGACCCCCAATGTAAAATATAAAATGTGTTTTATTTCAGAGGGTTCAGATTTCTACTGCCCCTTGTACTAAACAATGACGGTCAGTTCCACAGCTTCAGCTGTCCGAGATCGCGCTGACACTTTGGCGCCTTTTGTCTTGACAGCCGCGCAAAAACCGTCTCCGCTCTATTGCGCTTTTACTTTCCACAAAACAAAGTTATTCAGCAGCACGTTTAATTACCAGATCTGTAATTACACGCTGTGTTTTAGCCAGCCTGAAAAAAAAGATCACATTCCGTTACCTAAACACAAAGTGAAGAGGAGTAAACATGTGCAAGCGCATATGACTCGAGTTAGCGCCGTATGAGGATGCGTGTTGTTTTTTTGCGCTCAGACGACAAAGGAAGCGCGTCTGCGCACCGACGCCGATGGCGTGGATGGATCTGGCACAACACGAGATGTAACGTTCAGGAAAAAACGTGCTAAAACAAAGCACACAAGACGCAAACAGTGCGCAACGTCTTTCGCAAGCGTGTTGACTTCTGAGTAAATTTTGCTGAATGGCGACAATATAATCATGTGCGCTGAATAACAAAACAGGACCACCACTCCCTCTTTTCTTGCTTAGGAAAAACAGCCACAGAGAGCACATGCACGCCCGGTGCACGATGAGCTCTAAAACAAGTTAAAAGATGGTAAACAATATTTACCTTGCCTGCCCACTATTTCAGCCACATGTTCGGAGCTGGGCACAGGGACGCACTCGGTGATGTTGCAGCCACGCGTTTTGGTCTCAGCAGCAGCAGCGCTCTCGTACAGAGCGCACAACTTGCTCTTGCTTTGTAGGATCACGCTTTCTCCTGTTCCACCACCACCACCACCACCACCTCCTACTCCGACACCGTTGGCGTGGCCGTGGTGGTTGTGATTGTTGTTGTTGCTCCTCTCCTGAACTCCGGCGCCCTCCTCGCCTTCCCCGAGCCCGAGCAACGAGAGCTGGCCGAGCGCCACCCGCAGCGCCCGCGACTCCTCTTCCTCCTCGTCCGGCGGCACCAGGAGGCTCTCGGTACCGAAGCTGGAGGCGGCCAGCTCCGCGCCGTAGCCCCCGTTTTTCTCCATGATCCCCGACAGCACCAACAAGCTAGGCATGGCTAACAAAGAGTGTGAGACAAAGACGCGGCAAGCGAGACTGGAGCACAAGCGCATCCGCCACCCTCCTCCTCCTCCTCCTCCTCCTCCCCTCCTCCCTGTTTCTGTGATCCCTCCCACAGACCTGCCCTCGTCTCCTCTACCCCACAGTCCACTGGAGATCCAGCAGTCTCATTGTGCACAAGCCAAACGGGACACAAACAGGGTTGCCAGATTGAAGAGGCGAAATTACTGATGGGCGAGGAGAACTGATGAATTCAGTGCACATGCTTTTAAAAAGGTTTGATGCGTTATTACAATAAACGTGCACTGGTAGAATTTTGGACCTAGTGGTAACAAGCTGAACTACAGCAGTAAAATGTGTTTTTTTTTTTTCTTCTTCTTATAAGCATAGCTATTTTCAGCAAGGTAATCTACCATGTGTTATCTATGAGATGTGATGGCTATGCTGGAATGAAGGAATCTTGGAAGCATGTAAAAAAAAAAACTGAATAAGCAGAAATATTGTTAACAAGCCAGAACATCAAGATCTGTTTCCATATGAGAGAGTTTTTACCTCTCTCGTATGATTCACTTGCTTTGATTAATTAAAAAAACACTTGTTCATTATGTTCTCCATATATTTACTGGTTAAATAATTAAAAAACAAACTAGCTGACCAAAGTACCAGCAGGACCAGCCATGATCTCTAAAAGATTATGGTCCAGCAAAAGCTGGCACCAAATTGCTTTGAAATATATCATGGTCTTTACAACAGACGTTCTCAAACCTGACCCTGTTTAAAAATGGGATAAGTCCTCCCCAAAATACAAGCAAAATTAGGTCTCTAAGCAACCTAAACTTTTAAAATACATGTTGCAGAAATAGATGTACTATCTACTAAAAAGTTTCTCAGAGGTGTGTTGATCTAGTGTACTTTTTTTTACATCTTTTCTATTGGGTAACAGTCCACCCATTTTGATGCAAAACCTGGTCTTCATACTTTTATAAATGTACCTGTCTATTCTTTTAGCATGTCTGTGGATGGAATGTCAGTGGCATGGTGAGACAAATTGTAAAATTGGTGTAAAATGATGTAAACCATTAAATATGGCCATCACAGCTCCTAGATTTCAAATCAGATCAATTAATTTAAAGTCTGTGGGAGCTTTTGGGTAGCACTGTCGCCTCACAGCAAGAAGGTCCTGGGTTCGATCTCCAGGTGGGGCGGTCCGGGTCCTTTCTGTGTGGAGTTTGCATGTTCTCCCCGTGTCTGTGTGGGTTTCCTCTGAGAGGTCCGGTTTCCTCCCACAGTCCAAAGACATGCAAGTGAGGTGAATTGGAGATACAAAATTGTCCATGACTGTGCTTGACATTAAACTTGTTAACTGATTAATCTTGTGTAACCAGTAACTACCGTTTCTGTCATGAATGTAACCAAAAAGGTGTAAAATATGACGTTAAAATCTTAATAAATAAATAAATAAAAGGACATACGGGTTAGATGGTATTTTTACCACCACCATTAAAAGCAAGGAACATTCCAGATGGTTAAATTATAATTTAGTTATAACAGTGTTCTATCCCTCCACTATTTATCCAGACTTGCAGAACATATGCCAATAGACATAAAAGCTGTTCTGTTGGCTTGTAGTGGTCATACACATCACTAAGAAAATGTATGTTTATTTTATATTGTATTTCTCACTCGTCTGTACGTGGTAGGTGTGTCTGATAAAATAGTCAATGAGTGTTGCTATAAACTGCATCTAATAAACGTCCGACTCAGTTGAACGTGGTGAAATCTGGCAACATTAGAGACCAGACGGTCTGCGCCGGGTTGGGCGTGGCCTCGTGTAGCTCCGCCCCGTCTGGTTCACAGCGTCGCTCCCTGCAGAGCCTGAGCCTGAGCGCCGCCTTCCTTCTGCGCTCTTACTCAGTCTGCTCCTGTTTTTAACGGCATTCCGCTGCCCAGTGCCCAACTGCCAGTCCCAGCGCTCACCAGTACAGCAACAGATACAGTAGCAATAAAAAAGACACCGCACCATTACACACGGGCTTTGTTCAGAACAGCCTGCACCATTTCCATCAAGATATTAAGCTAGACACCTAGAAATAAAAATTCAAATACAATTCCTATACTACTACTAGTAATAAAAAAATAATAATATTAATTTGATGTTTTTTGTTATTGTAATTAGTAAAATTATTGTCGCCGCGTTGTTATTATTATTACTTTTATTATTATTATTATTCATATTATTATTAATACTATTATTATTATTATTGGGCGAACACCAACATCTTAAGAACCTGGGCTTGATTCTCACCCCTAGACAATGCATGTAAGAAGGACACTGCATGTCAGAGGTTTGTTATGTTCTCCTTGTATTTGTATCCTGGGTCCTCTCCAGACTCTCAGGTTTCCTCTCACATCCCAAAACATAAAAACTGGCTGACTGGTACAGTTCCTGGGTATAAGTGAGCGAGTGTTTGGGTGCAGTTCCTGGGTATAAGTGAGCGAGTGTTTGGGTACAGTTCCTGGGTATAAGTGAGCGAGTGTTTGGGTGCAGTTCCTGGGTATAAGTGAGTGAATGTTTGGGTACAGTTCCTGGGTATAAGTGAGTGAATGTTTGGGTACAGTTCCTGGGTATAAGTGAGCGAGTGTTTGGGTACAGTTCCTGGGTATAAGTGAGTGAATGTTTGGGTACAGTTCCTGGGTATAAGTGAGCGAATGTTTGGGTACAGTTCCTGGGTATAAGTGAGCGAATGTTTGGGTACAGTTCCTGGGTATAAGTGAGCGAATGTTTGGGTACAGTTCCTGGGTATAAGTGAGCGAATGTTTGGGTACAGTTCCTGGGTATAAGTGAGCGAATGTTTGGGTACAGTTCCTGGGTATAAGTGAGCGAGTGTTTGGGTACAGTTCCTGGGTATAAGTGAGTGAATGTTTGGGTACAGTTCCTGGGTATAAGTGAGCGAATGTTTGGGTACAGTTCCTGGGTATAAGTGAGCGAATGTTTGGGTACAGTTCCTGGGTATAAGTGAGCGAGTGTTTGGGTGCAGTTCCTGGGTATAAGTGAGTGAATGTTTGGGTGCAGTTCCTGGGTATAAGTGAGTGAATGTTTGGGTACAGTTCCTGGGTATAAGTGAGTGAATGTTTGGGTACAGTTCCTGGGTATAAGTGAGTGAATGTTTGGGTACAGTTCCTGGGTATAAGTGAGTGAATGTTTGGGTACAGTTCCTGGGTATAAGTGAGTGAATGTTTGGGTACAGTTCCTGGGTATAAGTGAGTGAATGTTTGGGTACAGTTCCTGGGTATATGTGAGTGAATGTTTGGGTGTGTGATGCCCTGCGAAAGATTACGACCCTGTCCAGTGTGTATTTATGCTTTGCACCCAGTTGCCATAGACTTACTTCGACTCTTACCAAGATGAAGCAGTGCGAAGATTAAATAAATACTTTATTTATTTATGTATTTTATATTAATTGTAATTCCTTATTATTAGGGTGGCATGGAGGTGAAAGTGTGCTGCCATGGAGTTGTGGCCTGTCTAGGTTGCAACCAGTAATAAAACAATTTACATTTTTAAATTTAATAAAATGTATTAATTCTTTTTAAACACCTTTTTCAGCTTTTTAACCAACAGTGATAAATAGTTACAAATTATACAGGGAAGGAAATACACCTGCCAAGCCTACTTCTAACTTACATTTATTTGTGCAAATGAATGAATGTATTTTACTGTAGGAGCATATAAAGTCAATTTCATTGGTGTGTGTGTGTGTGTGTGTGTGTGTGTGTGGGTGGCGGGGATTTGGGGTCCTACTTCCATGTTCGGTTGGAAGAAAACACGTGTACAACACATATCGGCCATTTTTATGATGCTGCAGAAGGATTTGAAGCGACCACGCCCCACAATTTCCTGGACTGGCACATAAAGAAACTGGTAGGATTTCGGGGGCTCCGCCCACCCTGTTTACACTGTTGGGTTTGCTGAGGGTCCTTATGGCTACATCCCAAACCACTGTAAAGTAAGTACATCCAGACAGCGTGCTATTAACGGTGGCCATGGCTACACTACATGCGTTATTGATAAACAGCTCACTACCTGGCGGTATACTGTTTGAACACTATTTTATAGGGTGGAATGCGATTTGGGACGCAGCCAGTGTGTTAGGTTTGATTTTAGCGGCTGCTCTTTCTTTCAGCATGGTCCACACTGGAGAGAGAGGTGTTCCAAACTACAGAATAGGAGGATGAGAGAGAGAAAGAGAGGGAACCAGAGGGAGCTGATCAGAACCTGAACAGCAGCACAACATTTTTTTGTCATTTTTTCCAAAGAGAAAAAGCAACAACAATTAATAATAATATTAATAATAATAATTTTTTATAACATTTACATTTATGGCATTTAGCAGACGCTTTTATCCAAAGCAACTTACAGTACTGGGACAGTATACAGTCTAAGCAATTGAGGGTTAAGGGCCTTGCTCAAGGGCCCAACAGTGGCAACCTGGCAGTGTTGTGGCTTGAACCAGCAACCTTCTGATTACTAGTCCAGCACCTTAACCACTAGGCTACAACTGCCCCTTTATATACATATGCATGTCCGTGAAGAGAATATAATATACAACATTAAAACCACCTCCTTGTTTCTACACTCACTGTCCATTTTATCAGCTCCACTTACCATATAGAAGCACTTTGTAGTTCTACAATTACTGACTGTAGTAAAATCTGTTTCTCTGCATGCTTTGTTAACCCCCTTTCACCCTGTTCTTCAATGGTCGGGACCCCCACAGGACCACCACAGAGCAGGTATTATTTAGGTGGTGGATAATTCTCAGCACTGCAGTGACACTGACATGGTGGTGGTGTGTTAATGTGTGTTGTGCTGGTATGAGTGGATCAGACACGGCAGCGCTGCTGGAGTTTTTAAGTACCTTGTCCACTCACTGTCCACTCTACCAGACACTCCTACCTAGTTTGTCCACCTTGTAGATGTAAAGTCAGAGATGATTGCTCATCTATTGCTGCTGTTTGAGTTGGTCATCTTCTAGACCTTCATCAGTGGTCACAGGACGCTGCCCACGGTGCGCTGTTGGCTGGATATATTTTTGGTTGGTGGACAATTCTCAGTCCAGCAGTGACAGTGAGGTGTTGAAAACTCCTGCTGTGTCTGATCCACTCATACCAGCATAACACACACTAACACACCACCACCATGTCAGTGTCACTGCAGTGCTGAGAATGACCCACCACCTAAATAATACCTGCTCTGTGGTGGTCCTGTGGGGGTCCTGACCATTGAAGAACAGCATGAAAGGGGGCTAACAAAGCATGCAGAGAAACAGATGGACTACAGTCAGTAATTGTAGAACTACAAAGTGGTCCTATATGGTAAGTGGAGCTGATAAAATGGACAGTGAGTGTAGAAACAAGGAGGTGGTTTTAATGTTATGGCTGATCAGCGTATACAGAATATTACAAAACGATATTATGGTTTAACATCTGTACAGTTGTGCAAATAAGCATTACGTTACAGAAGAGTAACTTTAATACAGTAAGGAGGCTTGATGATTGCTAAAGTGCTAAGTGAATGCATTTTGATTGTTAATGATTTAAGCTACATTATTATAACCAGATACAAAAAGTAGACCTACTACATAATGAACACTTTAGATAGTATAAATTATTCTTTATAAAACAATACATACAACAATAATCATTGTGTAACAATTGGTAATTATAGACAAATCATTTATTTATTTACACTAACTGCTTTATTCTGGTCAGGGTTGCGGTGGGTCTGGTGCCAGCTAAAAACAATGGATCTCCTGTGCAGGGCATCAAACAGTTTTATACAACACAAACTAAATCTGTAATGTGTTATTTCAAAATTACAAAAAAAGGTTTCTAATGTTTTTATCAACCAATTAAATTGTATTTTGTTAATATAAGCAAATTTAGAATTTGATGCCTGCAACACTCCTAAAAAAAAAAGTGGGACAGATGAATGTTTACCACAGTGTTACATCAACCTTCCAATTAATTACAGTTGTAATGGTTTAAAAATTGAGGAAGATTAATGTTGCGTTTTATAGCAGAGCTAACAGTAAGGGGTTCTGGACCCACTGTGACCTTATACAAACAATAATAATAAAATACAATAATAATAATGATTGAATCTCCAGACTGAAGCCAAATAGGTGGTGATTATAGTTCAGTAGAGACTAATGTTGCTGGCTAGTAACATGAAAGTATATATAAACACAAATGGTACTGTGAGGCAGACACAGTGTGTGCACGTCTCCTATTGTACTTATCCAACGTGTGTTCTTTAATTACAAACACCAGTATTCACAGGGGCAATACACACCCTCATAAATCAGTTTTAAAGCAGTTTCCAATTTCATTTGACAGTTTTCCTGTTTTTTTCTGACAGATTGAATGTCCAGCTGATCAAGTATCTTGAATATGTTTGTGCTGCTAACAACCTCTGGCTTGGTAAGATTTTTATTACAGTTTTCTGTACCATGACAGACCACATATAAACACATTTCACTTTAATGTTAAACAAAACACTTCTTTGGTGTGCCCAGTGTATATTGCACTATTGTTGGGTTATGACATATTTAGAAACAAAACAACATGGATTAGAATTGATCATGTTCAGACATTTCAACCACACATGGAATTTCATAAGTAAACAATGCTTCTGTTTTGACTATTTTATATTGTAAAAATATATATATTTTTTAAAGTTATTAAAATCATCTGTGTTCGGCTTTCTAATGAGGTGAGCTTTATAATATATTGCCCATGGCTGGTATGTTTTTTAAATAAGACATTGTCTGGCTATTTATGCAAACCATTACAGAAACACATGGGGCGTGGGGTAAAGGAACTGGACATGTTTGACACATGCTGTATCAGGTGGAGTGTCTAAGTGACGGGGCATCCAAAAGGTCATCTGCCTTCACTAATGGTGTCCACTGGGATCTCAAGGTCCAAATCAATATCAGCTATAGATCATGGATAATGTTTCCCTCTCTGCCCAGCCCGTCTGTAGATCTGCGTCTTTTGTTCGTGTCCCCCTCCCTTTATGCTTTTTATTGTTTGTTTTTGTTTCTTTTGGTGAGTCCAATTACATTTGGTAAATGTTCAATGACTAGTGGCCTTCACTTTGAAAAGCTCAGACGTGCAGGAATGAGTGTCATCTGCACGATGATAACATCATCCAGGTGATTAATCCATAAAGCTCTTTATGAAGAGAAAAACGCTGTCTGCGCTCAGTGTGCATTTGCAGTGATGACCTAATATGACATCATCTGCTGCAGAGTAGTGTGTGCATATAGCGGCTTTGTGGTGAGAAGTCATGTGACCAGGAACAGTCATCTGTCCAAAAATAATTTTAATTATTATATTGCTATTAATATTATTTTAATATTATTTTGTGTTTGGTATTATGAAAGGGAGGTTAAACTAGGAATATCTGTGAATTGATTGACCTCTTGGTCATTTATTGGCTAAGCTGTCCTTCTGCCATCATCCCAATGATTATTCATATAAAATGCATTTTACAGTCATAAACACTGTGCACTCCAATTCAGTTCACATGATTAATTACCAACAGGACTCTAAGCATGCCCATCATCATACATTAACTCAGATAGCATGTAGTTTATATTGGTCTGAAAAAATCTTGCTGAATGGGTTCTTTTTCATATTGGACATTTAGTTCAATGGTTTGTCTATACATCCTTTACTTCCTTATGTATTGACACCTATGATGCATTAGAACTGACCACTAAAATATAAATGATGCTGCACAATGTATGGACTTTTATTGATGCCTGTAGTGCTTGTAAACGTGAAGGTTAAATGTAACAGAGGAGTAAAAAGTATTTATCCATCTACACTGCTTTCATATATTTTTTAAATTGTTCAGCAAGCAGCACTTAGGTGGCAGAGCAGTCTAACATGCAAGCTCACCACCACTGAGTATTGAGTTAAAGTCTCAGCAGTGCCACTTGACTCAACAGACAAAACTGACCATGTATGCTACTGCAACTCCAACTATCTGGTCAAGGCACCATCTGAAATATTGCACATCAATTTAAAATATTTACCAGTCATAAGTTTGAACACACTTGATTTTTCTTAATTCTAATGATTATTTGAATAATATTATTATCTAACATTATCTAACACTCTTCTAAAAGTGTATTTTAAACAATGTTTGTTTTAGTGGTTACCCTTCCGAATTAATTATCAAAATTGAATTTTCTTCAGCGCCTTGCTGGTTCAGCTGTAATTTAGGACACAACCCTTACTTCATTATGTATTCATGCACAGAATGCATTACGACTCGGCACTAACAATAAAATAAATGATGCAACACATTATGGACCTTTATGGACTGCTGTAGTGCTTGTAAGGACACACACGACTGTAAATATATATACCATAGTCAGTAAATAACTAAGCAGTGCAGAATTTACAGTTAAAATCAAATGTTTACATATATTTGTCTAAAGCAGTAACAGGTGACTCACTTAGCACTTTATTAGGTACATACAGTATATCTGCTACCTACATGGATTGATTATTTTTTAAGCTGCACCTAAACCCCACTGACCAGATGTAATTTAGTTCCTGGAGCATTTTCAGCACTGCAGTGATATGAACACATTACTAACATTACATGTGTGTTGTACTGGTGTTAGTGGATTAGCTGCACCTAAGTTGTTGGTATATCCAAACTTCTCAGTGTCACTGCTTTGTAAAGAGGTACAGTTTTGTTTTCAACACAGGTTTATGGAGGTCCTTATTTAGCTCTCTGTTTTTTTTGTGGCTGTGCTACTTTGGGGGCATTTAATAACCATCCTGAGAAGTGTCTGTCCCGCTCAGTGAGCTTCCACGTGTGACCACTGTTGTGACTCATTTTGTCTGGTTAAAAAGCAAATACAACATTTTATTACAGCAACACAACTAACATTCAAACATGGTGTGGTGTGCTTCAGAACCTGGACTACTTGCCATTATTAGGGGAATTAATTTAACCGAAGCTGAGATGTAAGTGGGTTATGCAAAACGACAATGGTCCAAAACGCAAAATCAAAATTACATTTTCAGCGTTTAGCAGATGCCTTTATCCAAACTTACAATACTGTGAAAGTGTACAGTCTCAGCAATTGAGGGTCCAACTTTCAAACCATTCCAAGGGCCCAACAGCAGCAACCAGGCAGTGGTGGGGCTTGAACCAGCAACCTTCTGATTAATAATCCAGTATGGCTTGCCAAGTGATCATTCATGATCAGATCATCTGTTATTATTTTAACAAGTGTGATATGGAAATTGGATAAGATTGTTGATGTAACGCATTTTACTCAAGTTATCTTTGTGTAACACGTTTTGTTGATCTGAAATCATTCAGTGAGACAAATAGGCAATTACAGGGGCAATCGGAAAGAGGGCAATTACTTTTCGACTGGGTTGTTTGTTGGAGTATCTATGAATTAATCGAGGTGTTTTGTTTCATGCAGTGCGAGGTATAATCACGCAGTAAAACAAACACACTGGGATCTGCGCTGAATGGAAACACTCCTCACTTGGGAGGATGAGTCAGGTGGGTATGACCTCATTGCTTTATCTCAGCTATTAGGTCATCTCTCTCTCTCTCTCTCTCTCTCTCTCTCTCTCTCTCTCTCTCTCACTTCTCATCAGTCTTCCCACTTATCAGTAAAGCTTAGTAAGCAACACACCATGATATACTAGATTTACCAGATTCGTGCATAATCCTTAAGTGACCTCACATTCTGTATTGGATATAATTCACATCTGAATGGCAAATGGAGCTAAATTAGCATTTAGGATGCATCTGCGTGTAAGCGGATTAAATAATCGTTAAACGTGATTGATTTAATTGATTGTTGGTGTAACAGATCATTCATGACAAAGCAGATTCTCAAAGATCCATGTAAGTGATCCATTTTACATGTCAATATTTATTTATTTATTATCTCTATGCATTACTGCATTATAGCAACAGATTTTAATAAAATCTATGTTTTTAACTAAAGCTCTTCCTTTCCCAACTTTTAGCACCAGGTTTATTTTTCATTATTGATTTATCTTTAGAAAATGTTACTGGTGGGTGCAAGACCAAAGTGGCACAATTAGAGTAGTCAGGTTTTGGTTGGTGGGAGAAATCCAGTGTGCTTAAATGAAACCTGAAATGACAAAGATTTATAAAGCCATATGAAGCCATGCGGTACTTCATGGGAGCTGCAGCACTTACTAGTATTTGTTTAAAAAATACTGTATAGCATACAGTTAAAGTTTACATATACTTAAATTAATTTATGTCATGACCATGTTGGAGTTGTATCTGTAAGCTTTTTAAATAAACACATACAGCAACTTATTTGTTTGGTGGAGAATAAAGTTTAATACTCTGCCTTGATATTTATTTTAATTAAAAGTATTTCTTCCCACCAGAGTCAAATAAACCACCTGGGATTCATTACACTGAGGTTTAAGATATTGTTTTGGTTGTACATTACCACCTAGTGGACATCTGTCTGTCTGTCTGTCTGTCTGTCTTTAGAGCCACACGTTTATTTTTTCTTTTATTTCAAACTAAATTCTGATTTAAAATCAGAGCTAAAATCTTCACCAGAGGTGAGATCTGAACTCAGGCCTCCAGTTTCCTGGTGTTATACAGCACCAACACTATTGCTGTGCCACTGTATCAACCTACATTTTATATTTAATGTTAAAGTATTTTAACATAATAAACTTTTCTGTAATTTAATTTATTTAAAACGTATACATAATGCTAAAGTAAATGTAAACAGTATGTAAAATCCCAGACATGCTGCTGCACCTGATATTCAGAATTACTTATGATCAGATATTTAGTATAATACCAATAAAATGCACAATACCGTGTCACTACCATGTTAATGACATTGCAGTGCTAAGAATCGTCCTCCAGATTAGAATCTGGTCAGTGAGTGCCTCTGGGGTTCCCTTTCTATTAATACATGGGGTAGATGGTGTGACAAATTGAAAATGGCAACAGACGGGCAACACTTGTATACCCTCTGTATGGGCAGTAATTGTATACCCATATACAGTACTCTATGCTCACTGGCCACTTTATTAGCAACACTTTTGGAGATTTTGTATTTATAGAGGATTGAAATGAGACTGAGAGAAGGAAATGAGTATGAATTTACTGGGATGAGAATTGGCTACATTTTGAACTTTAGAGATAATAAAAGTGGTTATTTGTATTATTTGCACTTCCCCAGAATCACTGGTTGCAATGCAGTTACACTCCCCAAACAAGATGCCAATCTATTGCAGGGCCTCTGCCACGCCCCCTCAGGCACAGCCAATCATGTCTATATGTAGATGATAGCACCGCCAAAACCTGGATCCCAGTTGTAGTGGACTAGCATAATTTACAGCTGTGCAGCCCATGTACAGCAAGTAAAGTGTGTACATAACTAAAATACAATGCAGGGAAAATCACATCCTGTAATGCAAAGAATGTTTACTGGTAGTGATATTTAAAAAATCTTATTTGTAATAGTAAAACACTTGAAAGTGATCAACGTTTATATTTTTATATTGGTAAATAAATATATAACAGGTTAAGCTAAGCTTCAATAACAATTAATAAAAATAAATTACATTTCAATAAGCTACACACTCAGCTATCTTAGCATGTCTAACGTGCCTAGCTTGTTCTTTCTGTTGACTTTTAAAAAAGAAAGAAAAGATTGTGATGAATTAGGACAAAAGGAGACCTGTTCTCTTTCAATACATTTGTCAGAATGCACATAAATACATGTTCACTTTATATATACACTTCTGAAACAAAACGTCAAGTCAGTTAAACTTTTTTTTTAATCATAATAAGGATAATAACAATAACTGAAAAAAGAAGACTGAACACTTGTTTTTCCCCCAGTTCAAAGGTTTTAATGTACATGTTCATATGTTGTGTTACTGCCAAAGGTTAAAGAGGAAAACAAATAATTTATTTAAATAGAAGTATACATGCATCTTAAAATAGTTCTGGTAAAAGGTGTAATACATTTTTACTCAAATTAAAGAATATAGGTACATGCTAAGACCTTACACCTGGAGCAGAAAATTCTTTATAATGAGCTTTAAAAACACATAATTCACCCTTATAATCATTAGTAAAATATCAGAAGAAAAACTGACCACTGTGGTGCCATTTGACATGAACAAACATTGAAGTTATTGTGTTTTCCGTGAGTGCAGGAGCAAATAAAGTAAATAAAACCAAACAATTTGGAAATAAGTATTTTGATTACATGTAGATTTTTTTCACAATATCTAACAGTGTGTTTTTTTATTATAAATACAGTCATAAACCTAATGATATAAATGAAACTCTGAATATATTGAATGAAACATGAAATTAAAGAATATTAAAGGAAAGGCCATCTGAATGTGTCCATGTAAATAAACAGTATGTACTGTATATACTGCTGTATATATGTGTGTGTGTGTGTGTGTATTATGTATTATTGAATGATTTGCCTTGTGTGAACAAATCATTCATATTCTTCTTTATATAGCAAATCGTGGCTTTTTATTTGGGGTTATTTTCATGTCATTATACTTAACAATCTCACCATTCACTGTAAAGATTTGTCACTGTAAACTGACATATTGCTTTGCTTTAGAAATAACAGCCCCTGATCCTCTAGTGCACCTGTATTTGTCAATAACGTCTACCTTGCTGTGCCCCAATTTGCCGGATTTCGCCAATCACCTCAGCCATGGTGGCTCTCTCTGTGGCTTTAGTCTTCACCATCCTCGACACAACATCACTGTAGGGATTGTCTTTAAGAACCTGCCTCACTTGGGATGAACATACATAATTTGGATCCCACCTGTACCCTGTAAAA
This sequence comes from Trichomycterus rosablanca, assembly GCF_030014385.1. Lineage (NCBI taxonomy): Eukaryota > Metazoa > Chordata > Actinopteri > Siluriformes > Trichomycteridae > Trichomycterus > Trichomycterus rosablanca. The sequence goes on along the minus strand of NC_086010.1, from coordinate 4,149,599 downwards.
ATTTCAGCAATGATTTTGCCCATGGCCCACACATCTGAGCGCTTGTCTCGATTATCTCTTTGAAAGACCTCAGGGGCAGCATAGGGCTTATTGCCCTGGTTTTCAGCAGGGGTAATGCCCTTCACGAAGAACTTTGCAAGACCCATGTCAACGATCACAGCACGATGTGTTCCATATTCAATCTAAAAAACAATATGAAAAAGGACATGTTATTTGATTTTCCACTATTAATTGTCTAGGCTTTCACAGATGCATAATCAGTTGTATTAATTATTAGGGCCAAAAAAGTTGCAGTTCTGTGATACCACCTATCGCACATGTACAGTGGGGTCAAAAAGTATTTAGTCAGCCACTGATTGTGCAGGTTCTCCTACTTAGAAAGATGAGAGAGGTCTGTAATTTTCATCATAGGTACACTTCAACTATGAGAGACAAAATGAGAAAAAAAAAATCCAGGAAATCACATTGTAGGATTTTTTAATAATTTTTTTGTACATTATGGTGGAAAATAAGTATTTGGTCAATAACAAACAAGCAAGATTTCTGGCTCTCACAGACCTGTAACTTCTTCTTTAAGAAGCTCTTCTGTCCTCCACTCGTTACCTGTATTAATGGCACCTGTTTGACCTCGTTATTTGTATAAAAGACACCTGTCCACAGCCTCAAACAGTCAACCATGGCCAAGACCAAAGAGCTGTCGAAGGACACCAGGAAGAAAATTGTAGACCTGCACCAGGCTGGAAAGAGTGAATCTACAATAGGCAAGCAGGTTGGTGTGAATAAATCAACTGTGGGAGCAATTGTAAGAAAATGGAAGACATACAAGACCATTGATAATCTCCCTTGGGGTCAAGATCTCATCCCGTGGGGTCAAAATGATCAGGAGAACGGTGAGCAAAAATCCCAGAACTACACGGAGGGACCTGATGAATGACCTGCAGAGAGCTGGGACCAAAGTAACAAAGGCTACCATCAGTAACACTACGCCGAGAGGGACTCAAATCCTGCAGTGCCAGGCGTGTCCCCCTGCTTAAGCCAGTACATGTCCAGGCCCGTCTGAAGTTTGCCAGAGAGCATATGGATGATCCAGAAGAGGATTGGGAGAATATCATGTGGTCAGATGAAACCAAAATGGAACTTTTTGGTAAAAACTCAACTCGTCGTGTTTGGAGGAAGAAGAAGAACCCAAGAACACCATACCTACTGTGAAGCATGGGGGTGGGAACATCATGCTTTGGGGCTGTTTTTCTGCAAAGGGGACAGGACGACTGATCCGTGTTAAGGGAAGAATGAACGGGGCCATGTATCGTGAGATTTTAAGCCAAAACCTCCTTCCATCAGTGAGAGCATTGAAGATGGAACGTGGCTGGGTCTTCCAGCATGACAATGATCCCAAACACACCGCTCGGGCAACGAAGGAGTGGCTCCGTAAAAAGCATTTCAAGGTCCTGGAGTGGCCTAGCCAGTCTCCAGACCTCAACCCCATAGAAAATTTGTGGAGTCCGTGTTGCCCAGCGACAGCCCCAAAACATCACTGCTCTAGAGGAGATCTGCATGGAGGAATGGGCCAAAATACAAGCTACAGTGTGTGCAAACCTGGTGAAGACTTACAGGAAATGTGTGACCTCTGTCATTGCCAACAAAGGTTATGTTACAAAGTATTGAGCTGAACTTTTGTTATTGACCAAATACTTATTTTCCACCATAATTTACAAAAAAATTATTTAACAATCCTACAATGTGATTTCCTGGATTTTTTTTCTCATTTTGTCTCTCATAGTTGAAGTGTAGCTATGATGAAAATTACAGACCTCTCTCATCTTTCTAAGTAGGAGAACCTGCACAATCAGTGGCTGACTAAATACTTTTTGGCCCCACTGTAACCTTCCTTCACATTCATTCATTATAAATAATTATTTCTTAAATTACTATTTTTTTATTTTGTTGTTGCCTTATTAAGTTAATGTTTTTACATTTCTAACTTATGTTACAATACACTATTTTAGAAAATGTTTCACTTTTATTCACAAATAAGCTCACAGATAATTACTCAGGTATTCTACACTCTCTCATGTTGTTAAGTTATAGTCTAAGCATTCTCACCATGATGTTGTCTGGTTTGAGATCCTGGTGGACGATGTTTTTGCTGTGCAGATGGAACAAACCTTCACACATCCCACTGATTATGTTGGCCACCACTGCTGGGCTCAACTATTTAAACAGTTAAGTCCACAGATTATTTCATTTTTATTTAATGTGGTTTTATAGCAATTTGTACAATTATTCAGTACTTAGTTTTGAACACTTACCTCTATTTGAGATTTTGATCTGTGCAATATGGCTGTCTCCAGATCTTCACCAAGGATGAACTCCATAGGAATGACCCAATTTTCTCCTTCCAGCCATGGATACTCAAGAAGCCTAACCAAATTGATGTGACGTGCTTTTCTGTAGTTCAAAGTTAGAATAAGCATTTAAGATACATGCTCATCTCAGGGACTTACTTTAGTGTGGATGTGGTACACGCCTGAACAATTTACAATCTGAAAATGTAAAGTTATACTTTACTAAAAAGATAAAAAATGGGCTATTCAAAGCTAAGTGAATGACTAAATCCATATAGTGTGTTTACGCACTCATAGACTTGCATCTCTCTGAAAAGTTGTTCCTTGGTGATGTGTCCATCTGGCACTTTCTTCACTGCAGCCCAGGTGCCTCTGTATTTCATCTTGTACACTTTCCCAAAACAGCCTCGTGCCAGTGTTCTTGGAGGGTCCATCTAGTGTTTAAAATAAAATAAAAAAATAAAAAAATTAATTTATAATTTGAACTTGTACAAAACATCATGAAAGAGTCATTTTAAAGAGAGTTTTATTATTATAAGATAAAGTATTATTATTGTTATTATTAATATTAGCAGTTGTTGTTTTCATAATATATACAATATATACTTACAATTTTAGATAAAATGTTTTTAATTTAGTACATTTTTGTATTTTAAAAATATATATATATTGATTACAAGTCTCTTAACTTCACAATTAGACAATAAATAGGTGTTTACTTACCATATAAAGTTTTAGGCTCTGAATAATTACTAACAACTGTTCTATTTACAACTGTTAATTAAACAATCCCTCAGAAAACATTTTTAAATCATTCTAAAAGTTAATGGAAGAACTTTTATTTCTGAGTAAAAACTAATCCAGATGTGTTCCAGCCCAATGTAACTCATTAACTTAATTTAATTTATAAAAATTTTACTTTCTGTACCTTTTGGAATTTGGTTAGCAGGGTGTTTGCTGTTTTAAGAAGAAGAATAAACTGAGCAGACTTTTTGACTGATGCTGTTTATGTACCTGTGTGTCATATCTCACACCACACCCTCATTCCTCTAAAACTGAAAATACACAGCAGAAAAGTATTAATGATGGTATTCTCATCAGCCACATGCAAAAGGTTGGTGTGTAATAAGAGGAAGTGTGAAACAGTAAAAGTTGTTTACATTGGGGCTCAAAATAGGCCTTTCATAAAACACCTCAACTAAAACTAAAAAGAAGCTTTGTGTACAACAGGACTAAATGAGATAGCACTCTTTAATCATTTGTTTCTGAGCTAAATACAAAAGCACGAAGAAATTTAAAGCTCATCCAAAATACTCAGACCTCTCCTACTGTGTTACAACAACTAACAGGCCAACAGAGCAGGAAGGTCAGTAAACACATTTAACATACATGGTAACTTTACAAACGCTCACAAACATGATCATAAAATACATCAATAGTCTCATCATAACAGATTAACTCTGCATTTAAGCAAAATGCAATTTTAACCACAAAACCCACTTTTCTATGCCCTAAAGATTCTCCCATGACCTTTGACACACACAGGTGAAAAGCCCTCCTGCCTCACTGTAACAGTGAGCTGACCGGTCGCCACCATCATCTTCTGCTGTACAATTTGAAGCCTCATATTTTTGCAAAGAAAGAAAAAGATTAAAGTACCTGCAAAACTACCATGATTATTAGAATATTACAACTACAATAATTAGGAGAGCGTTAGAAGGAAATGTGTAGAAACAAGGGGGAATTTGGAGATTTTGTGGAAGAAAGAGATTGAGAGAAATAAAATGAGAGTAAATTTACTGGAACGAGAAATCGCCTTGTTTTGAACTTTATAGATATTAAAAGTGGTTATTTTTATTATATTTGCTCGCAGAACACAATATGTCCACTGTTTTCATTAGAAATCTGGTCACCTTAATTGTAACTGTTCAAAAGCAGAAAAATACTTAACAATAAAAACTAATTTAAAGGGGAACGAATCATCTTAAGGCGACTATGAACAAACTATTAACAAAAGCAGACGATAAAACTTTTTTTACCATCAACAAACAGTTTCATGACCAACCGACTGCAAACTGGTTTCTTACATCTGACTACATTCTTGTACAAATAACTCAGGCGACCTCTAGTGATTTTACTCACTAGATCAGCGATGAGCAATTAAATTCAGCAAGGGGCCACATGAGAAACTGGGACTGTTGTGGAGGCCGGACCAGTGGGATGATCTTAATTCTGGAATTAAGGAATGTATAAATTTAGGTAAACTGGAAAAATAACAGTTCCTTCAAAATAAAAACAATATTATTGTATTGCATGTAGAATGTAGACATAATTATATCTTATTTCTAATTACCACTGACCTCATGTGGGCTGGTAAGAGACACCCAATGGGCCATCAATGCCCAGGTGTGAACTAGACAGTTCTGTGATCCAAGAACCACGAAAACATATCTGCCATGTATAGAAGCTGGACCATGGATGGCCGCAGTCAATCCAGCTTTACATTTCAATGGATTCACTGGCTGTCAAGCAAGAAGGAAATCATGATGATGTAAAGCTCATCAGACTGTGTACAGTCATTTGTGGTCCACAAATCTGTCTTTTTGCAGCCTTGGGCTTTATTGTTTATGTTTATGCTGTCTTATGTAACACTTGTTTAAATATAACATAAAAGAAACAATTACTAACAATTTAATACTGACCACCTCTGTAAGAACATGACATACAATTTTATTTTTACCTTGAATGTCATTTTTAACAGGTCAACCTGTGTTTAACGATTGGCTTCTCAACCAGCTATCTCTGCATCTCTAACTTGCCTGGCTTGTTCTGTGTGTTTACTCAAAAAAGAAAGTAAATGTTTTTGTATTAAGCAACATACTTTAGTTGAGTTATTTTTGTCAACACAGGGTGTTGGATAATTATTCAGTAATTGCACTTCTCCGGAATCACTTGTCGTAATGCAGTAACACTCCTCAGACAGGATGCCAATCCATCGCAGGGCCTCTGCCAACCCCCCTCAGGCACAGCCAATTATGTCTATATGTAGATGCCTAATCAGCCGATAGCACCGCCAAAACCTGGATCCCAGTTGTAGTGAACTACCATAATTTACCTCTGTGTAGCCCATGTACAGCAAGTAAAGTATACATAAATAAAACACTTAAAATATTGTGAAGATCACATCCTGTAATGCAAATAATGTTTACTGGTAGTGATATTCAAAAAACCTTATCTGTGGGGGTTAAACAGTTCATAACGATCTCTAGATATGGCAACCATATTATTAATAGTAAAAACATTTGAAAAGTGACCAACTCTGTAATAACTGACATACAAATAATTTCCTTTTATTTTTGAGCTAAGCTAAGTTAAAATTTTAATACACACGCCTATCTTAGCATGTCTTATCTGCCTAGCTTGTTCTTTCTATTTACTTAGATAAGATAAGATAATCCTTTATTTGTCCCACAGTGGGGTATTTCACAAAAGAAAAAAGTAGAAAAAAAAGTAAAAAAGAAAGTCAATATTGTGAAGAATGAGAACAAAAGGATGCCACTGTTTTTTTTGTAATGAATTTACCAGAATGCACATAAATACAATTTACTTTATATATACACAGCCAAAACACTAGGACCAGCTCTCAGAACATCTCCATTCATCTGAAAAAGTCCTGTGGTACTTGGTAGCAGGACATTATTAGCAGGTCCTTAAACGTCTGTATGTTTTAAGCTGGATTGTCCTACAGTGCATCCTGGTGCCATTTCTTTTGCATGTTTAGTTTAGGTGCTTTTGACGATGGGCATGAGTTAGCACAGGCACTTTGACTGGTCTATAACTATGCAGGTCCATACTCTGGATTCAGCAAGACCTGGTTATGTTTTTGGGAGTGGTACTAATGTTTTGGCTAATTGGTCTATTTAAAAAAAATCTTTCAAATAAAATCAACAAGCAGTATTTAGTCATAAAATTGAAAATCATCAAGTAAACATTTTTTACCCAGTTGATTTTTTTATTTTTAAAACAGCATCACTACTTGTAGCAAAGTTTTTCCTAAATAACAATCACCTTTGCCCTTTAAGCCTTAATTGGTCTTGGTTCTCACACTTGTCAGCTGTCATCTGTTGGCAAACAGCTATTTCTCTGAAGCTGTGATACCAGGCTTGGTGTGGTCTGGTTTTAGGTTTGCGTGTAATGCCAGCATACTTACCTTTCCTGGGAACTCACCTGGCATTTTTGAGCCTCCACCCTATCTTTCCTTTTTCCGGAGAACTGAGTTGTCACAGACGGTATGTGCAATTTGTCTATTAGAAAGGCTGCAAAGATTTACACATACATGTAAGGGACATGCAATTTGATGGCAATCTTGGTATTTTAGTCATTTCTAAAACTGTTCTTTTTTTCTCTCACAAAATAATTACAAATACAAATAGAAAGAAGTTTTGTATAAACCCAATTTGCTGATTCATATGAATTCGAGGTGTGGACTTTTAATTTATTGTTTGTGATTATAATTGACTAAAGCTGGTGACCTCTTTGTGGCCATGTGAATAGAGCTAGTTTGACTGAACTCATTAAAAAGAATTTTATTCAGTGGAGGGACTGTAGGTAAGAGTATAGACTTGCCAAGGTAAGATTTATTTATTTGTATTTTCTAACCATGCTTTGAGTTTTCAAGCACTTTGGGTAACAAGATTCACCAGTGTTTGGAATTTCATGCTTTTGTGTTGACTGATAAGTTCTGGTTGGACAAGTTTAAGTTTAAAGCTTCTCACTTTGCTATGCGAGCATCTTTAACTCGTCTGGCTTGTTCTGTGCATTCACTTTCAGAAAGTAAAAACTGTAAAAAGTGAGGACAACACAAAAATGCCAGTTCTTTTGAACAACCCACAGAGTTCACAATTACTTTTTAATGTTTACACAAAAACCTGCTTCAATTTGTTAAACAAAGGTCAATTAAAGACAAGAAAAGGACCCCCCCCCACCACCCCCCAGAACTTTTATCATGCCTGTTTGTCTGGATGTTCCACATGCTGTTGGTACATGAAACTCTTTCCACATTTACACACAGCTTCTTTTTTTGAGTTTTGAAGGCCCTAGTGCAAGAAAAAGCTTCTGCTACTTTCTTCCCTCTTTGCTCTTGTGATGAGCAACAAGTTCTGTTGAGCACTACACACATATTTTAATTCTAGTCATATCCATTTCCCCAAATGTAATTTCCTTCACTGCTGCAGACCTCCATCATGACCGATGAAAATCGCAGACATGCAGTTGCCAACCACTTCTTTTTAAAAGTGTCACCTACTACCATGCGTAAATCAACCTTCCCTCCTTCAGGCACATTGACCAGCCAGGAGATCGCAGTAGCAATGAGGAACCCATTTAACCATTCCCTCCCTCAAACACAGCCAATTGTATTTGTATTGTAATTGTATGGGCATTGTATCTAAATTGTTATATATGAATACTCTCAATTTAATTTTTTAACATTTCTTTGTTTATCCTTATAAAACATCTGTTGGGTAGTTTTTCTTAGTAAAAATGTGTAAACATCTGTGAAATTTGAATGTAAATTTGTGAAAAATAACAAAAAGAAAGAAGACTGAACACTTATTTTTCCCCCAGTTCCAAGGTTTTAATGTACTAATGTTGTGTTATTCTCATAACAAAAACTTTTTAAAAAATCAAGTACTGTCAAAGGTTACAGAGAAAAACTAATTATTTATTTAAATAAAAGTATACATGCATCTAAAATAATAAAATAATAAAAGGTGTAATACACTTTTACTCAAATTCAAGAATATAGGTACAAGACCTTACACTTGGAGCAAAAGAATCATTATAATGAGCTTTAAAAGCACGTAATTCACGCTTATAATCATTAATAAGTAAATATCAGAAGAAGAACTGACCACTGTGATGCCATTTGGCCTGAATAAATGTTGAAGTCATTGTGTTTTCCATGAGTGCATGAGCAAGAGTAAATAAAACCAAACAATCTGCAATTAAGTATTTTGATTACATGTAGATTTTTCTCACAATATCTAACAGTGTGTTTTTTTATTTTAAATATAGTGATAAAATGAAACATGGGAATATAAATTGAAACTTTGAATATATTGAATGAAGCACGACATTAAAGGAAAGCCCATCTGAATGTGTCCATATAAATAAATTTGCCCTTAATGAAGACTGTCAGGAGTAAATATATACAGTGTATCACAAAAGTGAGTACACCCCTCACATTTCTGCAGATATTTAAGTATATATTTTCATGGGACAACACTGACAAAATGACACTTTGACACAATGAAAAGTAGTCTGTGGGCAGCTTATATAACAGTGTAAATTTATTCTTCCTTCAAAATAACTCAATATACAGCCATTAATGTCTAAACCACCGGCAACAAAAGTGAGTACACCCCTTAGTGAAAGTTCCTGAAGTGTCAATATTTTGTGTGGCCACCACTATTTCCCAAAACTGCCTTAACTCTCCTGGGCATGGAGTTTACCAGAGCTTCACAGGTTGCCACTGGAATGCTTTTCCACTCCTCCATGACGACATCACGGAGCTGGCGGATATTCGAGACTTTGCGCTCCTCCACCTTCCGCTTGAGGATGCCTCAAAGATGTTCTATTGGGTTTAGGTCTGGAGACATGCTTGGCCAGTCCATCACCTTTACCCTCAGCCTCTTCAATAAAGCAGTGGTCGTCTTAGAGGTGTGTTTGGGGTCATTATCATGCTGGAACACTGCCCTGCGACCCAGTTTCCGGAGGGAGGGGATCATGCTCTGCTTCAGTATTTCACAGTACATATTGGAGTTCATGTGTCCCTCAATGAAATGTAACTCCCCAACACCTGCTGCACTTATGCAGCCCCAGACCATGGCATTCCCACCACCATGCTTGACTGTAGGCATGACACACTTATCTTTGTACTCCTCACCTGATTGCCACCACACATGCTTGAGACCATCTGAACCAAACAAATTAATCTTGGTCTCATCAGACCATAGGACATGGTTCCAGGAATCCATGTCCTTTGTTGACATGTCTTCAGCAAACTGTTTGCGGGCTTTCTTGTGTATAGACTTCAGAAGAGGCTTCCTTCTGGGGTGACAGCCATGCAGACCAATTTGATGTAGTGTGCGGCGTATGGTCTGAGCACTGACAGGCTGACCCCCCACCTTTTCAATCTCTGCAGCAATGCTGACAGCACTCCTGTGCCTATCTTTCAAAGACAGCAGTTGGATGTGACGCTGAGCACGTGCACTCAGCTTCTTTGGACGACCAACGCGAGGTCTGTTCTGAGTGGACCCTGCTCTTTTAAAACGCTGGATGATCTTGGCCACTGTGCTGCAGCTCAGTTTCAGGGTGTTGGCAATCTTCTTGTAGCCTTGGCCATCTTCATGTAATGCAACAATTCGTCTTTTAAGATCCTCAGAGAGTTCTTTGCCATGAGGTGCCATGTTGGAACTTTCAGTAACCAGTATGAGAGAGTGTGAGAGCTGTACTACTAAATTGAACACACCTGCTCCCTATGCACACCTGAGACCTAGTAACACTAACGAGTCACATGACATTTTGGAGGGAAAATGGCAAGCAGTGCTCAATTTGGACATTTAGGGGTGTAGTCTCTTAGGGGTGTACTCACTTTTGTTGCCGGTGGTTTAGACATTAATGGCTGTATATTGAGTTATTTTGAGGGAAGAATAAATTTACACTGTTATATAAGCTGCACACAGACTACTTTTCATTGTGTCAAAGTGTAATTTTGTCAGTGTTGTCCCATGAAAAGATATACTTAAATATCTGCAGAAATGTGAGGGGTGTACTCACTTTTGTGATACACTGTATATATACATAGACACATGTGTATTAATGATTTGCCTTGTGTGAACAAATCATTCATATTCTTTATTATATCAGGGCTTTTTGTTTTGGGTCATTTTCACGTCATTATACTTAACAATCTCACCATTCACTGTAACGATTTCTTTGAACATAAACTGTCCATTTTCAAAACGACGTTGAGTCATCTCTACATCTGAAGGCAGGGTAAAAAGTGCAGACATAGGAGCAAACATATTTGCCCCAGCTGGGATTAAAGTTTGAGCTCCTGGAGTTGTTTTTTGCTTTGCATCAGGATTAACAGCCCCTGATCCTTTAGTGCACCTGTGTTTGTCAGTACCTGTATATGGTACCCCATCAACCTGCTGTGCCTCAATTTGCCGGATTTCACCAATCACATCAGCCATGGTGGCTCTCTCTGTGGCGTTAGTCTTCACCATCCTGGACACATCATCACTGTAAGGATTGTCTTTAAGTGTCTGCCTCACTTGGCATGAATTTACATATTTTGGTTCACGCCTGTTCCTTGTAAATATTTCATCAATGATTTTGCCCATGGCCCACACATCTGAGCGCTTGTCTCGAACATGCCCTTGCCAAATCTCAGGGGCAGCGTAGGCCTCATTGCCCAGGTTTGTGGCAGAAGTTAAGCCATTCACAAATAATTTTGCAAGACCCATGTCAATGATCACAGCACGATGTGTTCCATGTTCAATCTAAAAAAATATGAAAAAGGTCATGTTATCTGATTTTTCACTATTAACTGTCTAGGCTTTCACAGAGACACAATCAACTGTATTAATTATTTGGGGCTAAAAAAAAAGAGGTTGCAGTTCTGTGACACCACCTATCGCATCCTTCACTTTCATGTCTTTGTGTCATTTACACTTGCACCCTTCAGATAGTAATTTACTCAAATGTAGCATGTATTAGGAATGATTATTTCTTACATTTTTTTTATTAAATAATTTTCTTTTGTTGTTGGAGCTCACAAATAATTACCCAGGCATTCTACACTCCCTCATGTTGTTAAGTTATAGTCTAAGCATTCTCACCATGATGTTGTCTGGTTTGAGATCCTGGTGGACGATGTTTTTGCTGTGCAGATGGAACAAACCTTCACACATCCCACTGATTATGGTGGCCACCACTGCTGGGCTCAACTATTTAAACAGTTAAGTCCACAGATTATTTCATTTTTATTTAATGTGGTTTTATAGTTATTTGTAAAATTATTTACTACAAGTTTTGAACACTTACCTTTATTTGAGATTTTGGTCTGTTAAATATGGCTGTCTCCAGATCTTCACCAAAGATGAACTCCATAGGAATGATCCATTTTTCTCCTTCCAGCCATGGATACTCAAGAAGCCTAACCAAATTTTTGTGACGTGCTTTTCTGCAGTTCAAAGTTAGAATAAGCATTTAAGATACATGCTCATCTCAGGGACTTACTTTAGTGTGGATGTGGTACACGCCTGAACAATTTACAATCTGAAAATGTAAAGTTATACTTTACTAAAAAGATGAAAAATGGGCTATTCAAGGCTAAGTGAATAAATGATGGCCTCCTAAGATTCCTGTTTTTATTTAAAATTTTAGCTGAAGCTTTTTAGTAACAAAATGGCTAAATCCATATAGTGTGTTTACGCACTCATAGACTCGCATCTCTCTGAGAAGTTGTTCCTTGGTGTTATGTCCATCTGGCACTTTCTTCACTGCAGCCCAGGTGTCTCTGAATTTCATCTTGTACACTTTCCCAAAACAGCCTTGTGCCAGTGTTCTTGGAGGGTCCATCTAGTGTTTAAAAACAGGAAATTATATATATTATATAGTCACCTTCCTAAAATAATGGCCTAAGTCATTTTTGGACCAAAATGATATTTTTGCCTAAATCACCTCCTCACCATGCTGTCCACCTCTGGTAAAATCGCCTATGTCCTTAGTTTAACAGATCATGTGATTCTACCCCTGTAATAAAATGGCCTATGTCAAGAGTGTGACTTGGGCAATTTTATTTTGCCTAAGTCAAAAGACAATATGACTTAAGCAATTGTAGATGCTTTTTTAAAATGGCAGCTGCTCTAAACAGAACAAAACTCTACCCAGCCCATGAAGTTATTTCCATTGTGTTCAGTTTTTTGTGTTTCCTGAAAAACCTGAAAAAATGACTTAGGCCATTATTTTAGGAAGGTGACGATATACTGTATATTTACATTTTCGGCATTTAGCAGACACTCTTATCCAGAGCGACTTACAGATGGGTATATATAATGTTATATAACATTAATTAAATACAAATGTATATAAAAAGCCTAAATGGCTTTGTGTAGTTTGTTAGATAATTACAAAATATGTACTTTCAAAATCTTGGTTGATGTATATACCCATAATATTTTTTTTTAATCTCACATTAAATGTTAACATGTTTTCTGGGAATGTGTTATTTGCTCAAAGACAAACACAATTACAAATAAAATCATTGATATTCCAAGACTTTAATTATCTCTAAATCATTGTGCACCAAGTAATGACAGAACAATGACATAGAGGCTTAATGTAGGACTGAACAGGAAATGTTAGGAGTAAATTCTTTTTAGAACAGCAAACTAAGGTGCAAAAAATTTACATGATTCCTTCAGTAGAAATAGTTTAATTTAGAACTACTAATCATCCAAAGAACCATATAGGTCTATTTATAACTGTTAATCAAACAATCACACAGAAAACATTTAAATCATTCTAATAGTTAATGGAATAACTTTTATTCCTGAGTAATAACAAATCCAGATGAATTTCAACACAAATGTAAACATTTTAAAAAGTAATAGCAGTAAATTAACTTTCTGTACCTTTTGGAATTTCGTTGGCAGGGTGTTTGCTGTTTGAAGAAGAAGAATAAACTGAGCAGAGGTTTTGACTGATGCTGTTTATGTACCTGTGTGTCAGCTCACACCACACCCTCATTCTGCAGAAGAGTTTTAATGACGACGTTCTCAACTCAAAAGGTTGCTGTATAATAAGAGGAAGTGTGAGACAGTAAATGTTGGTTACAGTGGGGCTCAAAATAGTCAAAATAGTTATCTGTCCTGAAACACCTCCCTTGTCTCATTTGGACAAGGGATGCAGCGCTGTAAGAATAATGTTTTTTGACTTTTCCAGCGCCTTTAACACCATACAGCCTCTCTTACTCAAAGACAAGCTGACTGGAATGCAAGTGGACCCACACCTTGTAACCTGGATCACTGACTACCTCACTAACAGACCCCAATATGTTAGACTGAAGGACTGTACATCAGAGTCAGTGGTCAGCAGCACAGGAGTACCACAGGGGACTGTACTTTCCCCCTTCCTCTTCACACTCTACACATCGGACTTCAGCTACAACTCTGAGACCTGCCACATGCAGAAGTTTTCAGACGACACAGCTATTGTGTGTCTGTCCCTGATGTGTCAGGGATGGCCAGGAAAAGGAGTACAGGAACCTGGTGAAAGACTTTGCTGTGTGGTGCAGGGTGAACCATTTGCAGCTAAATGCATCCAAGACAAAGGAGATGGTAGTGGACTTTCGTAGGTCAGGGCAACCCTCACAGCCAATGTCAATCGAGGGGAGTGATGTGGAGGTGGTCAAGACCTACAAATTCCTAGGGGTGCATCTGGATGACAAACTGGACTGGTCAGCTAACACAGACATCTTGTACAGGAAAGGACAGAGCCGGCTCTACTTCCTAAGAAGGCTGAGGTCCTTTAACATTTGCAGGAAACTTCTCCACATGTTTTATCAGTCTGTGGTTGCCAGTGTTCTTTTTTATGCTGTGCTGTGCTGGGGTGGCAGTATTAAAAAGAAGGATGAAGCACGGCTGGACAAACTGATCAGCCGTGCTGGGGCAGTGGTCGGCATTGAACTGGAATCTCTGGTGACTGTGGCTGAAAGAAGGACACTAAGCAAACTTCACTCCATCATGGACAATGTGAACCACCCCCTGCACACTGTTGTTATAAAACAGAGGAGTATGTTCAGTGACAGGCTGCTGTCACTGAGCTGCTCCACGGACAGATTAAAAAGGTCATTCGTCCCCAGAGCCATTAGGCTCTATAACTCCAGCATTCATGGACAACGGGTGATCACTAAGGACTGAGCGTATATACATGTTTATATGTGTACCTAAGTATATTCATACACATGCATATGTATGCTAATGTACATATAGTTATGGATATATTGGCCCAATCCAATGTGCAATACTTGTCACATCACTTTATATTTAATATTTAATCTATATTTAATCTGGACCATGTACTGTATACTTGGAACTGCACCTTCCTGCACTTTTAATTCCATTCCATTTGGTTATTTTGTTTATTTACACTCAATCCATCCTCATCATTAATAATTGCTCTGTAGCTATGCAGTATATGTAAAACTTACGTTTCATTCAATCTGTCAAAAGTGTTTGTACTTTTTCGAATTTATATTGTTGCAATTTTTTTCTTTATAGTGTGTATTTGATTTGATTTGATGTACAATGCTACTGGGACTCTAATTTCCTTGGGATCAATAAAGTATCTATCTATCTATCTATCTATCTATCTATCTATCTATCTATCTATCTATCTATCTATCTATCTATCTATCTATCTATCTATCTATCTATCTATCTAAATTCAAATGAAAAAGAAGCTTTGTGTACAACAGGATTAAATGATTAAGATGATTTAGAACATTTAGTTGTTTGTGTGTTCCCTTAAATAATTTGAAATTCCCTTCAATAATTTGAAAGTGTAACCAATTTTTCACCATCCATTGGCACCTCACGTCTATTTTTTATTATTCAATAGCAGCACTCAGTTAAGTGTGTTAGTAATAAAACGAAGTGTAAACGTGGCATAACACTAATATTTATGGACATCTTTATTAAAGTAATATGTTAGCTATTAATATAAGTGGAGTAGTAAATGTGACAAATGTGTAAATTATATTTGTATCTGATTAAATGATCTGATTCAGACCTTATTTTTTAATTGCTAGTTTTTGTTTGGGTGAAGTTTGGCTTGGTGAGTCTAGATGGGTGAACTCTTGGTGCTCCAGTTCCCGTTTACATCACATAAGCACGCCTGCTGATGGACTGGTAGTATCTCCAGGATGTACTCCACAATATGCCCATTGTTCCTGTTATAAGCTCTGGATCCATCACTAAACTGACCAGCATATACAGTGCTGTGAAAAGTATTTGTCCCTCACCTAGTTCTTTGATTTTTGCTCATTTAAATGTTTCAGCTTTTTCAACTAATTTTAATTTAAGATAAAGACAACACAAGTGAACACAAAATGCAGATTTTAAATGATTATTCCATTTATTAAAGAAAAAGATTAATTAAAAAGCACTTCCCCACCAAAATCTAATAACAGGTTGGATCCACCATTGGTAGTAACAACTGCAATCAAACGTTTACTAAAACTTGGTTGTTTAACATCACTGTGGAGGAATTTTGTCCCACTCTTCTTTGTTAGATTGTTTTAATTCAGCTGTGAACTGCATGTCTGTGGTCTTGTCACAGCATCTCAATAGGATTCAAATCAGAACATTGTCTCAGCCACTCCAAAAATCTAATTTTGGTGGACTTGTTTGTGTGCTTTAGATCATTATACTGCTGCATATGCAAATGCAAATATAAAACAAGTCTTTGTGTTCCTTTTGGTCAGCAGTGTCTTTCTTATTGTGGAATATTGTACATTGACCTTAACTGGTGAGATCTACATTGACATTAAGTGAGGCCTTTAAGTGAAGTTCTTTTGTGACCTCTTGGATGAGTCGTTGATGTGTTCCTAGTAAAATTTTGGTTCGTAACTACTGGGAAGATTCACTACCGTTCCCACCCACTTGTACATCCACTAAATTAATGAATTATTTCATTTGGTATCTTGATATCAGTGCAGAACTTGTCGCTGCAGCCAGTAGATGGCAGTGTTCTCTTACACAAAGCCACATTACTGCTAAAACCTGACTGTTAAAGCTGAAAAACAGCGAAATAGTTCAGGTTACAGACATTTCTCACAAACAAACAAACATTTTCCAAAGACAAAATATTTTTATACACAACTGTAGTCAAAAGTTTAAATACACACAAAGTCTTGGAATTAAAATAAATCCTCTGGCTATTACAAACGAGTAAATAAATGATTATTCATGTAACCTCCTAGCACATTTCCCCACTTCTCAGTGGCACTTCTCAAAGCAAACTTCATTTGGTAATTTTGAAATCATCATACTTAACAACCTTGCCATTCCTTGTGGTAATCTCTTCATATGTCAGCTCACCATTTTCCTCATCATAATGACGGTGAACTACTTTTCCATCTGGAGGTAAAGGAAAAGGAACAGACGGATGGGACAACATAGGGACCAACTTATTTGCTGAAGCTGGGACTAAAGCTTGAGCCCTTAGAGAGGGGTTATAGGCGATATGTTCAACTGGTCTTTCTTTATGTCTTGTATTTGGTGAAACAGGGGTTGGTGGGTGCAATCTTTGTTTCCCCCCGAGATCCATGGCTCCTGTTCCTCTGACACACCCTTGTGCACCAAAACCTGCATTTGGTACCCCCGCTCCTGTAATCTGCTTTGGTCCAGTTTGCCGAATCTCTGCAACTACCTCAGTCATGGTGGCTCTACATGTGGCATTAGTCACCACCATTTTGGACACAACACCACAGTAAGGATTGTCTTTTAGAGTCTCTTTGATTTTGAGTGGTGATACAACATTGGTAGGCAGCCTGATCCCGGCACATAATTCAGCAATGATTTTGCCCATGGCCCACACATCTGAGCGCTTGTCTCGAACATTTCCTTGCCAGATCTCAGGGGCAGCGTAGGCTGGGTTGCCCATGTTTTCAGCAGAAGTTAAGCCATTCACGAAGAACTTTGCTAGACCCATATCAATAATCACAGCACGATGTGTTCCATGTTCAATCTAAAAAAATATGAAAAAGGTCACAACATTAGTCTGTCTGTCATCAAATAGGGATAAAACCTTTCTAATGTTAAAGACTATGAAAGTCCTGTCACAAACAATACAGCAAATAATGTGTTTGGTTTTCTCTCTGCGCTACAGTTTTGCACTGATGTGAAGGTGATAAGGTAATGAAGGATCATATTTATATCTTGGCTCAGTTCCAAAGGAGTTGACACAGTAGAAAAATGCAAATAAAAACTAAAAGCAATAATTTTCTTTGTGTGCTGTCTTCAGCTGAAAACATTACAAAGACAAAATATTAATATAAGTATATACACCAATCAGCCATAAGATTAAAACCACCTCCTTGTTTCTACACTCACTGTCCATTTTATCAGCTCCACTTACCATATAGAAGCACTTTGTAGTTTTACAATTACTGACTGTAGTCCATCTGTTTCTCTGCCTGCTTTGTTAGCCCTCTTTCATGCTGTTCTTCAATGGTCAGGACCCCACAGGACCACTACAGAGCAGGTATTATTTAGGTGGTGGATCATTCTCAGCACTGCAGTAACACTGACATGGTGGTTGTGTGTTAGTGTGTGTTGTGCTGGTATGAGTGGATCAGACACAGCAGGAGTTTTTAAACACCTCACTGTCACTGCTGGACTGAGAATAGTCCACCAACCAATAATATCCAGCCAACAGCGCCCCATGGACAGCGTCCTGTGACTACTGATAAAGGTCTAGAAGATGACCAACTCAAACAGCAGCAATAGATGAGCGATCGTCTCTGACTTTACATCTACAAGGTGGACCAACTAGGTAGGAGTGTCTAATAGAGAGGACAGTGAGTGGACACGGTATTTAAAAACTCCAGCAGCGCTGCTGTGTCTGATCCACTCATACCAGCACAACACACACTAACACACCACCACCATGTCAGTGTCACTGCAGTGCTGAGAATCATCCACCACCTAAATAATACCTGCCCTGTGGTGGTTCTGACCATTGAAGAACAGGGTGAAAGCAGGCTAAAAAAGTATGTAGAGAAACAGATGGACTACAGTCAGTAATTGTAGAACTACAAAGTGCTTCTATATGGTAAGTGAAGCCGATAAAATGGACAGTAAGTGTAGAAACAAAGAGGTGGTTTTAATGTTATGGGTGATCAGTGTATATAAGTATATATAGCTTATAGCGCCTTGGGTAGCACTGGCGCACAGAAAAGAAAAGCCATCAGTCTAGCTTCAGAAGCAGCAGAGAAAGCTTCAAGATGATTGTGGGCCAAACAGTGGGCTATTGCTACTTGGACACAGGCTGGGAACTGATCACTCCCGGTCGGGTCGCCTGGGTGAGGGTGTCTGTAGTTGAAAGACCAGAAACATCCTATGACCCCAGGTACTATCACTGATGATGTGTCCATGTGCATCACTAGATGTATCATGCAAATCATACCAGTAATACAATAATAATACAATAGTCATATATTGCACTACACAAGGTATCACACATTTCCAATATGAGACAGACGATATGAGGCATTCTCACCATGATGTTGTCCGGTTTCAGATCCTGGTGGACGATGTCTTTGCTGTGCAGATGGAACAAACCTTCACACATCCCACTGATGATGGTGGCCTTTACTGATGGGGTCAACTATATAAACATTTCAGGAGACAGATTATTTACTTTTAATCTTGTTTTACTTAATTGGAAATATTATTAAGTACTGTTTTGAACACTTACCTGTATTCTAGATTTCTGTACATTAAATATGGCTGTTTCAAGATCTTCACCAAAGATGAACTCCATAGGAATGTTCCAGTTTCCATTTTCCAGCCATGGATCACCAAGGAGCCTCACCAAATTGTTGTGATGTGCTTTGCTGCAATTTGCAAGTTAGTACATGTCATTTTAGAATCATTATTTAATTGTGGAAGAACAATTTACAATCTAACAATGTAAAATACTATTTTAACAAAAAAATATAAAAATGGGCCAGTCAATGCTAAGCAGATAAATAATGGCCCCTGTGCTTTCTCTTTTTGTTTAGCCCTGTTAAATTTTAGCTGAAGCTTTCTTTTAAAACCATATAGTGTGTTTACGCACTCATAGACTCGATACTCTCGGATAAGTTGTTCCTTGGTGATGTATCCAACTGGCACTTTCTTCACCGCAGCCCAGGTGTCTTTGTATTTCATCTTGTACACTTTCCCAAAACAGCCTCGTGCCAGTGTTTTTAGAGGGTCCATCTAGTGTTTGAAACAAAATGATGAAATGTACTTCTTTTGTTTGATCTTATCATCTTTTGTTATAATTATAACTTTAAAGAAAAACACTGGGCAGTGAAAACACTGGAAATCTTTTCTTTGTACTTGTGTTAGTTAAATTATGGTTAAGAGAATCAACAAATCACTGATTCTTTTTTTATTGCATTTGACAAAATCCAGATGGTTAAACATAATCCAAAAACCGCAACCCCTCCACTCCCTAAATATGGGCACAGCTATAGTCAATCATAATCTCTAATATGGAATCAAAAGGCCATGCCTTAGAGTTTAGTGTATATGGTATTATAGAACACACACCTAGATCAATAATCTAAGTAGTTGTCTGTATATTTATAACCCAGCAGATTTTAGAACATATAATACATTTAAAAGGTATAATATTTATGTCTAACAAGTTCACCAACAAAGTGCACCAACTATTACTAATAATAGGACACTAAAATGGTTATTAGTATTAAACAGAACATGAGGTGATCAGATGTGTTTGTGCTTGTGTTGAGTTGGCAGTTCAGTATGATGAGTACAAGCCTTTGCCTGAGGTCAGAATTGCCAAACGTTTTGTTGTGATTAAATCCTTTTCACATTTCTGCATTACCTGAATTTCCAGCTTTGGACATGAAATACATACTGTGTGCTTAAGGACATTTTGGGTAAGTACAGAATTATGTAAGTGGCTTCTTGGGTAACTGTTCCTTTAATGAAATTTGTGTAAATCAGGTCTTTGTTCCTGGGTTGTTGGTACTTAATTAATTAAATAACTTTTACAACAATAGTATAATCAGTGTAGGCTTACCTAGACATACATTTCAGTATGGTAGTATGTATTTTGTGATGCAGCTCACATTACACAACAGGACTCAAAATAGGTTTTGTTAGCTTACTATTTAGACTTTTGGGCTACACTGAATAGCCAGTAAGGAACACTAGAATAATATAAATAAACATGTTTCTATCTAAGACATTCTGCCCCTGTTAAGCTTCCATTTATCCATACTTAGAAAGAAGTTCCAGCTAGAACACTAATGGGAATTAAAAGGCTTAAAACGTTTAATGTAAATCTTTACACCAGACAATGTTTGAGTAGAACCCTTTCAAAAAGACAAAAAGAGCATTTAAAGCAGCAACTAACCTTTATGTTATGTAATATCCCTGAGGTACAACTTCTACCAAGCACTGGTGATCATCCAAAAACATTTAAAACATTTGAATCATATTATATTCACACCAAAACTCTTTTAAGCAGATTTGCTTTTATTACAGTGAAACACAGTTGAACTACACTACACTTTATATTACGTCCAACAAGATAGTACAAATCCAGATTTATTTCTATACACATGTAACTGATGAGATGTTTAATTAGAATTAACTAACTGATTAATTAATTCATAATAACAATAATAAAACATCACGTACCTTCTGAGATTTTAGCAGAGTGTTCGTGTTTGAAATAAAGAAGCAGACTGTAAGCTTTTTGATTGATGCTGTACTTGTGTATCTGTGTGTCATATATCCTACCACACCCTCAACTGAAAATCCAGAGCAGAAGATTAATACTGACAGTTTTTACATGAGCTATATTTAGATATGATAAAAATGTGTGTGAGAAAGTGAATGTTGGTTATCCAGGGGTTCAACATGCTCATCTTCCTTACCCTATCCCAAAACTAAATTAATTGAATATTGCTTTAAAAAGTGTTATTTTTTTACTTAAGCAGTTCCTATTTTATTTCTAGGCCTTAGTGTTTTTTTGTCTGTGTGAAGTTTAACGTGGTGTTTCTGCACAGGTTTAGCACAGATTCTCTTTAGTACAGTTTCCATTCACACCACAAAAACATGCCAGCTGCTAGATTGGCATGTAAATCAGCGTATGGTACCATGATTGATCGATGTGAGTTGCCAAGGTGTGTACACACAATAAGCCTATTGTTCGTGTGAAAGGCTCTGAATCCACTGTGACACAGACAAGGAATTATTACCTACCAAAGGAAATACCTAAGGTACTGTAGATTAATTTGATGCCATGTGTTCATACCCCATGTGACCCTGACTAGGTTTAAGCAATTAGTAAAAATAATTATAGAATAACTATAATATTTAATATATTAACTATAATATAAAAATAACTAGAATATTTGATTTGTTATCCTGATATAAATGCAAACAAGGGTGACTTGGTGGGTAGCACTGTCATCTCACAGCAAGAAGGTCCTGGGTTCGATTCCCAGGTGGAGCAGTGTGGAGTTTGCATCCGTGTGTGTTTCCTCCGGGAGCTCCGGTTTCCTCCCACAGTCCAAAGACGTGCAAGTGTGGTGAATTGGAGATACTAAATTGTCCATGACTGTGTTTGACATTAAACTTGTGAACTGATGAATCTTGTGTAACGAGTAACTACCTGTCCTGTCATGAATGTAACCAAAGTGTGTAAAACATGACGTTTAAATCCTAATAAATAAATAAATGTTCTCCCCATGTCTGTGTGGGTTTCCTCCTGGTGTTCCAGTTTCCTTCCATAGTGCAAAGACATGCAGTCAGGTTAACTGGAGCTACTAGGTGTGTGTGAGTGTCCTGTGATGGACTGATGACCTGTTTGGGGTGTTTCCTACCTTTTGTCCAGTGAAACGTATCCACCGCAACCCTGATTAGTATAAAGTGGTGGTAAAACATACAGTGAATGGGGTGGCACGGTGGCTCAGTGGGTAGCACTGTCGCCTCACAGCAAGAAGGTCCTGGGTTCAATTTCCAGGTGGAGCAGTCTGGAATCTTTCTGAGTGGAGTTTGCATGTTCTCCCCATGTCTGTGTGGGTTTCCTCTGGGTGTTCCAGTTACCTCCCACAGTCCAAAGATGTACAAGTGAGATAAACTGGAGATACAAAATTGTCCATGACTGTGTTTTAATGTCATGAATGTAATCAAAGTGTGTTAAACATGACGTTAAAATTCTAATAAATAAATAAATAAATAAATAAAATAAACCTTTCTGTGTGGAGTGTGCATGTTCTCCCCATGTGTGGGTTTTCTCCCACAGTCCAAAGACATGCAGTCAGGTTAACTGGAGCTACTAGATGTGTGTGAGTGTCCTGTGATGAACTGGCGAACTGTCCAGGGTGTTTCCTACCTTTTGCCCACTGAAACGTACCCACCGCAACCCTGATTAAAAGAAAGCAGTGCTAAAACAGATAGTGGATAAAAGAATGAATGATTGAATGAACTAATGCAAACGTGTAGATTGAACAGTGATATTTTGGCTGCAGTCAGTAGATGGCAGTGCTGTGTCCAGATTGAGCCTCATTCCTACACAAAGCCACATCGCTGATGAAACCTGCAGTTACGCTTCATTAAAAACGAAGTCTTGCGGGGCCAGAATGTCTGGAGAATCTGCCGGGTGTCTTTGCTTTAAAGATGGTTTGTAACAAAGACTCATTAGGGCGAACTCAGCTTGAAACAAACAAACAAGCTCAGCTTGAATTGAAATATGAAGTCGTTTCTCACAGGTGGGGACAATTCAATAAAACAAAAGATCACATTTTAAATGTTATCTGCAGACTGAGCTGTAGTTCTTATTAGGAAAAGTCTCTGAACAAGGTGAATGTGAATAACAAAACATTGGATTTAAATGGTGTCCTGTTACCTGTGAGAAAGTATGAGAAAGAAATACAGCAGTCTGTGAAAATACCTTCAAGAGGACTGAATCAAATGGTAAGTCAATTTCTAAAATGTTAACTTTCAAGGCTTTACACTGATCAGCCATAACATTAAAACCACCTTGTTTCTACACTCACTGTCCATTTTATCAGCTCCACTTACCATATAGAAGCACTTTGTAGATCTACAATTACTGACTGTAGTCCATCTGTTTCTGTGCATGCTTTTTTTTAGCCTGTATAACCCTGTTCTTCAATGGTCAGGACCCCCACAGAGCAGGTATTATTTGGGTGGTGGATCATTCTCAGCACTGCAGTGACACATGATTAGCATTTTGCAGCATTGTGGTTTGACCTATTCGTCCCGGCAACTTGTCATAAATTCTTTAAGCTTATGACTTTGTCCCTTTAATAGACTCTTAATTTTAAATATCTTATATAAATTATTAATGGGATTCAAGCTTGGCTTGGCCACATGCAGGTCACTATACTTTGAGCTTGTTTGTGGATGCTGTCTTGTAAAAACAAATGTACTTTTTCTGTCAGATAAAATTAAATTAAATTCTACTCCAGTATCTTTCAGTAAATAGCTCAATTCATCATTCTGTGCTTTTAAATGTATAGCTGTTTGTTGATATGTAGAAGTCAGAAAGAGTGTGTGCAAAAATATGTGGTTCAGTAGTTTTTTTTCTACTGTTTATCATCATCATATTGCCCAGACGTAATGTAGACTTATTAAGGATTACACTTCTATTTTTACAAAAATGATCTAAACAATACCGGACACCAAGGCTCTTTTTTATAATTTGTAAGAAAATAAAACAAACATTTTTAAAAGAAAGGCTGTGGGCCATTCGTTTTTGTCAAATCTCTAAAAGCTCCTTCATAGCCTACCATGTTTACATGGAATCACTTTATTCACTTTGCTTTATCTAAAAATCACTGTGTCCCTCTGTAGCCACTTATCTGCAGTAATCTCAGATCTGTCTTGTTAAGAGTTAGTTAGAAGTCAAAGCACTGGTTTGCTATACATTTTAATTCAAGTATCTTTTGAGTGCTTTAGCTTCCTGCTGTGACGAAGCTTATTATAGCCTCCCTTTCAGAGGGGTGTGGCAGATTTAGGTTGTCTAACACTCCTTGCATCATACCTAAAGGATTGTGGGTTTTCTCAGCTCAGTTCTGAACAACAGCTTATCCAACTGAATTACATGTGTGCATTACAGTTCAAGCACAGCTTTTATTTCTGGTGGACACCAGACCATGAGCTTGTCGAAGATCTTATTCCAAAATCATGGACATTAATATGGACATGGTCCCCATTTGTGGCTATAACAGTCTCCAGTGTTCTGGAAAGGCGTTTAAGAAAAATGTAAAATGTGTTTCTCTTTGTTTGTGCCAGTTAATTTTTAAGGAGCATTTATGAGGTCATTAGGAAATATTAATTAGGACATAAAAGTACTGATCTTGGACAAGAAGACCTAGTTTACAATTAACATTCCAATTAATTTCAGAGGTGTTTAACTGTGCTTAGTTCTGTAGTAGCCAGTTAAGCATCTATCTATTATTTTTACATACTAACTATTAGGGATGTAAAGATACACTCTACCCACGATGTAATGCAATTCAAGATACTGGGTTCACGATATGTTTTTTTCCCGATTTAAAAAAAAACTGAAGCTGAAGACAAATTATGGTTTCCTTTTATTATTTCTCTTAAAAAAATAAAATACTGTATTTGTGGTGATCTTTTATTTATCTAAATAATGAATGCCCTTTTATTTCTGAGGTAGGTACAAACTATGCAAAACAATTTTGAATTAAGCCCAATTTGGCTGAAAAACCCCGAATTTGGCAACCAGGCGCATATCGTCAGTGACGTCAACAAGGTGAGGTAAATAGCGCTAGCGCCCTCTGCTGTTTAAAGTGAATATCGATTTATTTTACATGTCAAATCGATTTGAATCGTGGAATTTTTGAATCGGTTATTAACTGTATTGTGGTGAATTGTTACATCCGTACTAAATATTGCAATAATCAACTCACTTCATACTTACATGTGTATTTCCTAATACATTTTTTAATGAAAGATACGGGCGGCACGGTGGCTAAGTGGGTAGCACTGTCGCCTCACAGCAAGAAGGTCCTGGGTTCAATCCCCAGGTGGGGCGGTCCAGGTCCTTTCTGTGTGGAGTTTGCATGTTCTCCCCATGTCTGTGTGGGTTTACTCCGGGCGCTCTGGTTTCCTCCCACAGTCCAAAGACATGCAGGTGAATTGAAGATACTACATTGTCCATGACTGTGATGAGTAACTACTGTTCCTGTCATGAATGTAACCAAAGTGTAAAACATGACGTTAAATCCTAATAATAAACAATAATAAATAATGAAAGATACAGATATTGTTTTTTCATATTGTTTTGTTGTAGTTTGATATTTTCCACCAATTTTTCTTTACAATTCTGTCTTTAGAGAATTAAATCTTCAAGAAAATGATTAAAATACACTTCCATATGTGATAAGTTTAAGTAAAATACATAGACATATAGTCTTTTATTGGCACAGCAATGCTGCAGTGTTGCGGCACGGCTTTTGCTGCGTAATAATCAAATGTCAGTTTTCAAATTCATATTGAAGCTGTACCAGCTGGACATCTTAAGAGGTGTTGAGTGGAGGCCATTAATAATCTATGGCCAATCGAGAAAAGCGTGGCCTCTATTAACCTCGTAATTTGCCACGGGTGTATTGGACTTTTTTATGTTCTCCCTCAAGTCTGATCTGTGATAAAAGTTACAGCAGAATGTTTTAACTCTCGCAATCTTCTCACAATCTTCTCACAATTATAGTGTTACCAAGCTATGGTGTGTATAAACGTTATTTAATTATGTGTTAGAGATATGAGTTGACAGTGCTTGTAAGTTACATGATACAGTGTTAATATTAAAGGTGCTTGGGTGACACAGTGGTCTGTTACGCTTGTTCATCAGCACTGAGATCCGTGTTCAAATTATCTGCACAGAAATAATAGGTTATTAAAATTGGGGGGGGGTTTATAGTCGAAGCGCTGCAATGGATTGGCGACCCTGTCCAGGGTATTTCTGCCCCACGTCCTAGTGATTACTGGTGAAACAGGACCAGCAGCAACCCTGACCAGGCTGAGGTGGTCGATTAAAAATTCTTATTCATTACACCATTATAATGACCCCCCAGCTGACCACTTTATGACAGCTGCGTTCTCTAGCATGGCCACGGGATTGTGAGCCGGGGCTGCTAAATATTTCATCTTGTTTATTGTGCCTGTGCGTGAGTCACTGAGGAGACTCGAGGCCTGTCAGTCGTGTTTGAGTTCGCTTTTTCTGTGGTTGCCTTTCCTCGATGAGTCACATGCAGCCAGGCAGCGAGACCTGTTCATGCTTCTGGATTTAAATCTTCTGAACACGCAGTAAACAAAACCTCATGCTCCAGTGTGCTCATGATAATCAAAGTTTCTGGATGTAAATTTTTGACCCATTTGATTTTGTTTTTAGAAAACGAACTGAATATTTATCAGGGTTTTTACCAGTCACAGTAAAAACTATAGCAGAAATCAACCTGCCACGCCATACATACCCAGTACAAATGTATGTAAACCACTGACTTTAACTGTAATCATTTCTTGTCTGGATTCAGCACAGAGGTTATGAGGTGAAGTTGATGGATTTATGTTTTGTGTACGGTGCAGCACAGTGATGTTGCAGATTTGATGGGATTATTCTAAAATCTTTCTACATGCAGTTTTACGGAACTCTAATCAATGAAGCCGGGCGGCAGATTAGAGGTGGATTAAATCTGACAGGCCTCATCTACATGAATGAGTGTGTTTCAAACTGAGGTGCATTGATTCGCCTTTGCCTGAGAGGTTTTTGGTGGACGGTTTGTGACAATTACAGATGCAGAGTGTGCAGTATTTCATCCACTCAATATGTTTATGAATGGTGTCTGACATGTAACAGAAAAGCTACAGAAAATAACCACCAGCAAAAATTGCTTCCTATTTAGCTTTTTTTTTTTTTTTTTTTTTTTTACTTCTGTCACTGAAGAAGCAAATTAAGACATTTAAAATGAAAGCACTACTCAGTGAAAGTAATCGATGAATCACTGGACGAAATGCATTTAATCCAAGCTGATGTTTTTATACACACTGACCTTCAGAATTATTGGCATACTTAGTAAAGAAGAGTGAAACCTGTTAGAAGGAAATATCACTGTGATGATCAATTTCTAAGATACCACTCATGTGATCATCCATACATCCAAATAACACATCTGGGTTTAGTGGATGTCAGGAGGACACTTTCAAAATGCAAACAGTCAGCTGTGAAGTGTGATGGAAAGGGAATAAGGATAAAAATGTAGAAATTTTGTCTCATTTCATGTTCATCAACCAGTTTATCCTGGTCAGATTCACAGCAGGCCCGGCAGGTCTGTCAAAGGGCTTCGGTCATCCCAAAGACGGGGCGGCACAGTGGCTCAGTGGCTAGCACTGTTGCCTCACAGCAAGAAGGTTCTGTGTTCGATCCCCAGGTGGGGTGGTCTGGGTCCTTTCTGTGTGGAGTTTGCATGTTCTCCCTGTGTCCCTGTGCCTCCGGGAGCTCCGGTTTCCTCCCACAGTTCAAAGATATGTAAGTGAGGTGAATTGGAGATACTAAATTGTCCACGACTGTGTTCGATATAACCTTGTGAACTGAAGAACCTTGTGAAATGAGTAACTACCGTTCCTGTCATGAATGTAACCAAAGTGTAAAACATGACGTTAAAATCCTAATAAACAAACAAACAAATCCCAAAGACATAGCTGGTCATGTCTCTGTAGACGTCCAGCCGGATGATAGCAACCCTATTGAATCTCAATTCACACCTTCAAGCAGGCTTTTTTTGCTGAAGCCATTCAAGATTCAAGATTTGTTTTATTTGTCACATGTGCGAAGTACAGTGAAATGTAGAAATGACTTCTCCAACACTGTACTAAAGGTAAAGATAAACAATAAGGGATAATATCAAATAGAGGTGGAATGAAGGGTAATAAAGAAATTTATTAAAGAGATAATAAAGAAAGTCAAGCCTCTGTAAAACTGTCACTTATGTCACCAAGATCCTTTCCATCCTCCAAATTTGAGGTCAACTGGGCATTCTTAGCCATTTTTATATACACAGTGCATGGTAGGACACTCACTGTACAAACCTTAGTTGGGACATTTTGTAAAATGCAATAACAATAATCCTTTTTATTTGTTAATTCTCTTAAACCTTTATTTCACTGAAAATAGTTTAAAGAAATAGATATGTGTTGGATGCCCAGCTGTATTTTAAATTTGTTGGCTAAACTGTATTGGGATGGGGTAAAATAAGTGTTAAAAGTTTATAGCATATTTAAATTACACCCTTTTGAAACATTACACAGTAAGCAAGTGAACTAATAAAAGGAGGAACCACCTCAGGTTTAGTGTTTGCAGGCAAAGATAGGTTGTAACTCGCTGCTTTGTTCCAAACTTGGTGAGAAAATTGTTTAAAATGAACAATTCAAGATTGCAAATAATCCCAGGCCATAGGTTGGAAAGGTTGCATGACTTTTGAGCTGATGAGGACATTGCATGAGAAGCTATCATGCTGCTGTGATAAATACAGCCATGTGGTTTTGGGAGTACTTCTGACAAATGTTGTCACTGAACACAGTCCGCCTCTGCATCAAGAAATGCAACTTAAAACGATATTATGCAAAGTGTAAGCTGTACATCAGTTCTTTGCAAAAATGCCACAGAGGTCACTGGACCAAAGCTTATCTCAGATGAACCAAAAGACTGTAAGAGTGTATGCTGTGGTCAGATAAATCCATGTAGAAAAGCAACAGTGAACATCTGTATAGAGCTTCTGCGACTGGATGTATACTACATATTAGCTGTGAAGTGCAAATAATAAGAACAATGACCAACATAGAGTTTATCATCAAATCTGAAGAGCAACTGAGTAAACATACTAATACATCCTCTGGTATCAGTTCAACAGAGCAAAAGAGAGAAAGAAAAGTTCCTAAGTCAGGCAACATCACTCTCATTCTTCAAAAACACAGTTTATAAAACACACACTGATTTTTCTCGCCTTTTCCCTTCAGCATTTTTTTGATGAATGGGAGCACTGATTACTTTATTACACGCCTGAGAAATGCTACTGTAAATATGTCAGCTGCTGCTAGGAATTTATCTCAGAGGGGTTTGTGCGTGAGCTGGTACATGCCACAAATCAAGCTGCTCTTAAATTGACGGTCTCCAGCTTCTATAATTCTCTACCAAAGTAACTTAAGGCATAGACCTGAATAAATAAAGCAGTTACTACTACGATCTGCTTGATGTATCTTTCAGTAAAATTAAACAATATTAGGGTTTAGTAGACTAGGTAGGACAAAAAGCACTGTATTTTTTTTTATTGCAAAAACATACATTAACACAATGCAATTTTGAACTATCAGACACATTGTAAGAAGGTATGAGCACTAATCACCGGCATAAAATGATTTAATTTTTATTGCATTTTACATTTAGATTTTAAATTAGAAGCAGTTCTTTGTACATGGTTTATATTTTCAAGATATAATACTCTTCAAAAATCTCTCTGTCCACACAAACAGTTCAAACACTGTAAATGTTGACAAGCATTCCAGCCGATTAGGTGTAAGTACATACTTGATGTAAAATGCCTAAAAAAGATCATTCTCAGCATGGATACTGAAATCTGTTATTTGGATATTGTGTTAAAAGCTCTTTTACCTACATTTACCTAAAATTCTTTATCTGCATGAATGGGGCCAAACACAGCAGCAAAAAAATCTATATTTGTGAAGACGGTCCTAGATTTCCAGTCTCAATCTTTTTTTTATGATGGTGCTACTTGGAAGCCGCCATGTGCCTGAAATATACACTTGTTTGAAACTAGGGCTAATACAAAAATTTTTATTATGGTATATCTGACGGTTTCACGGTATATCACCGTGTGTTTTGTGTTTTGTATGACTGGGACGTTTTTATATGTCTTTATGTTTTTATAGTGGCTGATTTTAGTGGTCAGATCAACCATCCATTAACATTTAACTGTGCTAACAGCCATACACACAGCCTGATTCATACCAGTTCATATATCTCTGATATGCCCTTTCATTCATTCTGTACTAGCTAAATCCATCTGTCAGCATATCTAATGCTCATCAACCCTGCAAGCCTGTCAGTGCTGAAGCATCTGCCTGCATGCTGACATTTCATGTGTTCTCTGACTTCATCTTATTATGACCTCATGATTGTCTGACCTAAGAAAGGTGGATTAAGTTGCTGATGTGACCTGCTGGGAGGATATTGCAGCATGGGCTATGATTAACTGTTGACACAGTGAATGAACAAAATGTCTTTTTCGCAGTTGTTCTCGGTGAATCATAGAACATAAATAGACAAATGTAATCACTAAGATGGAACTGATGCTTGGATATGACTTCTGCAATCATAAACCAGCTGCGGAGTACATTAGTGCACAGCGGTGCATCTTCCAAAGCTATTTTTGGGCAAATTATGGCTTATTTGCACTGGATAGAAAAACAAGGTTCCTAGCTTTAATCCAGAAAATACGTTTGGTAACATCCTGTATTAAAAACCAGCATAACCAATGTATTGTACATGTTATATACAACTGTGGGTTTTCATAACAGTTTATGTTCAGCGATTCAGCGGTTATGCCTCTGCTTACTTCTCCCGATGAGAATTGCAGTGGCAGAAGGTTAAGCAGATCAGCCAAGAGTTCTTTATCCTTGTCCAGAGATTTTAACTTCTACCGAAACATGTTTAATCTCTTCAGCGTGTTCTAGGTTTATTCTGTGGTTTCTGTTCAGTTTTACGACTAAAACAGCTCCATTGGGGGCCAAACAGGGGCATCCTTGTATGATTTAGAACATTTTACTGGCTCCCCAGGATTCATAGGGGCTAATCCTGTATGCCAAGGTTCTCCAAAACAGATTAGCTTCTTATCCTTTTATAGAGATTAAGTCAAGCTGTCTGTCCCAAATCTGATGCTTTAACTCACAACCTTGGTCCAGATCCAGAGCTCATGGCCACAGGTTAGGATAGGGACATACACTGACTGGTCATCTGCAAACTAAGCTCGTTGAGTGGCTACGTAACTACCACCGCTGTGTCCTGTTCCAGCATGAGTGAGGTCCATGAAGACATGGCTTGACAGGTTTGGTGTGGAGGAGCTCAGTCATCCTACACAGAGCCCTCAACCCCACTGAACACTTTGGGTATTAATTGATTTTAATTTATTCTAATAAAATGCTTTTAAGCTTAAGGTGGGGCAACTTCAAATGAATGACCATTGGTTTTGAAATACAGTGTTCAACAAGTTCATGGTCATTTGTCATGGTCATGGTCATGTGGTATGTACGTCTTGGGGATTAATCATTGGGTTTCTGAAAACATGCCATACAGTTTTACAATGTTATTTAGTTTGTGGCATGACATTCTGATTCATTGCTATTGATTTCAAATATATTATACTGATAATAATACATAGTTGTTTACTCAGTGGCCATAACAAATAGAGCTAGCGACTGCACTTGGAACAGTGATGTTTAACCAAGGTCTGCAAGAAAACCCTAAAGAAAACACCTGATGTTAAAGCAGAAGTGTTAAAGCAGATAGTTAGATGTAATTCAGGAACCACTGCAAAAGTTCAGTACCATAAATTAGAAGCTGCAGCCATTAAGCAAGCTCCATATTACCATGGGTTGGAGGCTGCTGTGCAGGAAGGGATTAATGATGACAAGGGATGAAGAATAAAGAGCACGATGTGTAACAGGAATGATGAAAGAGAGCTAAGAGATTCTGAGAGAGATAGAAAAAAAGCGAAAGAATAATCAGCTGAAAGAGCTACCGAAAGCGAGGGAAAAATAGAGCCGCTAAAAAAGAAAGGAGTCAGATATGCTGTGTGAGAGAGATGGAGATGCTGTGATAAAGATGCTGTGAGAGTAAGGAGGAGAAAGAGAGAGAAATGCTGCAAGAGAGGAAGTGAGAGAGATCCTGTGAGAGAGGGGAAGGGAGAGAGCTGGAGATGCTGTGAGAGAGAAAGAGAGGCTGAGCAAAAGTGTCGCGTCAGTTAGCTGCAGTAGTCGGAGGACGGCGACAGTGGCAGCAGCGGCACTGATCACTCCTCTGTATTGCTAAGAAATAGAGCACTTGTTTGTTCCCTATCTGTTCTTCCAAAAACAAGGCAAGAGGACTGTAGAGGACAGGATAGGACAGGTAAAACCTCCGAATTTGCATCCATCCTCCGACAAAAAGCCAACAAACAACCTAGTTTGTACTTTCTAGAGGATACTCAAGCCTCCTTCCTGCAGGACCTGCTTGCTTTCCTTCTTTCTTGGGCTCGTTCTTTTGCCCAGAACAGCTGGATTTTAAGGGTCAGAGGAGCGATGGGATCAGGGTTCAGGGGGACATGGACAGCCTGCATGTGGACAGTGTTAAATGGAGCTCACATGTGGATACTACTGTTTGTGAGCTTTGGAATCCAGACTGTTTTTGCTCAAACCTCAGGAGAAGCCAAGTCAGTGTACTTCTGGCAGACAGGTACGGCTGCTATCGTACTGATAATTGGGACAACAGGGATGCCTTCAAAAAAAAATCTGTTTCAGGAGCAGGATTTGTAGAACAGAATCCATTTTGTGACCAGAATTTGTAGAAAAGTACTGAGTGTGGTTTAGAATCAGGATTTAAAAAAAAACAGGGACGTCATGAGGTGATTTTGAGTGCTCTTAAAATGTAGGTTAATTTTAAATTCATGTTGATAAATTAATTAGTCTTTAATATTTTAAAAGTGTTCTTACCTGTTGTATTTGTAACCCTAGCATCAATCATACACAACACATTTTGCTTTCTTGCTCAATTTGTTTATAGGCAACACTTGTGGAAGAAATGAGTGGAGAAAGGATAAATAATATTTATTTGTAAGGTTTGTCAGTATGGCAGAGACTGTACATGGAATAAAAAAAATGCTTTAAAAAACACATCTGGGATCTAATCATAGAGAAGCACAGACCTGGAGAAGTGTATAAGATCCCCAAAAGCACACAACATTCCTTAGAGTTCAATTCAGACCATTATAAAAGTGAGGAAAATACTGCCTTTAAATGATCCCTCCGTGGACCTCCTGTTGGTGGCTACACAACAGTTTTCTGTGAGCTTTCCTTTCTGTTTCACAGGTACTTTAGCCCAGTTGTTTGGCCATAATGATTTGTCCCTTATCTAAGTCACTTATACAATATACAGTGTATCACAGAAGTGAGTACACCCCTCACATTTCTGCAGATATTTAAGTATATCTTTTCATGGGACAACACTGACAAAATGACACTTTGACACAATGAAAAGTAGTCTGTGTGCAGCTTATATAACAGTGTAAATTTATTCTTCCCTCAAAATAACTCAATATACAGCCATTAATGTCTAAACCACTGGTAACAAAAGTGAGTACACCCCTTATTGAAAGTTCCTGAAGTGTCAATATTTTGTGTGGCCACCATTATTTCCCAGAACTGCCTTAACTCTCCTGGGCATGGAGTTTACCAGAGCTTCACAGGTTGCCACTGGAATGCTTTTCCACTCCTCCATGACGACATCACGGAGCTGGCGGATATTCGAGACTTTGCGCTCCTCCACCTTCCGCTTGAGGATGCCCCAAAGATGTTCTATTGGGTTTAGGTCTGGAGACATGCTTGGCCAGTCCATCACCTTTACCCTCAGCCTCTTCAATAAAGCAGTGGTCGTCTTAGAGGTGTGTTTGGGGTCATTATCATGCTGGAACACTGCCCTGCGACCCAGTTTCCGGAGGGAGGGGATCATGCTCTGCTTCAGTATTTCACAGTACATATTGGAGTTCATGTGTCCCTCAATGAAATGTAACTCCCCAACACCTGCTGCACTCATGCAGCCCCAGACCATGGCATTCCCACCACCATGCTTGACTGTAGGCATGACACACTTATCTTTGTACTCCTCACCTGATTGCCGCCACACATGCTTGAGACCATCTGAACCAAACAAATTAATCTTGGTCTCATCAGACCATAGGACATGGTTCCAGTAATCCATGTCCTTTGTTGACATGTCTTCAGCAAACTGTTTGCGGGCTTTCTTGTGTAGAGACTTCAGAAAAGGCTTCCTTCTGGGGTGACAGCCATGCAGACCAATTTGATGTAGTGTGCGGCGTATGGTCTGAGCACTGACAGGCTGACCCCCCACCTTTTCAATCTCTGCAGCAATGCTGACAGCACTCCTGCGCCTATCTTTCAAAGACAGCAGTTGGATGTGACGCTGAGCATGTGCACTCAGCTTCTTTGGACAACCAACGCGAGGTCTGTTCTGAGTGGATCCTGCTCTTTTAAAACGCTGGATGATCTTGGCCACTGTGCTGCAGCTCAGTTTCAGGGTGTTGGCAATCTTCTTGTAGTCTTGGCCATCTTCATGTAGCGCAACAATTCGTCTTTTAAGATCCTCAGAGAGTTATTTGCAATGAGGTGCCATGTTGGAACTTTCAGTGACCAGTATGAGAGAGTGTGAGAGCTGTACTACTAAATTGAACACACCTGCTCCCTATGCACACCTGAGACCTAGTAACACTAACAAATCACATGACATTTTGGAGGGAAAATGACAAGCAGTGCTCAATTTGGACATTTAGGGGTGTAATCTCTTAGGGGTGTACTCACTTTTGTTGCCGGTGGTTTAGACATTAATGGCTGTATATTGAGTTATTTTGAGGGAAGAATAAATTTACACTGTTATATAAGCTGCACACAGACTACTTTTCATTGTGTCAAAGTGTCATTTTGTCAGTGTTGTCCCATGAAAAGATATACTTAAATATCTGCAGAAATGTGAGGGGTGTACTCACTTTTGTGATACACTGTATATCTAAACGTGACATGCACAATTTAAGGGAAGGTTATAATGTTTTGGTTCATTAGTGTATACTGCCTTTAACAGATAAGACTAAAAATTAAAAGCACAAGGTCTTTTATTACAATAATAAATCTGAATCCTATTATGGAGGTATATACATAAAATAATATTAATGGGGCTGTTTTATGACGTGTGTAATTGCATCTGTACTAGAGGTGATATAATTCAGCAGGCTACAAAAGGCTGAAATGCACATATTTTATGAAAGTGACATCTCTACATCTCTACATTTTTGATGAGCTCATAAAGTTGATGTGGTTTAAATGGTCTCGTGATAGGTGGAAGACCTCTGAGACATCCTGCACTGTAAGCACCTGGTTACATCTGTGCTCCTGCTATTTGTTACACCATTGATTGTCCAATTTGCAGTTTGAGCAAGAGCACAGGATCTGTTCGGTCCTCGCTCACGGCTGCTGAATCGATGCTCTGTTTTCTCTATTCTAACATTTAAAAAAAGGATGTGTAGCTGATTAAAGAACCACGGTATTAAAACTTACAACTCATTTTTTCTCCAGCATTTAAAAATAGTCTCATTCACATCAGACAAATCCTCTAACAGGCTGTCAAACGTCTCACATAAGCATGTACACCCAATAGGTGTCAGTGAAAAATCATTATATCTGATGTAGTGTAGCAGAAGTAAGCTGTGGCGCTTCCGCTCAATGGTGTACACATACTGTACTGTAAATATCATATATTTTAAAAAAGGTTTACATGTCTGCATAATAACAAAGGGAAATAGATATGGACAATGCTTTATTTTAAGGTCTTTTTGTGAATGGATGGCCAAAATACAGAACAAATTACAGAAAAGTATTGAAAGGACTATCAAATATATTAACATTAATGTGTGGACGCAGCTTAAAACAGCCTGGATTTAAACTCCTTGTGAACTGAAAGTTACTTCTGAACACTATACAACTGTGTTTCCTGCATGGTGGCACAGCTGGTAGAATTGGTGCTGCACAGCAACATGGGTTTTCAGGACTGACCACTCTCTGTTTGAAGCCTTGTTTTCCCAATGTCTGAATGGGCTTGTTTCAGGTGCTCAGGTTTCCTTTGTACCATGTGCCTAGTGTTCCTGTGTGGCAGAGGACAACAACTCTTTTACAAGCATTTAGTAAAAATAAATAAGGCAGTGAATATTATGGGATGGCATAAGATGTGTTTAAATTATTTTTATATTCTGGAATTTTCTACACCTTGTTTTTTAGAATCCACATCATACTAAACCGGTTATGAATCTCTATATTTACTAGGAGTAATTTTTGATACAGAGTTGAAATTTGACAAACAAATTGGTATGGTTGTTAGAAATAGTTTTTTTTCAATTGAGAAGCATAGCCAAAATTAAATCATTTGTTACTTTGCATGACTTAGAAATAATTATTCATGCTTTTATTACCTCCCGCCTGGATTATTGTAATTCCTTATATTTTGGGATAAGCCAATCCTCTGTAAACCGCTTGCAGCTTGTCCAGAATGCAGCAGCTCGCCTTCTTCTAGGTATAAAGAAAAGAGAACATATTACCCCAATTTTAGCTTCTCTCCACTGGCTTCCTGTGAAATTCAGGATAGAGTACAAAGTTTTATTGTTTGTTTTTAAAGCTTTAAATGGGATGGCTCCCTTTTATATTTCAGATATGCTTGTACCATATACTGCCCCAAGATCATTAAGGTCTTCTTCCCAGTCATTTTTGACAGTCCCTCGAGTCCGGTTAAAACAAAAAGGAGATCGTGCATTTTCAGTTGCAGCACCAAGACTTTGGAACAGTTTACCCCTGGAATTGAGACAAACATCGTCTTTAACTGCTTTTAAATCTAAGCTTAAAACATATTTTTATTCTCTTGCCTTTGAAAACAGTTAGAGTTGCGGTAGGATTGTGATGATTTGTGTAATGTAAAGCTTTTTGGTTTGTATTGGACACATTTTAGAAGTGGAGATGTATGAGCAGGATGTATACATTATGAACTATGTAAAGCACTTTGGTTAACACCCTGTGTTTTTAAATGTGCTATATAAATAAAGTGAACTTGAACTTGAACTTGAACTATATTTGTATTGGATTCAAATAAAGGCAACACAGTGGTGCTGCTGGTAAATTAGGTGTTGCACACCATCATCCTGGGGACCTGGATTCAGCAGTTGCCTGAGGAGTTTTGTATCTTCTTCTTGTTTCCTTGAAAGTTTCCTTCCAGTTCACTTCCCAAAAACCTTCAGAAGGTGGATTGGTTGGATTAAATTAGCCTAGAGTGTAGGGTGCCCTATAATGGATTGGCACACCATCCAGGGTGCATTACTGCCTTTGCCAGTGTTTCTAGGTGGCATCGGGTCCATGAAAACCCTGAACTAGATCATGAACTATTTCAGAGACAAGTTTAATAAACCTAGTGTTGGGTTGAGCAGTGCAAGGACAAACTTTCTCATAACAGTAATTACACATCATATCAATACACAAATGGTGCCCTGCAAAAATGCTATAAGACATGACAAAGGCTTTCATTTCATGCCTATCACTAACAGCGCTGGTTAATTGCACAGTGATTAAATCATTACTGCAGGCTCAACTTGTCATGCAAGGGGGTAAAGAGTGAAGAGAGGCATGAGGGCAGATTTGCCAGGATTTCCATTCTGTGTGTATCCTGATGAGCTTACACACCCAGAGTGCGCAGTAATGTTATTGCACAGCTGAGAGCAATCAGGACTCAGGAAATGCAGTTTTGACGTATGATGTGCAGCATGCATAATGAATCCAGATGAATCCAGGCCTGGGCTCAAAAACTACCAGAATTTGTTTGTGTGTTATTGGTTTCATAAAACAATACATAGCTGCTGTTTGCTGTCAATATGGGCACTTAGATTCAACTATAAAAGTCAGTGGTGCTGAAAAAATGAACAGCTTTAGTGATAAAAACCTGTGAAGGACAAAATTTCTGGTAAAGTTTAGGCAAGAATCCAGAAAAAGCTATAAAGTCTCTTTAAATGTTTAATGGGAAACTGCTTGTTGCTATATTGTGTAGTCTAGGCACGTACTCAAAATAGAACATAGTTTGTATTTTTAATTATGATTCCAGTACACCTTAATCCAGATGTTTCAGCACGGTGGCACGGTGGGTAGCACTGTCACCTCACAGCAAGAAGGTCCTGGGTTCGATCCCCAGGTGGGGCGGTCCAGGTCCTTTCTGTGTGGAGTTTGCATGTTCTCCCCGTGTCTGCGTGGGTTTCCTTCAGGAGCTCCGGTTTCCTCCCACAGTCCAAAGACGTGCAAGTGCAATTAATTGGAGATACAAAATCGTCCATGACTGTGTTTGACAATAAACTTGTGAACTGATGAATCTTGTGTAACGAGTAACTACCGTTTCTGTCATGAATGTAACCAAAAGTGTAAAACATGACGTTAAAATCTTAATAAATAAATAAATAAATAAAATAATCCAGATGTTTGTTGGGTCAATTTACAAATCAAAACAAGCAGCAACATTTACACAGATATGCATTCAGTTCCATTCTAGTATGAAGTTTAATCAGTAATTAAAAAAACCATTAGATATATAATTAAATAAATCAACAAGCTATTAAATGTTATCTGGAAGGAATTTATGTTTGAAGAATTGGATTCATTAAAGTAATAAATTCTAATTATTCTAATTAGGATGATAAGACAGATTAGGCTAATTAATTAATTTGTTACTGCATAGCATCTACACAGTTGGTCCTAGAGTATCATTTGGCATCGTCTTCATCAAGGATGTGAATGATTGTTATATTTATATGATTATATTAAACACAAATGACATCATTGGAGGACCAGTGTGAGAATACTATAAGTTAGTAATACTACAGTAATATTAAAATTAGGGATTAAGAGAGGATCCATTTAAGTTTCCAGCCTGTTTTAATTATATAAGTCCCCACTGCCCCCATGTTGCCACCGTTGGGTCCCTGAGCAAGGCCTTTATTCCTTAATTACTTGCATTTGTATTCAGTTTTAATTGTTAGTTGCTTTGGACAAAAGCATCAGATAAATGCCACAAATGTAATTGTGGTGATCTTGACGACAACACTGGTCTTAATGTCTCATTTGGCAGATACTCTCAGTGCTGGTTCCTTTTCCCGTGTTTTGTTTGTTTGTGTTCATGCCTGGTGTCTGTTGAGGAGGGGACGCAATAAAAAATGAGTGAGTGCAAAACAGGAGACAAAAATTGTAATCACAGCAGGTTCTGGGGCGGGATCATTTATATTCATTTAGTGATGCACAAAACTGAAACGTAGGGATGAAGTGATGAGGTGAGATTGTACTGGTACTAGATTGTAACATACACTTACTGTCCATTTTATCGGCTCCACTTACCATATAGAAGCACTTTGTAGTTCTACAATTACTGACTGTAGTCCATCTGTTTCTTTGCATGCTTTGTTAGCCCGCCTTTCATGCTGTTCTTCAATGGTCAGGACCCCACAGGACCACCACAGAGCAGGTATTATTTAGGTGGTGGATCATTCTCAGCACTGAGGTGACACTGACATGGTGGTGGTGTGTTAGTGTGTGTTGTGCTGG
The DNA here is from genome assembly GCF_030014385.1 of Trichomycterus rosablanca. NCBI lineage: Eukaryota > Metazoa > Chordata > Actinopteri > Siluriformes > Trichomycteridae > Trichomycterus > Trichomycterus rosablanca. The sequence goes on along the minus strand of NC_086010.1, from coordinate 4,109,929 downwards.
TATGAGTGGATCAGACACAGCAGCGCTGCTGGAGTTTTTAAACACCTCACTGTCACTGCTGGACTGAGAATAGTCCACCGACCAAAAATATCCATCCAACAGCGCCCCGTGGGCAGCGTCCGGTGACCACTGATGAAGGTCTAGAAGATGACCAACTCAAACAGCAGCAATAGATGAGCGATCGTCTCTGACTTTACATCTACAAGGTGGACCAACTAGGTAGGAGTGTCTAATAGAGTGGACAGTGAGTGGACACGGTATTTAAAAACTCCAGCAGCGCTGCCGTGTCTGATCCACTCATACCAGCACAACACACACTAACACACCACCACCATGTCAGTGTCACTGCAGTGCTGAGAATGATCCACCACCTAAATAATACCTGCTCTGTAGTGGTCCTGACCATTGAAGAACAGGGTGAAAGCAGGCTTAAAAGCATGCAGAGAAACAGATGGACTACAGTCAGTAATTGTAGAACAATAAAGTGCTTCTAATGTGGTGCTGATAAAATGGACAGTGAGTGTAGAAACAATGAGGTGGTTTTAATGTTATGGCTGATCAGTGTATACATTTATACAGTTTGCAAAAATTACATATACCTGCAAGAAATGCCTATTTTATGAGATTTGTGTGACGGTTATTTTCGCTGTGCTTGCATACAAAGTTTATTGGGAGTTATTTGAAATTATGACAGCCAACATTTCTCTGAATGTTCAGCTGTAATCCAGGAACCACCAAAATCAACAATCCAGCAAGCTCCACCATAGGCTTAAATAGGCTTAAGCATAGGCTTAAAGTCTGCTGTCCAAAAAGGATTTTTTGAATTTTCTCCCTCTTCACACTGTCTCAGTTTGGATATTCTTAATTTCCCTGTGCACTCTGACAACCTCTGCTGCATACACAACACCCTCGCTAGCACTCACCACCTCCGATACATGTAAAACCTCCAGTGGATTCCTACAGCACTGTACTCTCTTAGTATGCTTTCCCCGCTCATGCTTTGGCATTTGGCCTTGAACAAACTGTAGGATTTGCTGGTGCAGCAGCAAGAAGGTGATTTCCTGTCTGGCCTTCTTTCCTCTCTCATACACGACCAGTTGTGTCTGTTGGGTGCCTTCTTGACTCGAACCAGGATAAAACGTTTTTTAAATAAATGAACGAACGTTGACACATCCTCATGATTTAAGTGAAAGAAAGCATGTTGTGTCACAGAATAAAAAGAATAATCACATTTGTACTTTAAGGGGGATCATACAACACCATTTTTGATTAATTTTAGCAGCATGCATTCTTATTTTTACTTACAGATACTATTTAGGAGTGTGGCACAGCATGTTGCATGGTAAAATGGGTCCTGGGTGAACCTGAGCTTCATCCATGCACCCGTTTTACACTTTTTTTTGTGTAGAAGTAGATTCCTTTTCGATATGTCCAAAAACATACACAAGGTTGATTGTTCTATTTAATGTCTTGATGCCCTGTCCAAGGTGGCACTGCACCCACCTAGGACCAGGAATAAAAAGGACTTTAAAGACTTTGTGTCCATTCAATCAAAAGAGTGTTTGTATGGCTGGGCACTGATACTGGTCAAGTCTCAACTGATGTTCCAGTTCATTTCAAAGCTGTTGAGTTGGGCTAAGGTTAGGGCTCTTTGCAGGACACTGGAGTTTCTTTAAACTGAGCTTTTCTTCATGTCTTTATAGAGCTTGCTTTGTGCACATGGGTACAGTCATGCTGGAAAGGGAAAGAGCCTTTACAAAACTTATATAATGTCCTTTATATAAATGATTTATTACACCTGTTAGAAATGGTTGTGGCTGAAACATACAAACTCAATAATTAGACGAGGTGTCTCGATACTAATACTAATACACCTTAAATGAATGAATTCTTAATAAATTATTTTCCCTCTTAGTGCATTTAATAAGACTGAAAGTTTTTGAGCCTTTTGCTCATTACTCAGAACATAAAGGCTTTAAGTATAACCTTTAAAAAGGACGAGATTAGTTCACCCCCTCCCTCCTTATTTTCAAAGACACAATTAAACCCCATTCCCTTGGTACCTCATTCAACACTAACTTTGCTTGACCTTCGAGTTGGCTCAGGCTTTTGGGAAATAGTTCTGGCAAATATTGAATGCGTAAAGATCGCAGAGGGCATCTGAAGGAGCGTTATCTCCATTGTTGCTCTAAGTAGACCCATCAAATCATTTTCTTGGTAACTGTTGAAGGGTTGTTAAAGTGCTCATTTGAGATGGTGAGTGCTGTGTAGATGATTGCACCTTGATAAGAGGTTGGGAGATTCAATTAATCAATTGACATAAATGGCACCAGACACCGTTTTAAACCTCCATCCCTCCCCACACACTGTGCTATTAATTTTCTCTTGAGAAGTGGTACCATGGTAAGTTAGATGAGCTTGTCAAGCACCTCTGCAGTGCTTCATCCTTTTTGTTTCTTTTAATAGCATATTGCACAAGTAATTTTACTATTCAAGTTTTTTTCTTTTATTTTTAGCACAAAACCAGAGCTGGTTATATAAAAATAAAAAATAGAAAAGATTATAAATTTAGGGCAGCAGTAGCTCAGCGTTCGAGGTACTTAAATGTTAATCAGATTACAGTTTTTTTAAATTGCATTTTACATGTTTGAAAACAGGGTTTGGACATAATCATGTATCATAACAGAGTTTGGTGTATCTATGATGATAGAGGAGTTGAGGGCACATTTGATAGTAGTTGTATTTGATAGAAGTATCAGTCGAAACTGGGCTGTACTTGTTGAGTCACAGGTCTGACTGGTTGTAAGTGGTACTCTTGAGAAGTTTGCACTCGTTGACATTATTGACATGCATTTGCAGATCTACGGTGATGATACTGCAAGATATTTTACTGTCAGATCAAACCTTCAGCACTGCACAAAAATAAAGGATTCATTTTCTCTTGCCATGTCACCAAAATACATGAACTTAACAGTTTTAAAACTTGTAATTGCTGCCTACGGGGTCACTTTAACACTAAGTATGATTAGTGTTAAAGCAGGTAGCATAGACACAAAATCTGCTTTTTCTGGAGACCAGAGCTAGTGATTTGTCTATCTTCACGGCTGATTTTAAATCTTTCTTTGTTGGCCATATAGTGCCTGACGTAAGCCCTACAATAATCTTACCTTCTACAGTTTGCTGTGAGCTTTTATGATGCATTCGAAGCAATTTGGGGTGGATTGGTTGATTATTTCAGAAATATCAAGTATAGTACTGTAAGTAGAAAACTAAATGACCATTTCTAGTATTTTATATTTTATAACATTTTGTGGTTTTCTGATTACATAAGGTTTAAATAAACTAAATTAAATACATCTGACCACATAATTGTCTCACATCGGAATTGAAATTATAAATCAGTGTGATTTTTGCTGATACGTTCTATTTATAATCCGAGGATTAGCACGGCTGAATGCTAAAGCGATCGTTTCTGCTTTTGCACGTCATTAGCATTTGGCATCTCAGCACGTCCCTGTCCACAGCGCTGAATGCAGGAGATGAAAGTCAAGTGAAGATCTGTTCTCACAACGTGTCTCATTCTTTTTTTGATGCTCATGCAGCGATCATACACAGAAGTCAGCCGTCATATCTTTATTAACAAACCTCATTAGGAAGGTTGAATCATGCAGAGGGAACTGCATCATACTGCTAGTCAAAAAGTAATTGCCCCCTTTGGTTACTTAAGTTACCAGGTCACTGAATGTTATTGGTAAATCTCACTTATCCAGAAACGCCTCTGTACAGTCAGTTTGAAAGCTTCTGCAGGAACACTATGCCACAATTTAAGGAAACTTCAGAAGAGCTACAAAAGTAAAATAATGTAGGGCTACAGAGCGATATCTAAGGCTTTGGCCTCCACAGAATTGAGATACAATATGTTTAAATGGAGAGCATAGTGGTTAATCTATCTAGACATGGCCATAGCTAAGGTCAGTACTACTGCTAACCAAGTGGGCTTGTCTCACATGCAAAGCAACACCTAAAACAACCTTAGTCATTTTAGTATAATGTTCCATTAACCTACAATTTAAATAAGAACTTTTTTGGTGTTTCAAAATGTGGGCGGCACGGTGGCTCGGTGGGTAGCACTGTCGCCTCACAGCAAGAAGGTCTTGGGTTTGATCCCCAGGCCGGGTGGACCAGGTCCTTTCTGTGCAAAGTTTGCATGTTATAAATCGAACCCTGTGTCCTGTGGGTTTCCTCCGGGAGGTCTGCTTTCCCCCCACAGTCCAAAAAACACACAGTCAGGTTAATTGGAGACTGAATTGCCCTGTGAGTGAATGGGTGTGTGTATGTGTGTCTGCCCTGTGATGGACTGGCGTGTTAATGTGTGCCTTGCACCCATTGATTGATTGATTGCCATTGATTGATTGATTGCCATTGATTGTTTGCCAAAATTGGTTACTCAAACAGGCCACTAAATACCTACGTTTAATTTTTATCATACCATTTATATTCACCTGTTCTTTTCCTTCTTAATATGGATGTTTTTCTTGACAGTAGCTTCTAGACCTAGCAATGTCTGTGGTAACAAGTGGACTTTCACATAAATCATGGGTAAAACGCTTCTGTGCTGGCTGTGCTATTGTTTTTTATGGAGTGTGGCGGTGCCTCTTTCCTCGCCGCTGGCTGCACCACCTTGAGCATCGCGAACTGCACAGTTTTGATGCTTTGACGGTCACGTTTTACTGCTTGTCACTGATTAAAAAGAGTTCACTCCGATTAAACTTTGACCCAGTTTGCCGCTGACCTTTTCAAAGCGTCACCAGCAAGGCAAATTTGTTCATACGGTGTCACAGAATGTGAAGCACTGACAGGAGAGAGAAACTGATTCTTACTGCTTCACAAAACCCTGAAATGTTGCATTATGGCTCCCATTTCCCTTTTATGTCTTCTTACCTCTCCAAATAATGACCATTGCCAGAGTGTTCTATACATTTTATTAAAAAAATCATGTGAATATACTGACAATGTTGTTTATTGTTTTCAAGCTTGGCGCTCAGTGGCACGGCCAGCAGTGTATTTTCTTTGTATTATGTGAAAGGCGTAAATGCCACGGTAAACAGCAATATGTGCCCAGCCTTGTGGTCAATGAAGCTCAAAACGCTTATCATGTGGTAAGCCTTTGCGATTTAATCTGACCTAACATTTTTTTTGCTCTTTTTTTAGCTTTCAGCACCATTTAAATCTGAGTTGTGCTTTTTTCTTGACATGCAGATTGTGTTGTGTTAGAATTCAGTTTAATTTAGAATTAGGGTGGCACGATGGCTAGCAAGTGAAGTGAACTGGAGATACAGAATTGTCCATGACTGTGTTTGACATGAAACTTGTGAACTGATGAATCTTGTATATTGAGTAACTATCGTTCCTGTCATGAATGTAACCAAAGTGTGTAAAACATGACGTTAAAATCCTAATAAATTAATAATTCAGAGTTAAATCTAGCCTTTTTAGGACATATACTAAGCAAATTGGTTTCATTCTTAGCATACAGACTTACCAAAATCATTTTTGCATTTTTGTAGACTAGACTATTCTTTTCTGTTTTAGATTTTTACTGTTATTATTATCATGTTATCTTCTTTCTTTACTTGAATGTGTCCTTCAAAACATTCATAGCTAGCACATTTTCTTTTCCTACTTAAGCCTAATTCTAAGAAGTAGGAATAGACTAAGTGAGGCGGTGGAACTAAAACCGTGTTAGATCCGCTGATGTGGCTGCCTGTGGAATTCACTCTGTCAAATCCAAAACTCATTTAGTGGTTGCAATTTACTATAACTTTCCAGCCTTCATTTTTATAATAGCTGCAGGTAAGTGAACTGTCTTTATATAATTGGTTGGCTAGCACTCCACAGCCTTGGCAACAGCACTTAAATATAAGACATGCATTTAAATGAAGGTGGTTTTCCTATAGCCCATTGTTCTTCTGGAAATCTTTTTAAGTGGCATTAAACTTTTATTACGCACCGTGAAATTGCATTCCTTGCGTTTATAATAAGTTCATTATAAACTGATTTGATTTTGGTTTGAAATGTAAAAGTACTTGCTGTTTACTCTGAAAAATGGATCCTCAAAGATTCAGTTTGTTTATTTGGTTGAAAGAAAATGAAGAGTTACACCATGGTCAGTCTAACTATGTGATCAGGCCATGTCAAGTCAGGAGGGTTTAATTCTAATTCCTTTATACAGCTCTATGTACGGAGGACAAATTCTATATTTTTAACTGCTGTAAATCAATCAAGATATTGTTTTGTTTTCCTTCTGCAACGTGGTACAGCCTAAACTGCTATTGCTTTTGGTTGAAGCACACCATGTACTTTACAAGTGATTTAAAGACCACAGAGACCCGACTACAAGAAATGAATCAGCAACCCAGATCCATTTTTTATTACCCTTCTGGCTTCTTCTTCACTGCTGCTAAATTAACAAAGTAAATGCCGTTCCTTTCCTGCTTTCTTTATCTATTTTTTCATTGTAGCACCTGTGGGGCTGTGTTCACATGGATGTTTTCTTCCTCTATTGATTTAAAAGAAAATGATTTGTTAAGAGATTGCATGCACCGGCTGCACCAATGCATGATGCACCATCATATCAAGGTTGTGTTGTCAAAAGTTTAATCTTGCTTCGGCCAGTTATAAACAGAGATTCAGCTATTTCAGTGTATAAAGTAAATTAAGGAAAAATGAAACTCTCATCTAAAGATGCTCGATTTTTCATTTTCATAGACATTATTGTGTACTAAAGACATGACAAACTACTCTCCATAGTTTAGATTAGATTAGATTTAACTTTGTCATTGTGCAGAGTACAAAGTACAGAGCCAGTGAAATACAGCAGCATCTAACCTGAAGTGCAAGATTATGTACATATATTACAATTAAAGTGCAGCAGTGACCAGTTAAGTGAAATTGAGGAGACATATGTACAGAGTAATAACATATATTGCAGTATATCTTTAGTAGTAGTAGTATAGTAGAATAGTACTGTATATAGAAGTATAGTACATAGTAGTAGTATAGTGTATAGTAGTAAGTCGTGCTTTTACAAACTGTTTTGTAGTACAATTTAAGCAAATGTCTTGACAGTCTAGAGCAGGGGTGTCAAACTAATTTTCACAGAGGGCCACATCTGCATTATGGTGGTCTTCAAAGGGCCGATTGTAACGTATCCTGCTGTGATTGTAGTCTGCCTTTGACAATGTCTTGGACAATTTGTTGTTTGGTGTCAAAATGCCAAATTTATACTGTATATTTATAGTGTATATCTACATTTATATTGTACTCCTTTACCACAGACATGGCCTCATAACACAACGTACATCTTTCATTTAATTTCCTTCCTTCTGCTTTAATTTTCTCTTCTTGTACATTTTGAGATTATTTGTAAATATTTCTCAACATTTAAGCTCTCGCAAGCCACATAAAATGACGTGGCGGGCCGGATTTGGCCCGCGGGCCTTGAGTTTGACACATGTGGTCTAGAGATTTTACAACTGTTCTAATTCTGTAAATCATCAGGACAAATCGTTGTCATACCTTAGCTCTTGGTTCTCTAACAATATGGCTGTATTTAAAATGCACAAAAAATGAAGAGGAAAAAAACTCTTTAAAACTAATTTATAGCTCCAGCAGGGCACTAGTTAAAACTTGTTGTGTTTAGATTGGATTAATCAGGCTAAGAGTGGCCTTCCAAAGTCCTGCAATCAACCCTGTCATGAATATGTGGACTCACAGTCAAGTCTTTGTCCGGAAAAGGCTGAACCAAGGTTGAAGCTGATGGTATTGTAAAGCAGCTGATTGAGGTGTACAGAGCTAGAACTAGGCATACTGTACAACAAGGTATAATTTTCTCATATATTCAGAAACCTTATTACCTAAACGAAAGTATGTGTTCCATCAATTTACTCTGAAAGGAAAAGTTACAGAGCTAACCTGAATCATCTGAAAAGTACTACTGAAAGCTATTGGGATGTAAAATCAGCATTTTTTCTTAATTTATTATTACAGTAGCTTTACAGGAGTATCGGTGATGCCACGTCAACACTGTATCTGGTATCACTGGGGATTGATCTGTATATCAACGTTCTTCTCTGTCAGAGCTCCAGAATAGCTTCAAAGGATTTTGTTAGTCACACACGCCTAAGCACTCACCCGATGAAACATACCCCGAAGACTTCAGCTACGCTTTTCAAAACGTCTCCTTCACGTCCCCCCCAAGGCGCCACTTCCACTGGCCTGAAAGAAATAGAGTCTGAGAGCTGTGGCATTTATTAATTGACCAATCTAGCTGAAGTTTCTGTGGCTAATAATGGCATGGAAAGAATGAATGGCGCTGTGTGTTCTGAATGCTTCACTATGTCGGCTCATGTGACTGATGAGTGATATATTTGTTTGTACGAGCAAGCTAGTGATTAATCGTTGCTTCCTGTTGACTCTTTTTTAGTGTGATCTTCAGGGTAACTTCATTATTTACTAAAAGTGACAAAAAGCTGAGGCCTAATTGGTGGAGAGATCTGAGATGGAACTGTATTTATTTCTGTCGGTGTACACAGTAACCCAGGGGACAAGTGAGCATGTTGTCTTTTGTCCATTGAGAGAGATAGAAATGGTAATTTTGCCATTTGGGCACCAGCAACCGGTGTGACAAGTGTTTGAACACGATTGGGATTTTGTCTCAAGGCACAGTGCAAATGTATGAGATTTTTTTTTAACAGTGTCCCGGTGGCCCTGAACATGGCCCGTTATTGTGAGACATGCTCCAGCTAATCGCGTGCGACAGGCTCGTTGATTAATCAGACATGACCAGATGGCCTCAGGACAGTCGAGCCCTCAGTATACAGTATACAGACAGAGGAAATGGTCTGTCTCTGCCCCATCAGTTCCATTCACTTTGTCTCTGGAAGTCTAATTATTGCTTTCATTCTGTATCTTGCTTGCATGAGATTGTAGTCTGGTTTTACTAAAATCCAGAGCAGGATGGTATCACCAAAGTGATATTGTGATATATTTACAACATGATACACTTTTTTTGAATCACTGACAGCAGAATCAGAAGTACTAAGTAGACAATGGTCCAGAGGTACTCACCAAAATAAAAACTGGTATGGGGTAGAGATTCAGAATTAAGGGAATGGAGAACAAAATAACCTATTTATTTATTTATTAGGATTTTAACGTCATGTTTTACACTTTGGTTACATTCATGACAGAAACGGTAGTTACTGTTTACACAAGATTCATCAGTTCAAGTTTTTAATGTCAAACACAGTCCAGCACGGTGGCTAGGTAGGTAGCACTGTCGCCTCACAGCATCAATGTCCTTGGTGGGGCGGTCCGGGTCCTTACTGTGTGGAGTTTGCATGTTCTCCCCGTGTCTGCATGGGTTTCCTCCGGAAGCTCCGGTTTCCTCCCACTGTCCAAAGTCATGCAAGTGAGGTATTGATATACAAAAAATTGTGTTTGATATAACCTTGTGAACTGAAAAACCTTGTGTGTAATGAGTAACTACTGTTCCTGTCATGAATAAACAAACAAACAAACACAGTCATGGGCAATTTAGTATCTCCAATTCACCTCACTTGCGTATTTGTACTGTGGGAGGAAACCGGAGCACCCAGAGGAATCCCACACAGACACAGGGTAAACATGCAAACTCCACACAGAAAGGCCCCGGACCGCCCCACCAAGGACCTTGATGCTGTGAGTCGACAGTGCTACCCACCAAGCCACCATGCCACCCACAAAATACCCTAATAACAATGCATTAATATTAAGGCCGTAATAAGATACATAATATAAATAGTAATGTTGCATATTAGGACAGTAAAATGTTAATAAAATTGAAAGCAGTGATTTGAAAATGGTCTTTATATAAAACAAACAAATAAATGAATAAATAAACGCTCATTGTTAGGAAAATTTAGACACCAAAATCTTTAGAAATGGACGGATGTCTGCTCAGCAGCTGCTGGACTATTGATCAGAAGATTACTGGTTCAACACCACCCAGTTGCCACTGTTGCGCCCCTTAAACCTTAATTGCCTGCCGTAAATATAAAAATGACTTTGTAATCATATTTTGTGGATTATAATGTGCTGCTTATTTTCAGCAGGAGACAGGTCTAGACTGCAGGTTCACTAATATAGCACTTACATTGTCTGGTTATTCAGCCATGCTGTTGTATTGTGGTAGATGTGGTTCTTTACCACAGAAGGGTGAAAAGTGACTGGTGATTGCACACATGAAAGAGAGGTCACGTTATATTTTACGGCGTTCCTGGCCAGCGGCATTGCAATGAGGAACTAAAATGATACTAGGGAAAAAAATAGAGAGAACATACAGCAATATATTTTTCTGATTAATTTAATTATTAAAAGTTCAACAATAAAAGTTAAACTGTTAGAATATTAAATCAGGAATTGTATAATGAATTGAATTCGAATCGTGTGAATCTGAACACCTTTACTCTTTTCACACGGTATCAGCTGTATGTTAAAGCTCGTCAGCATTCACACCCAGCCTCGGCCTCTCACACCCCCAGCGCTGGAGGAATTATTCAGAGTTTGGTGGAGTTTATTTCCATAATGCCGCCAATTATAACTCTGACACAACCCACGGCAGGCTAACATAATTACAGTACTGCACATTATCATTTACTTCCTTTATTAAACCGGTATAGTTTTATTCATATTCTGTATTTATTTGAATATACGGTAATAATAAAATCTAAACAAAGATTGTATGATTGAATTTTTTAAAGGTAATTTATAGCTGCTAACTCTGTCCTCTGAGCTTACCTAAAGCCAACATGCTTTTAATGAGGGTTTGTGTAAATATATTCACATATTCTTTAATACATTTAATTATTTATTAATATTTCTGGGAGGCAAAGTGGTGCAGCAGGTCGTGTCGTCAGTGCAAAGCAATGTAAATTGTGATCATGATGTTTATGTTGAACAGGTTACAAAGGAGAACGAACGATTGTGAACCCTTGTGAACACTTTTTATTATTTTCAATAATTGGTGTATAATCATCCAAGATACGAAAACCCCTTTAATCAGAAGTGGTGTCTACTTACTAGTTTATCGTACAACCAGTGGGCGCAACAGTGGCTTGGTGGGTAGCACTGTCATCTCACAGCAAGAAGGTCTTGGGTTTTATTCCCAGGTGGAGTGGTCCTGGTCCTTTTTTTGTTGTGTTTGCATGTTCTCCTCATGTATGCGTGGGTTTCAAGCAATCAGGTTAACTGGAAATTGCCCTAGATGTGAGCTCGTGTGGGGTGTTCCCGGTCTGCAGTGGTCAGTATCTATCAAAAGTGGTCCAAGGAAGGAACAGTGGTAAATCGGCATCAGGGTCATGGGCGGCCAAGGCTCATTGATGCACGTGGGGAGCGAAGGCTGGCCCAGTCACTTTAGTAGTCACTTTATTGCACAATCTTTTACTTTTTAATTTTTTAGTTTGTTAGTTTACTGTTACATCACCATTGCACACTTTTTTTAAAGCTTAAAGTTTGTTAGTGTACTGTCTGTTTATGTCTCTATGTTTATATATTATACCTATTTTTTATATTATTTCACTAGTCCTAAAATATGTCCACACCTGCACCAAGAGAAATTCCTTGTACATCTAATACTTGGGGAATAAATAAAGATTCTGTTTTTGATTCTTAATAGGGATAATAGGTGGTAAAACAGACAGTGAATGAATGGACGTAAAACCAGTATTGGTACAACCTAAGCATCAATAAAGCTTAGCATCATTTAAAACTGCCATAGGGTGTACTGTATGTAATGAACTGTTTGTGGTTCAGGAAACAATAATACATTAGTGTAAACGTTGGTATTATAATCCATTCTCGCATTACTAAAAATGATTCGTTTAATGGAAGTGAGAGGAATGTTTTACTTCAAAGTCAAATCGTGTCCTCTATATCATCATCCTCTGACACTACTAAGTGGACCATTTTCAGCAGGGATGTTAAGGGCAATGAATTGCTTTACATCACCTTCACAGCTGTCAGTCACGCTATAAGCCCATATATGCTGTAGTGACAGCAGCAGCCATGGCAACACTGGCATGAGGCACTGCTAATTGAAGATAAAAATCTCGGTTCCCCCCTGCATCTGCTCTCTCGATCTGTCTTGTTTTCAGATTAGGGCTGTGAAACAGTTTCCATATGTGTGGGAAGCGTTATGTCATGCAGAAATTGCAGTAAACTGGCACTCGGACGGTTTCTCTGTGCCTCCGCATTTTTCCATGACAACAGCTCATATGCGGTGCTCGTGCTGGAGATGTGTGTGTGTGTGTGCGCACGAATGGGGGTGTATGTGTGATTGTGTGTTCGTGTGGGTGTATAGGTGTGTAAGTGGGTCAGTCGAGGCTGCGGATCAAGCCAGTGGTGGCATTTAGAGGATTAATATTGTAATAATCATCTCATGCAGCTTTGATGGAGTGCTACTCTGTGTAAGAGTATTTCTGCACCTTCTGTAAATGGGTCGTTATCCTTTCAGTTGCATTTCGAGTGGAAAAATGCCATGGAAAAATGTTTATTAATATGAATTCTTCTATAATGTTTTCTGTTAACATTTTACCAGGTCTAACAGTTTATGTACATTCATGGGCCAGTTTATTAGGAACATTAATAGAGCTGCTAATCAAGATGTGCCATCCTCTGCCGTTGCAGCAATGTTGCCTCGAGATCTGACATGTTGTGCATTTTAAGATGCTTCTCTTCTTACCACGGTTGTTAAAAAGTGGTAGAGCTTAGACTAGTCTGATCCTTTTCACTTGACTTCTGCTATTAATAACTATTAAAAAGGTGACCCACAGTAACTGAAGATAACTGGATATAGAAGGCTGTGAGTAAATATACCAGATGATATCAGCTTTGATGGAGTGCTACTGTGTGTAAGAGTATTTCTGCACCTTCTGTAAATGGGTCGTTATCCTTTCAGTTGCATTTCGAGTGGAAAAATGTTTATTAATATGAATTCTTCTATTATGTGTAACATTTTTACCAGGTCTAACAGTTTATATACATTTTCCAGCCAGTTTATTAGGAACATTTATAGAGCTGCTAATCAAGATGTGCCATCCTCTGCCGTTGCAGCAATGTTGCCTCAAGATTTGACATGTTGTGCATTTTGAGATGCTTCTCTTCTTACCACGGTTGTTAAAAAGTGGTTATTGGAAAAACTAGTCAAGAGCTTAGAACAGTCTGATATTTTTCACTTGACTTCTGCTATTAATAACTATTAAAAAGGTGACCCACAGTAACTGAAGATAACTGGATATAGAAGGCTGTGAGTAAATATTCCAGATGATATCAGCTTTGATGGAGTGCTACTCTGTGTAAGAGTATTTCTGCACCTTCTGTAAATGGGTCGTTATCCTTTCAGTTGCATTTCGAGTGAAAAAATGGCCTAAAATTTTTTTATTAATATGAATTCTTCTATTATGTGTTCATTTCTGTTAATGTTTTACCAGGTGTAGCAGTTTATACACACTTACCAGCCAGTTTATTAGGAACATTTATAGAGCTGCTAATTAATGTAATACTTTAATAAGCCAGTTATGTGGCAGCAGTGAAAGGCCTAATATTTTACAATGGGTAGTCAAAACATGCTCGTTTGCTGTTGCAGCAATATTGCCTCAAGATTTGACAAGTTGTGCCTTTTTAAGATGCTTTTCTTCTTACCACGGTTGTTAAAAAGTGATTATTGGAAAAACTAGTCAAGAGCTTAGTTTAGTCTGTCCCTTATCACTTCACTTCTGCTATCAGTGAGGTGATTTTGCCCACAGTACTGCCACTTACTGGATGTATTTTGTTTTATGCAATTGTGTGTACATTTTAGAGACAGCTGTGGGTAAATATTCCAGATGATTAGCAGTTTTGGACATCCTCAAACCAGCCTGTCCTGCACCAACAATGCCACGGTCAAACCTATTCAGATCTCATTATTATTTACCCAGTGTAAATTTTGATGGGAATATTAACATTATCTGAAGCTCTTGACCCATGTCTGTGGAATTTTATACACTTCAATGCTGCCACATGACTGGCTCATTAGGTAATTACTTTAATGAGCATGTATAAAAAACAGGCACCAGACCGTAAGCTTGTTGGACATCACATTCGCAAATCTTTGTCGTTTATATGAAGTTGCCCCTCCTCTTTGCAACTATATCAGCCTTTAATTCCTGAAGTGTGTTTTTTGAAATTTACAAGCAGGTGTGGTCAGGCAGTGACCTTGGTTGAGAGTGCCTGGTTCACAACTGACATTCCAATTCATCTCAACGTGTTGAGTGGGGTTAAGGTCATTCACACAAAACTTTTTCTTTAGGAACCTTGCTTTGTCATGCTAGAACAGGACAGGGCCTTTCCCAGACTGTTACTACAAAGTTTAAAGGCATATAATTAATTTTATACACAGTTTTGGCACACCTGAGATGGGGGAGAGATGGGGGGAAACACCTGAGCTCAATAATTAGAATAAAGTGTAATCTTTTTTCAAACCCAGCAGTGTCACATGAGAATGGACTTCATTTTCAAAAATAGTCAATCCCAATTTTGTGTTGTCTCGACCTTCCTGCTCTTCCCTGGATTAGAAATTTAAGCCACCAGCACTGGCGAGCTCTGCCTCACTACGCTACTCCGGTGCAAAATAGCCCTATCAAAGCAGCACTGCAGGATGAACTTTTTTTCATATGAATGGTCCATTTGTATCAGCGGGAGGTTGTGAGGCGTACAGAATCGTTCCTCTCTCTTTTATCCCTCTCACCTCTCCACATGGTGCTTGTAAACACCAGCTGCCGAATGTCTTGAGGCCACCGTAACCAACAGACACACACAGATACACACATATGGTACAACAACATTAAACAGTGCGTATGGATCATTATCTGACTAGAGTGCCAGAGTGTCTCTGTGTGCTGATACGGTATAAATGCATTAAATAAAAGTAAAAAATTAACTACAATTCAGGCTAAATTCTAAAAAAAGGCAGTGCAGTTTCTAAATCCTTGATAAAATAAAGCTTGCTTGACTGTGGACAGTGTCATCCAAGAAGATTCCCCTACAAGTGTATATGCAGTGGATTCATAAACTTTTCAGACTCTTTAACTTTTTGCACACTTTTTGTTGTTGATTTAATTTTTTATGGATATAACTGCTTTTTCTATAATATTCCTCCCAGTCTAGTTGTATTCAATGACCTGATCGTATTCTGCACACCTCCACTCCTGAATACTTAGTGAATACTCAATCATCAGTGCTCAGGTCCTTTGACTTCCAGCACAGCTGCCTGCATGCCTAAGGAAAACCTGTAGGTTCAATTACTTCAACCAAACTTTAAGTTTGTTGTAATCACTAATAACCAAACAATTATCCCACTTCTTAAAACCATCCACACCTTCAGTTGGATAATCACAGTTTGCATTGTTTACCAAGCTAATGATTCTGGTGTTTGTACACTGCAGCAGTCAAACAATAGTTTAGGTATTTGTACATGTTTATACCATGAAAGGACATTAGCTCTTTTACAGGTTTCAGGCATAAGCGGTGACTGCTGTATATAAAACATCACACAGTAAAGCTGCAGTGCACGGCAGATCCTTTATTGAATTTTTAAAAGTGCCTCTGAGAAATAATGCTTTATGTTCATTACTGTAGTCGAGCTCCTATAGGTGCCAGGGGCTTCACCACAGTGAAAAGCTATGAAGATGTCTATCCTAAATTTATTTTAATATACTGTATACAGCAAGTGGGGGAAACTGATTGGCTTTAGGAGTGACCGTAGGCAGTGGTCTACTGGAAGTCATGTTTCATCAAATCTTTGGAAAGTGGGTTAAGTGTATGTGTGGTGTACACAAAGTGAAATGGTACATAGTGGTATAGTGTTCCTGTAGAGACTAAGTTAATTACTTAACTTTGGTAGTGAAGTAAAATAAGCAAGACGTTGTTTTATTTGTTATATTATAATGTTATGGTTTGTTTAATGATCTGAAATCATGCTGGTTTGGAGAAGTGTGGAGGTGTTTTCCTTTTGGTCAAGATTCTCTTGATAGTCTTGATTCAGTTAACAGAATTTGATAGTCTAGTCTAGTGGTATTTGGCTAGATTATTTGACTGTTGTGTCAAAGACCAAATCTAATATTTTAATGACTGCATGAAGTTTTTGCTGTGTGAGTTTTGGATGTCCTTCCATTGTCTGCATGTATTCCCAACTTTGATTTGCCCCTAGATTTGAAAAATGTGCAATACAATCAGAATCAGAATCTGAATAATAGTACAATAAAAAAGAGAATAGATATAGTTTGTGACTGTACACCTAATAAAGGAGGGCAGTTTCCCTATTAAAGAGGGCAGTAAGTGTTTAAAACATTTAAAAAATGTCCTCAAATTGCCTCCATCATAGTTAAGACTCAGGGGTTACGGCAGTGCCTGACTGACAGAAAATCCAGCTTTTTAAGGCACCACTGTCATGATCTCTACTGCCATTCCCATTCCCAAAAAACTAGATTATAAAAAATGAGCAGGTAAATAATGACCTGCTCTTCATTTATACACAGATTTGGCTGCATTCCACTAAATCCAACAACTCAGATCTACAGTATCTACCACATACAAGTGATGGACATTTCTAAATTATGGACATTAATATAAAGTTGTCCCCCTTCACTCTTCTTGAAAGGCTTTCTTATTTCATCACAGTTATTATTTCCAAAAGCACTTGAAGAATTCATTTATGACTGACATTTTCACTGTTTAGTTGTTTATTTATAGAGTCACCCGGTCGTTCTTTTAATTTTTTACAGTATAGGAAAATTAAACGTTAATCAAAATGTATTAATACTTACAATCATTTTCAGTTTATTTATTGATTTTATCATCATCTCGTATTAATTCATTTACTTTTATTACATTCATATCAGTGACTCTTTTGCCACTGAGCTGCATTAGAGTTTTATTAAAAATTAATTATTAATTATGAATAAGTAATTACTCATTTATACATTCATTTATCCAGTCTGGCTTTTCTACTATATAGCAGCCTTGAGTTTTTGGGCAATGTATTGATTCTTACAAACTTTTATTCAATCATTTAGGCACATTTTTTTTTCTCTGGGAACCACATTTCTAAACCCTTATTGCTCAGCATTTTAGAGGCTTTTTAGCATAAACCTTTGAACACCTTTAACAAATGCGCAAGTTTTAAAAAAAAAAGCAAATGCAGGCACATCATCCAAATTTTTTTTTTTTTAATCAAAAATATTCATATTCTGTGCAATATGATAAATGAGCTGAATCAGTTTTGTAAATCGACTCAAGCTTTAGAATTGACTCTTCAGTCTTAATGCATAGAATCGAAGAATCGACTCTTTTTGGGATTGACTCTCTGCCCTGCAATTCAGTACATGAGCAAATCAAATGTGTCAGTATTCTTTTCTTTTGTAGACTTGTCCCTATTAATCAGTATCCTCAACATTTATTTTAAACTATATTTGAATTATTTTGTTTTATTTCAAGACATAGCTACGTTATTGTGTGGTTAAATGTTGGTTGTTGGGCAACCAGAGTTCCCATTTCTACATGCACCTGCTGACTGTATTTTAAGTTAATTGTGACGTTTGTCATGTTTAAAGCTTCAGTCATGAGATGTGGACAGATGGATCTATCTGTGTTCTGTGCTGTGACCCTCTTCGTTTTAATTACCGCTAATCCAAATGAAATGAATGCACACACACACACACACACACACACACACACACACTGTGATATGTGATTAAATCTAAAATGTCGGACAGTTCCAGATGTTGCCAGAGGGCAGAAAGTCCCGGGGATGAATGTCAGATTGTTTCTGCCAGTAAAATCCTGCGCTTCATCCTTTTCCTCCCTCTGCTGATCTTCCTCCCATGTGCTGTACTGGGTCAGATAATCCCCTGAAATCTCATCCTAATTGAATGTGAGCTTTGTGTCTTCACCTGTGATCCTCAGATGTTCAGGTTTAGACGACGTGCCTTCGTTAAAGCCAGTAGAGATGTTTGTTTACTCTGTGTAGAGTACTCTGTGTTGAGACTCATGCTGTCCCACTGAGCTGCTGCTGATTTGCTTTGGCAGTGTGTTTACCTGTTCATTTCAAATAGTTGAGGGCAGCTTTTACACAGGATCACCGCTGTGATCCCACCCTGGTGGTCATTTTGGCTCTGAGAGCCATCACACAAAACAGCATTATTACACAATGTGTTCCAGGTGGAAAAGAGCCACCGGTGCATCGTTCCAGCCAGCAGAAGCACATTTAGTGAACCATTAATAATAATTACCATAATACAAACCTATAGTCAAAACAGGAGTAAAAACCAGTCACTCTTCTTCTGTCGCCTCCTAGGTTTAGGAGTTTTTAATTAATTCATTCATTCATTTATTCATTCATTTATTCATTTACTCTGTCTTTTCTCTTGTTGACCTGCCTCAAATGTCTGGCTAAAATCCATCCATCCATTTCATTTATCCATCCATCCATTCTATCCATCCATCCATCCATTCCATCCATCCATCCATCCATTCCATCTATCCATTCCATCCATCCATCCATCCCATCTATCCATTCCATTCCATCCATCCATCCCATCTATCCATTCCATCCATCCATCCATCCATCCCATCTATCCATTCCATCCATCCATCCCATCTATCCATTCCATCCATCCATCCATCCCATCTATCCATTCCATCCATCCATCCATCCCATCTATCCATTCCATCCATCCATCCATCCATTCTATCTATCCATCCATCCATCCATCCCATCCATCCATCCATCCATCCATCCCATCTATCCATTCCATCCATCCATCCATTCTATCTATCCATTCCATCCATCCATCCATCCATTCTATCTATCCATCCATCCATTCTATCTATCCATCCATCCATTCTATCTATCCATTCCATCCATCCATCCATTCTATCTATCCATTCCATCCATCCATCCATCCATTCTATCTATCCATCCATCCATCCCATCTATCCATTCCATCCATCCATCCATCCCATCTATCCATTCCATCCATCCATCCATCCATTCTATCTATCCATCCATCCATCCCATCTATCCATTCCATCCATCCATCCATCCCATCTATCCATTCCATCCATCCATCCATTCTATCTATCCATCCATCCATCCATCCCATCCATCCATCCATCCATCCATTCTATCTATCCATCCATCCATTCTATCTATCCATCCATCCATCCATCCATCCCATCCATCCATCCATCCATCCATCCAACCATCCATCCATTCCATCCATCCCATCTATCCATTCCATCCATCCATCCATCCCATCTATCCATTCCATCCATCCATTCCATCCATCCCATCTATCCATTCCATCCATCCCATCCATCCATTCCATCCATCCATTCCATCAATCCATCCATCCCATCCATCTCTGTCCATTCATTCCATCCATCACTTATCTTACTTTATTGATTATTTATGTGCACTAAATTCAAACTTAATATGCTTAAACATGTGTTACCTTTCATTTATTATTTATACGCTAGGCAGATCAAAAGATTATCTTCTTTTGATCTTCGTTAAGTTTTTAGTGTAATAAATAAATAAATATTTTATTTAGTTATTAAGATCCTGGGGCTTATGGAGCAGGTTTGGATGTGTACCTCTGGTTACTGTCTGAGAAGAATTTGACAATCATTTGTTTTAGTTGTGAGGGGTCTAATAAATCTGCTTTAGCTTCAGTAGATCAAGATAAAGTTCCACCACTTACATGAAGACTTGAAGGCATCACCCAGAGATACGATGGTGTGGGAAAATGCATTGCGGTGAGCAGATGTGTGGCTAGCTGGGTAATTATAAAATGATTAACGAGGCTGCGTCTGATGTAATAACCTCAGTGCTGCACCAGAGGTTTATGGTTCTTTATAAAGCTTAATAGATAAAACAATCACATCAGCACTGAAATGCACTTCCACCTTAAACAGCTTTATGAGCACCTGAAGGATCTTTGTCAATCTTTTCATCACACTGCATGTTGTGGGTTTGTGTATTCACGTGGTGAACATACCAAACTTCTTACAGAATGAACCTGAGCTGTGGTTTGATTCCAGGTCTCGGGGACCTTTGAACTGCGCAACATTAGCTGATTTATCTAATCTGTCTAATATAGAGGGAGCATATGCAGGTGAAAAAGAGCAGGCTGACACACACACACACACACACACACACACACACACACACACAATCTCTGCATCTTATCATCAAGCTCTCTGGCTGAAGCCTATTTTTATCTGCTCTGCTTATTATAAGCCCTCTTTTCCTGTCATCCACTACAGTTTCATTTCTCGAGAGCTCTCTGGAGATTATTGCATTTATTTTTTTTCTTTTCCTTTTAAGACGGTGTACTTACATCTTAATCTAGTTTACATTTCCTTTGTGTGCTGTCAGGTTTTACCCGAGGTGAAATCACTCAGGTGATCCAAAGGCAATGCGTTTGACTTGAGGTCGTTGTGACATGTTATTCTGATCTCTTTATTGTGCTTAAATTATATCGGCCCGTGTAAATTAGGCAGGAAATGGTCTGGATTAGAAAAACGATGACACTCGACTGCACATGGGATTGGATCTGGATTGACATGGACAAAAGTGTTTAGAATGACTGTGATTGGCTTTTTTTAGACACACCTGGTACTAACTTGTGAATAAAACCAGTAAAGATGCTTTGGCTCTAAGCTGAATGTTAGAGTATTGGGTTGTACTCAAGAGCACAGTTACCTTCACCGTGGGGAGTCACGGTGGCTCAGTGGGTAGCACCATGGCATTAAACAACAAACAAACAAACAGTGGGTAGTACTGTCGCCTCGAAGCAAGTGGTCTGGGTCCTTTCTGTGTGGAGTTTGCATGTTCTCCCTGTGTCTGTGTGGGTTTCCTCCCACAGTCCAAAGATGTACAAGTAAGGTGAATTGGAGACAGTAACTTGTCCATGACTGAGTTCGATATAACCTTGTGAACTGATGAATCTTGTGTAACTACCTGTCCTGTCATGAATGTAACCAAGGTGTGTAAAACATGACATTAAAATTCAAATAAATAAATTAATAAATAAATTATTGGCTTTAGAGCATTGGGTCGTACTGAAGAGCTTGGTTGCCTTCACCATGGTACTGTCAAAAAATCAGCTGTCACTTTGTCAGATACTTACCCTGCTAAAGTCTGTTCATAACACTCTTTATAGAGTGAGGTCAATAAAGAAAGAAAAAACTTGACTGGCCTGCGTAGAGCTCTGACCTCAGCTGTACACCCAGCTTCAGTGTCCTACCTTACTAATGCTGTTGTGAATGAATGGAAGTAAATAAGGCCATGCTCCAAAACCTGAGGGAGAGTTAAGACATCATCTGGGGACCTGTGTTTCTGTGTAGTTGCATGTTTAACTTCACAAATGTATGTTTAAATTCTGAATAATTTAGCAGCGTATTATTGTTATTATTCAGATCTTCTTTCTAAGAAGATAAGGGCGGCACAGTGGCTGAGTGGGTAGCACTGTCTCCTCACAGCAAGAAGGTCCTGGGTTCGTGGAGATTGCATGTTCACCCTGTGTCTGTGTGGGTTTCCTCCCACAGTCCAACAACGTGCAAGTGAGGTGAATTGAAGATACAAAATTGTCCATGACTGTGTTTGACATTGAACTTGTGAACTGATGAATCTTGCGTAACGAGTAACTACCATTTCTGTCATGAATGTAACCAAAGTGTGTAAAAATCCTAATAAATAAATAAATAAAACCTTCACTGTGTTACTGTCAAAAAAATATCTATACAAATATATTCACCCTGCTGAAGTCTGTTCATAACACTCTTCATACTTTTCCAGAGCGAGGTCAGTAAATAAAGAAGGAAAGAACTTGACTGGCCTGCGTAGAGCTCTGACCTCAGCTCTGCACTCGGCTTCAGCACCCTACCTCACTAATGCTTTTGTGGCTGAATGGAAATAAATGAGGCAAAAATGCTCCAAAACCTGAGGGAAAGAATACGACATCAATTTGGGACCTGTGTTTGTGTGTAGTTGCATGTTTAACTTCACAAATGTATGTTTAAATTCTAAATAATTTAGCTGCTTATTATTATTATTATTCCGATATTCTTTTTAAGAAGATAAGGGCGGCATGGTGGCTCAGTGAATAGCAAGAAGTCACAACAAGAAGGTCCTAGGTTTGGTTCCCAGGTGGGGCGGTCCGGGTCCTTTCTGTAGGGAGATTGCATGTCCTCCCTGTGTCTGTGTGACTTTCCTCCCACAGTCCAAAGACGTGCAAGTGAGGTGAATTGGAGATACTAAATTGTCCATGACTGTGTTTAATATAAAATTGTGAACTAATGAATCTTGTGTAACCAGTAACTACCTGTTCCGTCATGAATGTAACCAAAGTGTAAAACATGATGTTAAAATCCTAATAAATAAATAAATAAGTTCTGAGAAGATAATTATAATTTGTCACTGTCTGTATCTGGCACTTATTGATCTAAAATAAGATCTTGTAAACATGGCATGCTGTCATGCCTCAGTACTCAAAATGCTTGAGGAATCAAATCCTACAGGCGTACGCTGTCAGTGACCAGAAGGTTGAGAGTCTAAATCTCAGAAATTGAGAGAGACAGTGTTAACCCGTTGACATTTCCCTCCATCGCTCAGCCCGGGGCTCGGGTTTTATTCTGCTTCAGTTATTTGGATAAAAGCAGTTGCCAAATGAATCTGTGAAAGTGCCCTTTCAGATACATACAAGTTCTTCTCAGGGACAAAATCTGGCTGTGGCTGAGGAACATTTTAAGGGTTCGGTTTAGAGTGGAAATTGGTGGTTGTGCTGGGGATTTAATACCATTAATGAAGTCAACATTTTCACACACTTGTTTAGGACATGTTCATTATATGGCCAAAAGTATGTAAGCTCACATAATTATTGAGTGCAAGTGTCTTAGCCACATCCATTACTAACAAATTACTGAAAAATCAAATATCAATGCTTTTAGCTTTACAGTATCAGCTTGGGAAAGTAAAATCAAACACTGCATGTCTTGTATGAGAATTCGGTCTCATATCAGTATATTACTGTTTGAATATCTCCAGTAATCCTTCTAAATCTCCCTAACGGGCCCTGTCATAGTCTCAGCGTGAGAAATAAAGCCTGGGAAGCAGCTCCTTATCTCGTCCTGAGTGAAACTGAGCTTTTAATTAGACTCAAAGGTCATCAGTTGGTCATCATGATTGAAGTGGACTGATGGAAATAAATTTTTTGTAATTAGGTTCATAATCGTATAATGTGGCTGTTTAAAGGGACTGACTTTATGTTCAGGGAAGCATCCTCATTTCCCTGGTAGTTTAGTGGGATATTAAATGGCACTGCTCTGAATATGAGGCATTATATTAATGCTAGTATATAGTGGTATGAAAAAACTGCGTCGTTTCTGGTTAATATTCGACACACTAAATGATTTTAGACCCTTAACGTATTAAATAAGGATGTTCAGCTCTTAAGTTCAAATACCAGCCAGTGCTGTTGACTTGGCCAGGCACCCAAACTGGTCTGACAGTCCGTGCCTGAGGAAGGGAGAGATTAAATGGCTTTTAAAGTTGCTGTGCAGTTGTGATCACTGCTGTCTGGTTGAGAAGCCTGCACCACTGGCAGAGTATTTGTGGAGTGTTAAGCATGCATGGTACGGTTCTTCATTAGGTAAAAAGTGACTGTGTCTGTGTTCTTGGCCAGTACAGGGATGGTACAAGTGACAAGAAATACAGGGATTGGAAGAAATACAGGGGTAAATGTGAAAAATGATTTTTCATGGCCATTATAGAAATGTTATTATTAACTAAGGACACAAAAAGATCAAGTATCTGGAGTGGTTTTGTTAGTACAGGACCTGAAGAGAAACAATAAAGCACCAGACAGTATTTCAGGTTTACAAGCAGTGTCTTGACATCCAATTTTATTCTTCAATAAAAAGCACACAGTGGACAACACGAGGAGTCAGAGGGTCAGTGAACCCTCGCGTGCTTGCTCTAATGGGATGTCATCATGTCTCAGTGTTGACCCACATTTTCTATCAGACTGAACTCGCGTGTGTGTTGTAGCCTTGGTGGTGGGTCTTCAGGATCCTACTGTGTGTGTTATGTTCCTCATGATTTTTTCATAGCAAAACACCCACCAGCTCTGCTGCTCAAACAAACCTGCAGTTTTACTCGCACATGGTTCTGCAGTACGGTGCAAAAATGTGTTCACTTCTGAGCATGTGTCATTTTCATTTGATCACTTCTAAAAAACAGATACAGCATTTAAATGAGCTGATGCATTTTGTTCAGTATTACTAATATACACCGAACAACCATAACCTCCTTGTTTCTACACTCACTGTTACCTGCTTTCACCCTGTTCTTCAATGGTCAGGACCACCACAGAGCAGATATTATTTAGGTGGTGGATTATTCTCAGTACTGCAGTGACACGGTGGTGGTGTGTTAGTGTGTGTTGTGCTGGTATGAGTGGTTTAAACACCTCACTGTCACTGCTGGACTGAGAATAGTCCACCAACCAACAATATCCAGCCAACAGCACCCCGTGGGCAGCGTCCTGTGACCACTGATGAAGGTCTTGAAGATGACCAACTCAAACAGCAGCAATAGATGAGCGATTGTCTCTGACTTTACATCTACAAGGTGGTCCAACTAGGTAGGCGTGTCTAATAGAGTGGACAGTGAGTGGACACGGTATTTAAAAACTCCAGCAGCGCTGCTGTGTCTGATCCACTTATACCAGCATGATCTGATACTGAGAATGATCCACCACCTAAATAATACCTGCTCTGTAGTGGTCCTGTGGTGGTCCTGACCATTGAAGAACAGCATGAAGGTGGCTAACAAAGCATGCAGAGAAACAGATGGACTACAATCAGTAATTGTAGAACTACAAAGTGCTTTGGTAAGTGGAGCTGATAAAATGGACAGTAAGTGTAGAAACAAGGAGGTGGTTTTAATGTTATGGCTGATCAGTGTATTATAATAATAATAGTTTTACATTTTTAATATAAAACACAATTCCATTGCAGAGTGGTCAGAATCAATATATTAAGTCGTATATCATTTTATATAATATCAATAATTCAATTATACAAAATCAATAAGAATATTAGCCTAATGTCATACAATATTAATCTGAGGAATTTTATACAATATCAATTATTAAATTATATGAAATCAGTAAGAATATGATTCTATTATTATACAATATGAATAATTTAATGATACAAAATCAATAAGAATATTATCCTATTATCATACAATATTACTTTGAAGAATTATACAGGATCAATATTTTGATCTGCTTTTATATTTAGAACAGGTTCAACACACCAGTATAGATTACCATGTACAGTTTCAAAGTCTTTTAATAACACTTTCTAAAAGTAAAAACTATATAGTCATGCCCTCCTTCAGATTGCCTCATTTTCTTTGCACATTTGTGTCACTTAATAGTTTAAGATCATTAAACAAAATACTGACTTACACTAAAGAAAACTTAAATGAAAAAAATTAGTTATGAATTATTTAAAGCGCAAGTTATATAACTTCCATATTAGCCTTGGAAGAATTACACTTTTGGTAACTTGATGCAAAAAATATTACTAGCATTTTTATTAGTAAGCCGAGTATATAATTAAGCACATTCAGGCTTGATTTTAGGTGTGATTTATTGATTAATATTGACAGACAAATTAATACTTTCAGCTCATTAGTTTCATTCTGACTGCAAATAAGCAAAACACATATTTTATACCAGAAAGTCCCAAACTGTACAAAGTAAGATCCTGAATATGGTGTGTGTTTGTGCTCGGCTAAACGTCCCTGTAAGATTTGATCCAACACTGAGGGAGTCAGTTCAACCATGTAGGTGTTAAAAGATTTGGCACTGAATTTGTATTTTGCACAAAGTTAAAAAAAGTGGATCGTTTAAAGGTTCTGTCCATTGATTTTAAACTGTGGAGAGAAAAAAGACCACATTCTAATTTTAGCTTGGAGTTTCTGTGGAGTTTCTGTGGAAGAAACTTTCTGACTAATTAGAATGTGTGGGAACTGTTACAGTTTCACTGAGCAAGTCATAACCCAGAGACCAAAGAAGATACTGATTACTGAGATGTACATATAATTTCAGCAAAATTAAACTATTTCTACTTTATTTGTAACAAAATACCTTATAAAAAGGAAGCTTAAGTACAGACACTAAGTTTTCCAACACCTATATCACCCTTGTAAAAAGTAATGGCTCTCTTGGCTGCTTCACAGAGAAGGTTGAATTTTTTAAGCTTATTTCCTTTTATATAAAAATCTTGCTTATCTTAAAACCTATCAAAACCAGTGAACGTAAAGGTTCTACAGAAACACTGGGCCACAATCTAAAGAAATTCCATGAAAGTTTGAAAAGGATTACTAAGCCATTTTCAAGACTCCATACAACCAAAGTGACAGCAATTATATTTATTTATTAGGATTTTAACGTCATGTTTTACACTTTGGTTACATTCATGACAGGAACGGTAGTTACTGCTTACACAAGATTCATCAGTTCACAAGTTTAATGTCAAATCCACATTTGACATTACAAATACTCCAATACTCATTTTTGTATCTCCAATTCACCTCACCTGCATCTTTTTGGACTGTGGGAGGAAACCGGAGCTCCCGGAGGAAACCCATGCAGACACGGCGAGAACATGCAAACTCCACACAGTAAGGACCTGGACCAGCCAACCTGGGAATTAAACCCAGGACCTGCTTGCTGTGAGGCGACAGTGCTACCCACAAAGCCACCGGTGCCGCCCTGCAATTATATTTAAAAGACAATTCTACCTTAAAGTGGCCGCCCTACTCCATACATTTATAGCTGGGTAGTATAGAGAAAACCAGTGTTAATCAAGCACCTGAACGACATGGTTTAATGAGATTGGTATAGAGCAGGGTTTTTCAAACTCTGGGTCGCGACCCTTGGGTGGGTTGCAAGCCAAAAAAATGGATCACAGAGAAAAATAGTAATTAAATAAGAGGCACATAAACACAAAAAAACACTTGTGGAGGCTTTATGTTACATTGTGTAAACCACACTGGGACCAGATAGCCACCAGTTTTATTAATTAAGTTTATTTTGTGTTTTGATGCATTGTTACCTGGGTTGTGGTATAAATCATGGACAAAATGTGGGTTGCTTGAGGAAAAAGTTTGAAAATGCATGTATAGAGGAACAACCCTACTGAACATGAAGCTTTATTTGAATGGTCAGTGATTCACACAGACACTCAAATCTTGTTGAAAGCCTTCCCAGAAGATTGAATGCTGGAAGGGGGTCCATATAAATGTCCATGGGTTTGAAATAGGATGCCCAATAAGCTCATGGTCAGGTGTGTTGGTAATATGATGTACACGTCCCCTAGAGGTGTATGTAAACTTTTGACTAAGTATTTACTGCTGCCTTGTATCCGCCTGGAAACATAATCACAGAGTGACATATCGTGGGTTGAAAGTGCAGTTTAGTCCTCAGGGTGAGTAGCAGGGAGGTAGAAGGTACAGATTTGGGTTTTTTGTGTATTTCATAACATTGTGTTTATGATGTCAGATCACTTCTGCCTGGAGTGCTTTAAAACACACTATTGTACCTGAGATGAGACCTCTCTCGCCCCCCTACTGTGTACACGGTAATGAAAAGATCGGTTTTACTTTGCTCCATGTGTTTTTCCACCCAGGGTTTAATGTGCCAAGCTTTTCCCACCTGTTTCCTGCATTCTACTCACAACACCTGTCATAGATACATAGATACTTTATTGATCCCTTGCATAAAATTTATTTGTTACAGCATCTCACATCCGACAAACAACTGTTATGTCAATGCATGAAACTGGTTCCCAGTTCTAAACATGAATGTGAAGCCGGGTTTACCCTGTGCCATTTCAGTGCTCTTATATACTTTATTGGTCTTTATAGCAACCTATAGTCATTTACAGCCTGTCAGAATGATATGAGATAGATGACGCACTGTGTAATTACTTGCATTTTGAGTGACAGATTAAACAATAAGATTCTTTGACAGACCTGAGAATATATAATCATGTTTCATCATTGACGTAAGTGTGGCAACTTTATGCCTAAATAAAGCATGATTTAACAGACAAAGGATTAAAGTTAGTAATTGTCCATGACTGAGTAAAAGATAACATGGAACATGAGGTGTTTTCCCATCTTTTAGATTTTGTGCTAGCTGCTATGCTATTATAAGAAGGATCTGGTTCTGGTATACACCGATCAGCCATAACATTAAAACCATAACATTAAAACATAAAAAGCTCCACTTACCATATAGAAGCACTTTGTAGTTCTACAATTACTGACTGTAGTCCATCTGTTTCTCTGCATGCTTTGTTAGCCCCCTTTCATGCTGTTCTTCAATGGTCAGGACCACCACAGAGCAGGTATTATTTAGGTGGTGGATCATTCTCGGCACTGCAGTGACACTGACATGGTGGTGGTGTGTTAGTGTGTGTTGTGCTGGTATGAGTGGATCAGACACAGCAGCGCTGCTGGAGTTTTTAAACACCTCACTGTCCCTGCTGGACTGAGAATAGTCCACCAACTAAAAATAAATCCAGCCAACAGCGCACCGTGGGCAGCGTCCTGTGACCACTGATGAAGGTCTAGAAGATGACCAACTCAAACAGCAGCAATAGATGAGCGATCGTCTCTGACTTTACATCTACAAGGTGGACCAACTAGGTAGGAGTGTCTAATAGAGTGGACAGTGAGTGGACACGGTATTTAAAAACTCCAGCAGCGCTGCTGTGTCTGATCCACTCATACCAGCACAACACACACTAACACACCACCACCATGTCAGTGTCACTGCAGTGCTGAGAATGATCCACCACCTAAATAATACCTGCTCTGTGGTGGTCCTGTGGGGGTCCTGACCATTGAAGAACAGGGTGAAAGCAGGTTAAAAAGCTATGTAGAGAAACAGATGGTCTACAGTCAGTAATTGTAGAACTACAAAGTGCTTCAATATGGTAAGTGGAGCTGATAAAATGGACAGTGAGTGTAGAAACAAGGAGGTGGTTTTAATCTTATGGTTGATTGGTGTATGTTGGTATGAATTAATGTTTTAATGATCGCTTGTGAGCTCAGGTAGAGCTATGGGCTGGGCGGGCGTCTACATACAGACATGATGGGCTGTTTTCAAGGCTGAGTGGCTGACTGTCAGATTTTGATAAAAGAAAATACATTATTATGCACAATTTCATCTACAAAAGCATAATCAGGCAGACAATCATGCAGTGTAATGCCAGATTATAACAATGCATAAATCGCAAGAAGCAAATGAACCAAAATTAGGACATAAACCTGACATTCCAGTTCAAACGTAGCTCCTGCACTGTCTCGATTTCCATTTCCAGAAGTATGTTGTATGTAATGTATGTTAATAAATAGTCTGGTCACTTCCTGTGAAGAATTATCATAAAGGCCATTAATTGGAAAACGCTCTTCGTCTCATTTACAGTATGAAGCTAAGTGATGGCATTCTCATGCAAAATTGCCTCCATTCTCCAAAACCTCATTAGTTTCTTTTCTGCACGTGCAGATCCCATATGCTCTGCTCATGAGGAACGATAGGATTTTTAATAATGTAGGAGCTTCGGAATCTAAACTGTGTGAACATTTACGTTCTGACTTTGATAACCCAGCCTTTTTTTTACACTTCACAAAATAGAACAGATTATTGTAGTTTAGGTTAACTGTTTTTTTTTTTCTTTGACTGATTGATCAAAACACAAATCTCTTTGTTTAAAAAAAAAACAACTTGTTGTGCTTTGTACCTGTGGGGCTCTTCAACTCAGCTTTGTACTTTTGGATTGTTCAACTGATGCACAGTATGGGAGAAAAATGCTAATTTACACTAGAAGTATTAATACATAACCAATTACTATTTAAAACATGTAGATATGCTTAGGGTGTGATTGCCAGTAGTCATATTCCAATATTCCAAGAATACTGCTACAGTGGAATGTTACTGGAAAGTGACATACGTGAGAAGAAGTGCATCAATTGCATTGTATGACCTCCAAAACCCAGTTCTAGCTGATTCAGGCCAGTTCCTTTTTTTTATTTATTTATTACGTCATGTTTTACACACTTTGGTTACATTCATGACAGCAAGATTCATCAGCTCACAAAGTTATATCGAACACAGTCCTGGACAATTTTGTATCGCTAATTCACCTCACTTGCACGTCTTTGGACTGTGGGAGGAAACCGGAGCACCCGCAGAAAACCCACACAGACACGGGGAGAACATGCAAACTCCACACAGAAAGGACTCGGACTGCTCCACCTGAGGATCGAACCCAGGACCTTCTTGCTGTTAGGCGACAGTGCTACCCACTCAGTCACTGTCCCGCCATGACCAGTTCCGGTTCTAGCTATAAATTCTCTGTTAACGGTGGCATCTTCCACTGTCCTATAGGCTCACTGATGGGAGTATAAAGGGTGATTATTTTAGTTCAGCCTTCTCGCATTTGCAGAGCTTCCATGTGAGACTGTGTCGGTGCGATCCGTCTCTGCAGACAAGAATAAAACTCTTTTCTACTCATCATCCAGTCTCTCAGATATTTCATTTTGGGTTTTTCCACCACAAACATATTTTTGAGCATTCCTACATGTCCACATTCACCACATCTCAAATGCTTAAGGATGCATTAAGATTCAGCCGAGTTTCTCACCCATACAAAACACTGAACTATGGATTTATTGTGAAGGAAACAGGAAACAGCAGAGAATCAATCTTCCTCTAGTCTTTTATTTGATGGCAGAGAGAAATACCAGATAGAACTTCAAGTGCTTATGATCCAAACTATAAGTGTGTGTGATCTTTAGCAATGGTTAAGTTGCCATTGTGAGAAAACAATACCGCCTACCATGATGATGCACTTTATGGGTATACAGTTACTAATATATATATACTGTATATATCTTCTTCTTCCACGGCCTTTGTCCTGTTTGGTTGCAGGGTTGGCTCTCGGCGGATCATGATTTGGCACAATTTTTATGCCGGATGCCCTTCCTGACACGACCCTCCCTATTTTATCTGGGCTTGGGACCGGCACTACAATGCACTGGTTTGTGCATCTAGCGTCTACGTATCTATAGGACAATTCAGTGTTTCCCATTAGCCTGGTGGCATGTTTTTGGACTGTGGGAGGAAACCGGGGCACCCAGAGGAAACCCACGCGGACACGGGGAGAACATGCAAACTCCGCACAGAAAGGACCCGGACTGCCCCACCTGGGGATCGAACCCAGGACCTTCTTGCTGTGAGGCGACAGTGCTACCCACTAAGCCACCGTGCCGCCCATATATACTATATATATATTACTGCCTACCGCCTACCATGATGATGCACTTTTTGTGTATACAGTTACTAATATATATATATATATATATATATATATATTATCTCTACTCCATCCTGCACTAAAATGACCTCAATGACCAGATGCTATTTGGGTGATTTTTAGAGCTGCACTGTGCTACATGTGCTATACACATGGTATGCTGATTCAAAAACTATTTTTTTAATTGAACAAAAGCGAGGATTCATGCAGTGTTACCTGCAACTTTTAATTATGTAGTGTTTTCTTACACTCAATGGTACCCTAATAGCAAAAAAATGAAGAAATATTAATAAATAATAGACGAAATAGTTAATGCTTGGTAAAAAATAAAAAAATGATGCACGATAGTGATAAAGACAATCTTTTATAAACAGGTGGTGGGTTTTGAAGGGTAGATGAGAAGGTTATGAGAAGGGAACGTTGTGCGTTTTGACCCAGGCTTTGAAAAATGAGAGGCTGTTCCAGGCACAGATGTGCTGCGGACTAATGAATGGTGGAACATAATCACAGTCTCATTATTGGGCTTTTTCATGGACCACAGTCAATATTTAAAGCAGAGGTCATATCATATCCAGCCCTGGTCTTTATAAACAAGTCCATTATCACCATTTATCCATGTGGCACAAAAGTGGATGGTCAAAAACAGCTGAAATGCCTAGGAGACCAGAAAAATAGAGAAGTGGAAATTAGGACATCAAAAAGGATTTGAAACAGAGGACATGAAAACCTAGGAAAAAAACTTAGACCTACAGCCGTAAAAATTCAGGGAATACAAAGAGGTACCAACGTAACGGGTTGCAGCGAATCAATGCAGCTATTTTAATGATAATGACATTTCATTATTATAATGTGTCATTTACATTTTTGACATTTAGCAGATGCTTTTATCCAAAGTTACGTACAGTTGTGACAGTATACAATCTAAGCAATTAAGGGATAAGAGCCTTGCTCAACAGTGGCACCCTGGCAGTGATGGGTCTTGGACCAGCAATTTTTTATTTACTAGTCCAGTACCTTAACCGCTAGGCTACAACTGCTTATGTGTCATTTGCAGTAACATAATGTGCTTATGTTTTCTTTAAGCTGATTAGGATGCACAGCTAATACCAGGTAATAAGAGGCAGGTGCTATTTACTTTAGATCATAACTGTGCCCCTGTGCACAAGGTCCATAGACATGGCTTCATGAGTTTTATTGGAGGAACTCCAGTGGCCTAAACAAAGACCTTTGGGTTAGAAGGAACGGGCACCCCACAGACACACACAATACAGAAAAAGGTTCCACCCCCTTCCAAGTGTCCACATACTTTTGATCATATAGTGTCCACCCACTGTTCTTGTTTTGGGGATCCCAAATAATTATTTTTATGTCCGTGCATGCAGACACATTTCTACCAGCATCTGGTTTAGCTAGAAATTCAAAATTTTGATTTTGAGAATAGTTAGTTGCTTTTGGGTGGGCTGGGTCACTAAAGAAGGTTTTGCCTAGTGTCCAATAGTTCTGATATACCATGTAAAGGGTCATTGTTTTCATTGACAGGCAAAAAACCTGCAGACAACATGTTTTCTTCCAAATGCCACACTACTCTTTCTATTTATTGGCGATCGTAATGCTGTTTTGCCCTTTGGATGTCATCGTCTAGCTCAATACATAGAGAGTTGTTTTGCCCCGATGCACTAATGTCTTTTATCCAAAGGGCAGATTGGTGGAATCGGTCTCCTCCATGGTGGTAAAAGCCTTGCCGTTCCTTTTTATCTTCCCTTAGGGAGAAGTTTCATGGATGGGCCTTGTTAGATTGGCATCGAAAAAAGCCAAGCGCACTTGAGCTATTAATATTTACTGCTGTACCAGGGGCTCATATATTCATGCTGTGATTCCTCAATGCATCGGCCTATTGAGACAGAAATAAAACATAATCAGTGTTTATGCCTGAATCTGAGTGCACTCTATTAGCCTGCCATTTATTTTCTTCCCCCTCCTTTATAAGTGCCTCGTGTTTTTTTTTTTTTTCAAGTCAAGATGGTGCTGGTGCACATCGGGTCAGGCACTGAAAGGTATCACTTACGTCTCTGCATCTTGATCAGTGCCCTTAAGAACAGAAGCTGCTTTGATGTTGCTCCCTTGCATCTTTTATTAAACATTAGCTCATCAAAAACCAAATGCTTTACAGATTGCTGTAAGACCTGAAAGTTTGTTTACTTTGATCATATTTACTGGTAGGTGACCAAAATTGAGCCCAGTTTAGACAAGCGTGTCCTTCTCTGTATTATCCTGTAACCTGACATGCAGGTCTGCACCCGCTGAATAATAGACATGCCGAGCGCCTGTGTCGGCTCTCGGCGGGGGTTCAACCTTCATCACGCTCCACATTATTGCAAGCCCACCAGGTTCTCTTGGATCTGCGGCGTCATCTGAAACTCCAAAGTGCTAGCATGGGTAGAGCGGCGCAACATCTGCTCTGTGTAGAAATCTTTCATCTGGAGCAGTTGCATTCTGGCAGAGGTTATTTTACGGATGACCGGTTTAAGCTAGCGATGCACATGGTTTCTTCCCGTTCCAGCCTGCTGTCATTTGCGTACTTGTTTGTGAGAAGCAGCAGCAAGCAGATGACATGGGAACTCGGAAAAGTAGCTGTGATGTTTGCAGACGAGCTGGTTTTATCAGCGGCTGAGCGATTTTGCAGCAGATGTGCGCTTGTTAGGACTTGTTCTCAGACAGCTGTTTGCCGATTCCTTTAGGTATTTCATGTTAGCGATGTTTATTTTCGATTTTTAGAAATTAAAAAGTGGGTTAATTTTAGCTAATGAGTCACGTGTGGTGTAAACAACATTTTAATCAGGGTGAGGTCTCACTATGCAATGATAAATATGTAAAATTGTAAAGTGTGAATCAAGTTCAAGTCTTAAAGAATTTTAATGATTTCTGCAACTGCTTTTTCTGGGACTGAACAATTGGAAAACATTCATAACTTTCATTATTAGTAACTGACTTCACCAGCTAGTTTATAATAAATAGGGCTGTTTTAACAGCACCAATTATAAAATGACATAGAACAATTGTGTTTTGTCAAGATGGTAACTCCAAGTCTCCTTATGCTGTCTGGATACTCAGATGTAAGTCAAGAATCACTAGAAATCAGATCTGAACTACATTCATACAGAGGGACTGTTGCTCGGGACACTTTGTCACCCCCTGTGACCCATTTATTAATCAAAGGGCCCATCAGTGACTAGATGATGTTTGAGTGATGGACCATTCTCAGCACTGCAATAACACTAACATGGTAATGACATGGTAGTGTGATGTTCTAGTGTGTATTAGGTGTAAGATGAACCCTGTGTGTATGCCTACAACCAGTGTAGAGTACAAGCAGTGTAGAGTTCCTAATAAAGAGACCAGTACATTTCTACAGTATTTTAAAATCCCAACAACACTGCTGCACCTAATACACTCACACCAGAACATCTCACACTACTATGTTATTCCTGTGTTAGTGTCATTGCAGTGCTAGGATTAGTCTACCACCCAAACATCATCTGGTCAGTAAGGGTCCTGTGGAGGTCCCTTTTAATTGATAAATTGGGTTTAGGGGGGTGACAAAGTGTACAGAAGAACACATGGAATACAATCATGTCAAACATGCTTGACTGTTGACAGTGTCACCCATGTTCCAGCAGGTTCCATCCATAATTGATCATCGTGTTTTTTAAAGTGCTTAACAATGGTTGAGGGGTTTTGATCCCCAGGTGGGGCGGGGGGAATTTACATGTTCTTCCCATGTCTGTGTGGGTTTCCTCTGGGAGCTCCGGTGAGTTGAACTGGAGATACTAAATTGTCCATGACTGTGTTTGATATTAAACTTGTGAACTGATGAATCTTGTGTGATGAATAACCTGTACCTTTGGCCTAGTCTAATGGGTACATTCCTATTTATATGGGCACAGAAAAGTCTCCAGCTGTAGTCATTGGCAAAAAAATGATTCTGACCCAGCACATTTTAACATATTTTTATAAACCCCATAGAATGTATAAAATGAAAATATATAAATATGAGTTTACATTATTTAGACACATAAAAGTACAGACCTTTAGCTCTGGTGTGATAAAGACTAAACTTCATTAGAGGTGCATTAAAACCTGCACTATTAAAGTTCTGAAAGGCCGAGGGCTCGGGACAGACTTTTTATCATAAGAGAATGCTTAGAAGTTTTAACATCACTCATAAATTTAATACTTACTGCCTGAGGTTCAAGTTTCAGCACCTCCATCTGGACTGGTTTGCTTTTTATTGGCAAATTGCAGCCAGAAGTTAATAAATGTTTATATCACTTTCATTTGGGAATTTGCCATAGCTGATCATTAACACATCATATTTATTCCACTGGTGGTGAAGAACTCATTTCTTTTTTTTAATTGGATGGGCAATATTTCTGTGCCTGCTGGCGTAGATTAATGTACAGTATATCAATGTTATGTAATTGTAACTTGTATAACTAGGTTACATTGCTGTTGGTTTAATCAGCATTCATCACTTACTGATGATTCCCAGTTGACTTCAAATACATTTGGTCCAGATAACATGTTAAAACTTTCTGTTAATCCTGCATTTATAATCCACATACTGTATAAGGTGTTATAACTTTCACAAGACCTAAATAGATGCTCTAAACCTGTATAAATGATACATCCAAAAATATATGGACACAGAACCTTGAGCTCATTGGACATCCTATTTCTTTTCGTCCTTTTTTTATGCATTTTTTATGACTTTTCCTCCCGATGTAGCGCACGCAATTTTGTCTTCTGCTGCTGAGGGATACCAGATTGCATCCAAGGACAGCATGTCGCTGTACACGCCTCTTCCGACACGTGCACAGCCCTCCTCATCTCTTCCGCCAATCAGGGTCCTTACACAGCGTATGAAGACCCACCCACCCACACATAGTCCGGCACCCACCAATTAGTATCTGCTGCAGGCACTGCCAATTATGCCCGCCAGGTGGCACCCAGCCGACCGGTGGCAACACTGAGTTTCGAACCGAGGAGTTCAGAAACTCTGTGCTGGTGTGCTAGCGGAATATCCCACTACGCCACCTGGGCGCCTGAACATCCTATTTCAAAACTATAACAGCCTTCACTCTTTTGAGAAAGCCGTGTCTCTGTCAGAGGTTATGGGTCTCCCTTTAGGACAGTGACCCAAGGATATGTCAAAATACACCCAGACTGGATTAAGACAAAGTGCTGGAGAGTTCTGAAGTGGTCAGCAATGTGTCTAGATCTAAACCCAGTCAAACCACTGTGGAGAGATCACAAACCAGCAGTTGGAAAAAGGCATACTAATCTGAGAGTCCTGGAGCACTTAGTAAATGAAGAGTGGTCCAATAGTTTTGTCAAGTAGATTGACATTGTATGTGGAATGATATCATTTGACCTTTTTTTTTTTTTTTTTTTTTTTTTTTTTAAACCTTATTTTCTAATGCAAATGCCAAATGACTGTTTGGATATACTGGCATAGTCTGTGGCATAGTGTTTGTGTAGAAACTTTAAGGTGCCTGTTTGACATTGATGGTAAGGGTTAAGAATAGTGAGATTTATATTGTACAGGGCTGTGTTCAATTGGCTAAAAAGTCTTTTGCAGTTAAGTACACAAGTAGGAGACGAGGGCGATGTGGGTGTTGGATAACCTTGTTCCTTAAATAAACTAAATAATGTTTTATAATGTGTTGCATAATGTTTATAAGTCTGAAATCATGATGAATATGCATGGGCCGTACAGTGGGTCAGTGGGTTGCACTGTCACCTCATAGCAAGAAGGTCCTGGGTTCAATTCCAAGATGGAGTGATCCTTTCTATGTGGAGTTTGCATGTTCTCCCCATGTCTGTGGGTTTCCTACCATAGCCCAAAGACATGTAAGTGAGGTGAATTGGAGATACAAAATTCAATCACGTGTTCTATGTAACTACTGTACCTGTCCTGTCATAAATGGAACCGAAAGTGTAAAACGTGACTGAATATGCACGACTCTTCCCACACAATTCACACATGAATAATTTACTATATTACTCTGCAGATATTCTCTAATATTTGAATGAAACAGC
This sequence comes from Trichomycterus rosablanca, assembly GCF_030014385.1. Lineage (NCBI taxonomy): Eukaryota > Metazoa > Chordata > Actinopteri > Siluriformes > Trichomycteridae > Trichomycterus > Trichomycterus rosablanca. The sequence goes on along the minus strand of NC_086010.1, from coordinate 4,072,291 downwards.
GACTCATCTCTTTTGTTTAAGTCTGACTCAGCTGAGCCTGCACCAACATAATCAAATATCTCTTGATACCCAAAACACTCTAGTTATCATCGCCTGAGAGCCTGACAGCTCAGCTAAGCCCATCCTCATCCATAAACCCACGAGACTCCTTGTCATGCAGCCCACTTAATTCTAAACAGCATCTGTGGGAAATCTGTGCTCAGTGTGCCAAAGGGAAAATGGCATGCAAGAAATCCTTCCTGAAAACTACGTATAGTAATGCTGACTCGACCGAACTGATACAGGGCCTGATTTCAATCTTTAATTACAGCAGCTGAGACATCTGTGCTGTCTGCACACTTTTGCCACTTATATCCCTCTCTCTTTTTTTTTTTTTTTTTTTTTTTTTACAGATCACTGGTTTCTTTTCCTCTCTGTAATCTTTGCCCGGTTCTTTTACGATCACGCGCTGGGAGAGGCCGGAGAATTGAAAGAGCAATCCTATTGTTGTTAGAGAAACCATTTAGCAAAGCTCGCGTTTGCTCTGGCTTGCTGTGGTGAAGATTAGCCGCAGGAAAGCCGGGCCATTTCACAGAGCCATTAAACTCACAGTGTCGTGCTGATTGGGAGGAAAGGACAGACTGGTATCTCTCAGATCCCTGAACCTACAGGCCATCTTCTGTTCTGCTGGATTTAATGTGCAACTGCTGATTTGTTTGGTATAACTTAGGTTTATAGGATTTTCTGTTTAAACCACTGTTACATTCTCCTGGTTTTATAGCTTGTACAGTTTGCACTTTACTGCAACAAACTTTTTCTTTGTTTCCAGTTTTTTGGTTTGGCTCCCCCTATTATTGATTGAATGATTCTTTAAATAATTTGTTAAATAGAATTATGGTCATACAGTAAGTTCCTGTGTTTTTACATGCAAGTTTTTGCTGCATGTCACACTCAGATCAAACAGTTGATTTACTGTTGAGGTGAGAGAGTGAGGTGAGCGAGTGAGGTGAAAGAGTGAGGTGAGAGAGTGAGGTGAGGGAGTGAGTGAGTGAGTCCTGTGATGGACTGGTGATGACCCGTCTGGGTTGTTTCCTGCCATTCATCCAGTGGATTAAGAAAGAACAAGAACATCCCCAGAATGTAACAAATCAGTAGTGGGCACCGGCTCCACTTGGTTAAATAAATCACAGTGAGCTGTAAATTAGTGAGCTGTATTGAAGCCAGAGGGCAGATTGGACGTGTTAATGATGCAGATAATGCTGAGTGTGATAGATGTAAAACAGAAGCAGAACCGTGGTGACTCAGCGTTGTAACCGATGTAAAACAGACCATGCAGTGTAATTAAGCTTTAGTTGTTAATGAGACTCGGGGACTTTGAAACTTCTAGGATGTTGAAACATTAGAGATTGGTAGAGTACCCAAAACCATGCACTATATGGCCAAAAGTGTGTGGAGACCTGACCATAAGGTTGTTTGACACTTCATTTCAAATACAAGCACAATAATTGTATTTTTATAAGATTGCTTTTTTAAACATGTCTGTAATGAGTGTGGCTAAAACTAGGAATAACGCTCCTATACCCATGACCAAATAGTTTGTACATGCAACCCTCTTTCTGCCAACTTTTGTCATTTTGCTTTCTTACACCAGCATGGACCTTTAAAGGAATGAAATGTGTCTGGATTATAAATAGCTAAAATACACTATATGAACAAAAGCATGTACTCACTCACTCACTTTCTTCCTTAACCACATATCCAATCAGGATCGCCTATCCCAGTTTTTCAATGGGTGCAAGGCACACAGTAACACCCTGGACGGGGCGCCAGTCCATCACAGGGCAGACACACACACACACACACACACACACCTATGACTGCATGTTTTTGGACTGTGGGAGGAAACCAGAGCTCCCTGAGGAAACCCACACGGACACGGTGAGAAAATGCAAACTCCACACAGAAAGGACCCGGACCGCTCACCTGGGGATCGAACCCAGGACCTTCTTGCTGTAAGGCGACAGTGCTACCCACCGAGCCACAGTGCCGCCCCAAAAGCATGTAGATATATTCTATATGCTGTATATTCTATGTAATATGCTCCTGGTTTTGGATTTGTATGATGAAGTTTGTGGTCAGGTGTTAATATATTTTTTGGCTTTATTGTACATATGTGCATTCAAGTTGTCTGAGTAAGTAACAGTAATGATTTTTTAGGGTAAATGTGGCTCGATGAACTTTGAAAATAAATTCAAAATTAAAAGAGAGTCTTGAGAACTACTTTTTTTTTTTGATTTCTTAATATATCAAAAATAAAAATAATAATATGTATTCTTTTGCTTTTTAAAGAAAGAAATCTTAAATTTGTCTTTATGTAGAGTACTTTTGAACCAACACAGTTAGACCACATTTCAAGTCTTCTGTTTACTGCAGGAGCTGCCAAAATATAACACATTGGTATTGTTAAGTATACATAGTGCAAAAAAATCTGTAATAAAATCTATATTTCTAACAGTGTACTTTCTTATTATTATTGATCTTGCTACACTTACAATGAATAGCCTAAAAAAATCAATAAACTTGGTGTCATAAATTTACATCTCAGAAATCATCCCGCATAGTGAAGAGCAGATCCTGTTTCAGTCTTCCTGTTCTGCAATCAGAAATTCAGAAAATCAGGTGCATTTCAGATGCCAGTCTTACCCAGCAGCAGGTAATGAGCTATAATTAGAAGTGGGACTCATTTCAGGTCATTATTAGCTTAGCATTCAGATGACAATGCTGTGGGAAAGAAGCTGAGAGAAATAAGGGTCATCTGATACTCTGCGATGTCTTCTACAACATCTACACATCTGTATTGCTATTCCACGAGTAAAATCTCATATCATACTTCTCTTCTATCCATTTCCCTCAGGTCCATGGGGAAGGTGTATGGGCAGCGAGTGTGGCCCGGGTGGCAGCCAGAGCCGAGGGGTATGGTGTGCCCACGTGGATGGCTGGACCACGCAACCTACAAACTGCCCACATTCATCACGTCCAGCCAACCAGCAAAGCTGCTTTCGTGTCTGTGACTGGCACCGGGAGCTGTACAGCTGGCAGCTGGGCTCATGGAACCAGTGCTCACCGATAGCGCAACAATTAGACACCACTGCGCCATGCTTGCATAGTAAACCGGGCATCCAGACACGTGAGGTAAGCTGTGTGCTAAGAGCTGACGGCTCGCCAACTGACCATTCAATCTGCGAATACTTTGAGCCAAGACCACGGCTGGAGCAGGCGTGTTTGGTTCCATGCCCGCGGGACTGTGTTGTTTCGCAATTCAGCCCATGGACTTCCTGTTCCAAGACCTGCGGTTTAGGCCTGCAGAACCGTGTTCGGTCTGTTCTCGCACCGCCGCTGTTTGGGGGCATGGGGTGCCCAAACCTTACAGAGTTTCGAACTTGTTCGCCAAGGCAGTGCGAGGGCAGGGAGATGGTCTTCAACCTAAGGGTGGGCAACTGGAGTGAGTGTCGCCTTCTTCCAGTGCCATCCCCAGTGCCTTCAGCGTCTGCCTCGGCACCACATGCAATTCGCCAAGCCAGACGCAGGAAAGGTAAAGAGCGGCAGGGCACCAGGGACCCAGAGACACGTGAGCTCATCAAGAACAAGAGGAACCGCAACAGGATGAACCGGCAAGAGAGCGGCCTCTGGGGCATTGAAGTGGGCTACCAGGAACGCCAGGTGGTCTGTGTTCACCGCAATGGCAGCGTAGTCCCCCTAAGGTAGGTGTTTGATTTCTATAAAGCCTAGTGGTTATTTCTTCTACTTTTAATTATTGCTTTTAGTCATGGTTTTAATCTTTGCTTTAAAAAGCTTCAGAGTCTGAGCGGGCAACTTTTAGCAGTGGGTGTGAATGAATTCTTTAGTCAACTTCTGTACTGCGGAGGTGAGTTTTCTCTCTATCAATGAGCGCAGTACTTCACCCTGTGTTTACTGTAGTAAATGCCAAACCATTTATTTATTTATTTATTAATTAGGATTTTAAAGTCATGTTTTACACACTTTGGTTACATTAATGACAGGACAGGTAGTTACTGGTTACACAAGATTCATCAGTTCACAAGTTTAATATCAAACACAGGACCCGGACCACCCCACCTGGGAATGGAATCCAGGATCTTCTTGCTGTGAGGTGACAGTGCTACCCATTGAGCCACCGTGCCGCCCCGCCAAACCATTTATTGACGGTGACACGATTTAAGCGACAGCGACAAGCGACCCAGGAACAGAGCGATTCTCAACACTGTATGCAAATTAGCTCTGTCTGGTAACAGATCTCACCGATTGGATCTGCTGGATCAAATAAACCAAACGGATGTCAAGAGTGTCCAACGTCGTCTCCTCTCAGCACCAGTATTTTAGTTTAGTTTAGTTTAGCGCCCAGTTAGCCATGTTTGGGCACATAAGAAAGAAAACATATGTGTGTTTTAAAGGAGTATTGAAATACATTTAAAGAAGAAGCAGCAAAGCTGTGTATAACAAAAAAATAAATGCATAAATAATAGTATTCTTTATACTGATCACTTTATGGCCACAAGCATTTCATGGTCAGCTTAACCGCAGTGGCTTCATACAATCCCAAGAGAGACAAAAGCTATTAAAAATGTGAACACAGGGTAAGTCTTTTGGTACTCTTGGTGAACTCCTGTAATACCGGGGGTGAGTAATAAAGCGCTGGTGTTTTAGTCACTATTAACATAGTTGCTAACCAGTAGTTTGATGACCTAAAAAAGAATTCGATTTTTGAATGCACTCTGCAAAGCATTTCCAGTTTATTTTGCAGTCTGCATGCGGCTGTGAGTGTCCTTCAGGGTGTGTAATATATTACGTAAATATGTACTCATCCTAACTCCAGTAAAGATTTGGCCAACAGACACAGGAATATATATGTCTCTTAATGTTTAAAATTCAGAAAATGTCATTTTAAAACCTATGAAATCGCCATTCAGGTGGCGCAGCGGTAAAATACGCTAGCACACCAGAGCTGGGACTCAATCAGCAGTGGAGGGTTGTATTGGTAGAGGTGAAGCGTAACACAACCAGGGTAATTTGATATGACTAGATTAGGGGAGAAAATTGGAGAAAAGAGAAAAAAAACCACCTATGAAATCAAACAAACTTCATGTGTGGTGCTTGAGTGTGGTCACATGTCTCCTCCTTACAAACTTAATAGAGAATCTCTTTCATTGGTAATGTTATGCATTGGGAGACAGGCAGATATTATCAAAATAATCAAGTGTTAAAGATTCAGATTTAGATTTAGTAACCATACCATGGTGTACGACACTGTCACCGTCACTGGCACCATATAACAATTTGTGACATGGAAAACTCTTTAGCAAGCAACTTACTTAAATGTAGCGTTCACTATTTGGAAGCTAAGAGCAGTTTCTGCTACTCTAAGTGTCTCTTTGACGTTTTTTAACACTTTTGCCTTTTGTATGACAGGTTATTATGAGTTATTGCTCCACTCTTTCTTCTCTTTTTTATCAGGCTGTCAAAGCAATGGTTCACTTTTTCTAATGCCTATTTTCCACCACAGTGATGACAACTCTATATACACTTGTCCACATGACATGGAGGAGATCTGGGCCAGCACTGTTATGGCTCCAGTTCCATCACAGCCCATAGAAAAAAAAACTTGCAGTGCATTATGGGTGGCCTGGATTGTAAAACAGATGATGTTACTTGTGGACTTTACAGCCAGGCTTTGACAGGTTGAGATTGGTCTGTTAAAGCCAGAGAATAGGTCTTTTAGAGCCAGAGAGCTTTTATTTCTTCATTTTTGTGTATCCTACTTTCAGGAATCAGAAACAGTTTTGCCACAGTGCAGGTGTAATGTTTATATACGTCTTTTTAACAATGTGCATTATTTTCATTGGAATGTACATTTTTGGTGCGCTGTATTTTAAATATGCTTCCTGGTTTGCCTGTTTGTTAATACAGGAAAATACTGATCCTAAAAATGCTTGCTGTCAAACGTCAGGAATGTCCATGTGAATGTTGTCTCATGAGGCCAGCCACCATTATTTTAATGAGATCTCCACCTGGAAAAAAAGACATGGCACGCTAACAGTTTGCCCCAACACTGGAAGAGTTTAACTTGCAACACAAGGAAAAGCAGTGTCCCAAACTTTAGTAAACAAGCCAAGTATCGCAAGTTTCAGAACCGCTGTTTTAATGCACTATTGATGTATTTTCTATGCTTTGACTTTTAATGAAACATTGACTGCATTGATTTCTGATTAAACAGTATTTACTGGCTGGTCAGGTGATGAAGCAGTAAAACACACTAGCACACCAGAGCTGACATTTCAAACTCATCGGTTCGAGACTCGCTCTGCCATCCAGCCGGCCACATGAACAACGATTGGCTGTTGATCATACAGGGTGGGAAGCCGGACGGGACCTCAAAACTGATGCATCTACAACCTCTGCTGGCTAATTGATGGCGCCTGCACAGAGTCGAGGTATAATTCGATGATCAGGGTGTGGGTCTCCGTACACAAAGCTGATCCGCATATGAACTCGCCTCGTGCAGGTGAAAAGATGCAGTCGGTACTGCACACGTGTCGGAGGCGGCGTGTGTCAGTCTCGCTGTCCTCATTCAGAAGTGGAGGTCAGCATCAGTAGAGAGGAAACGCAATGCAATCAGGTGATTGGATACGACTAGATTGGGAGGAAAATTGGAAAAAATGAAAAAAAAAACAACATTATTTACTTTTACACAACATCTTAGTTCACTGCGTCGTTTTTCATACTCCACACTTAACGGACATACAAGGGATCTCGTATAAAGAAGCTTTAAGGGGAAGAAGATTTTCATGTGATGATGTGAAAGCAGCGCTGCATCAGTGGCTACGCGCTCAACCAAAAACATGTTTTGTTGACAGCATTAAAACGTTGGTTTGACGCTGATGTCATTTGTTTTTGAAATTCTTAATAAATAGGGTTAAAAAAAAGTGTGGACACTTTTTGAAGAACCCTCGTATTATTCTGTATTTACACTCATGTGAACACTGCTTGAGTTTGGTCCTGGCTGCTTCCCAAACAGCATCGTATGTCCTAAATAGTGTGTAACTAAACCACTTCACTTTGAACTTTGTTTTAACATTAAGCTTCACTTTCAGGAGGCACTTTTAAATTGGCTAATAGAATTTAAACTGAGTTTGTTTCCTTACTAATAATTCTTAGTTCTCATCCACTTTTAAGTTGGAAGAGTGCTGTGAACACAGCTTTGTTGTCCAGAAGCAGTATTTTTATACCATGTAATTGCATCTGACTTGAATATTTAAACAGAGGATGAATGCTGAGGTTTAATGATCAAGGCACAAACACGCCACTTCACTGTGAAGTTTTCTTTAAACCCTATGAAAACGGTATAAAGCAGTAAGCTCATTAGACACCGTAATCCTGCCGAGCGATCTGTACGTTACACCTGTGATTCAGAGTTTGATGTTTGATGATCAATTATGTACCAATACATCTCTTCACCTGTCTCTGACAGGGATCCGTTTGCAGTGGCAGCAAGATGACGTTTCAAAAGAACCTAAGAAACAAAGTGAATGCTTCCAAGAAACATAAATATTTATCCTCCGCTTGTTTATTTCTGCCTCTGAAATATTCATACTTATTTTGCCGCTCGAGAAAGTAGAGCGAACTTTCCTCTGAAGCAATTGCTCTGTGGCTCTTGCCAATAGTCCTCCAAACATTTTACTTCCATTTCGTTTGATGTGCACGCCTGTATCTGCATTTTTTTTTTCCTCGAGAAATTCATCTTTTTGCAAGCACTCAGTGTAAAGTAATACCAGCTAAGCACTCTGCATATCATTACAGGGAACGGTGAGATATGGAAAGGCTCTTAGTGAACCCAGACTGATAGTTTAAAAATGAGGCTTTAGCTCAGATTTATTTTAATGGTGCTTTTGCACAGAGAATTTTAAACTTTTCTTTTCTGACATTTAACCGCACAACATTTCTAATTTCAGCCAGCAAAAAAGCATAACATTTCTCCACAGCTACATAAAGGACTATTATCAAATGAAAGCTGCAGTAAGTTAATTGTAGCAGTTAAGTGGTGAAACCAGTGATTATTAAAGAGGTAATTACTTTTTCACAAGGGTGATGTATGCTGGGTAATCTTGTTTTTGAAATGTGTTGTGTTTTTTTCTCCCGTTTCTTTGGTGTAATACTTGGGTTTTTCATTTCTTTAATTACATTTTCATTAACAGCTCCATTAGGTCAGGATCTTAGTGGGCACAAAGCAGGAACATACCGGACAGGGTGCAAATCCATTGCAGGGCCTCAGCCACCACACAGACATAGCCAAACGTATCTGTGTAGACACCCGGCTGGCTGATAGCATTGCTGAGATTTTAAACCCAGATCTTGATAGCAGTGCATTAGTGTAATGGACCGCTGAACCACCCGAGCGCCCTTGTTTTTTAAATAATCTAAAATAATTTAATATAACAGGTGTGTTCAATACGTTTCATAATGTACATCAACTCGTAAAGGACAATTTGAGTGATTTCTGCAACTGTTCTTTTCTATGATGGATACATTGCAATGCATACAGTATTTCCTACTGGGTAGATTTATCTTTTATTTAAGTTTTTTTTACTTAAAATCACTGCGTATCCTTTCCAGACTAATATATTTATATTATATACATTTACATTTAGGGCAGTTGTAGCCTAGTGGTAAAGGTAAAGGACTAGTAATTGAAAAATTGCTGGTTCAAGCCGCACCACTGCCAGGTTGCCATTTTTTTTCATTTCTTTTAAGAGTAGCTGTTAGTTTTTATTGTGAGTTTTATGATGTATATGATGTTTTTATAGTGACGACTCAACCTGTAGTAGCTTTGCAGTTAATGTACTGCAGACTATTGACCAACTTGTCACTGTTAGGCCCCCAGGTATCATTACCCCTTGTGTGATACTAGTTTTGGCAGGTCTCTAATAGCTATGTAAGGAAATTTACCACTCACTCGTTTGTGTTTTATTGTAGTCAGTGCCCCCACTGGAATCTCCCAGACTTGCACCGGCCCTGTCTGATGCCTAAAGATTGCGTGCTTGGTGAATGGGAAGAGTGGACGCCATGCTCGAAGATGTGTGCTGACCCTGACAGTCCTACAGGCACTCGGACCAGGAGCAGAAAGATCCAACAGCTTCCTGTGGGTGGAAGAGCCGAGTGCCCGCTGCTGGAGGAAAGTCAGCCCTGTGAACCGCTGGGAGAGGGCGTGCCACGCTGTGCCATGTGAGTCAAGCTGATTGGACTGAATAAAGTGCTTCAACTAAGCATTTATATTCATAAATCACCTAGTTTTTGTCTTGTTACATGAACCCATCAGCTACACATGGAAGACAACAGAGTGGGGCGAGTGTCGTGTGGACGTCTTGCTCAGCCAGCAGGACCGACGTCGTACCAACCAGACAGGCCTGTGTGGAGGTGGCATGCAGATCAGAGAGGTCTACTGCATTCAGGAAAGTGCTGAACTCGTCACCTACATGAGAGACGACCAGGACAATCCAGGTACAACAGCATGTCGTGTTACCTGCTCAGGAGTTAAAGGGGGGTAATGTTGATGGAAATGTTATTATTGGAGTTTTATCTTATGATTTCTTGCACGGTTCCTCAGTTCCTCACAGAAATACAGTGTAATGTAACTGTGTGTAATGCCGGATGTTAGAACCATTATTTGTGATTTATCGCTGTTAAGGGCAGTCTGTGGAATACACTGAAACTCTTCCTCTTGCTTGATTAAGACACACTGATGCCATTGATTCCGTTCTCCCTCTGATTTATGCCGCCATATTGCTTTTTTGCTTGTTGAGCTTGGATTATATGGACATGATAAAGTGATTTAACTGATGCTTACACTTTTCTGCTTTTAAATGAATGCCAATAATTACTGGGGCTTTTCATTAATACAGTTTACATTTAGGACTGTCAACTGGATTCACTAGTAACACTAATTCTTAAAAACAAACAAAAAAAGAACATATAAAAAAACAATCTCATCTCTGTATTAACAGGTAAAAAAAGTTAGTTCACTTCTCTTATCTTAAATACTGGATTTATTAACACTATCTAAAACAATACGTACGACTCCCAATGGCTAGGCTTTTTCAGCCATACCATCTCACCCCCACCCCCTCTCTTTTCCCTAGCCACTGGGAGGTGCACTTGTCAGTGCACTCTCAGTGCCGCTCCCAAGCCCAGAAAAAAATATGAGGGCTTCGTCAGAAAGGGCATCCGGGGCGCTCAGGTGGCGCAGCGGTAAAACACGCTAGCACACCAGAGCTGGGATTTAGAATACTTCATATTGAATCTCAGCTCTGCCATCCGAATGAACAACGATTGGCTGTTGTTCACAGGGTGGGAAAAGTCGGACTCCTCATAACTGGTGCAATTACGACCTCTGCTGGCTGATTGATGGCATCTGTGCAGAGTTGAGGAATAATGCTGATCAGGGTGTGGCTCTCCGTGCACAAAGCTGATCTGCATATGAACTTGCCTCGTGAAGGTGAAAAGATGCAGTAAGTACTGCACACATGTGGGAGGGGGCGTGTGCTCCTCAGTCAGCGGTGGAGTGTAGTATCGGTACAGAGGTAGCGTAATGCAATCAAAGTTAGTTCATTTCTCTAGTCTTAAATACTAACTAAAAACAATACGTACAACTCCCAATGGCTAGGCTTTTTTAGCCATACCCCCAACCCCCCTACCTTCCTAGCCATTGGGAGGTGCACTTGTCAGTGCGCTCTCAGTGCCAGTCCCAAGCCTCTTGAAAATAGAAAGAGGGTTGCAACAAGAAGGGAATCTGGCATAAAAACTGTACTGGTGTATGGACCAGATCTGCTGTGTTGATTTTACAATTTTGTATTGTATATACAGGTGAGGTTGGAATACTGCTGGTTTAATGCTTGCTAATAAAACAGAATTGTTTGCTAAACAGAGCCTCGGCCTCCACTGTGGTGGGATTGTTTTGCATAAGACTGTTACAACATGGAAATAAAGGAATGACATCTATTAATTAGTGATGTTTTTGGCTGATACTTGATTGTCAGTATCGTCACAGATACTGATACTGTTTTGTTATCAGGGCATAAAAATGTTCTCTTAATATGTACCTGACAAACGAATTCTAAGTACTACTCAAATAAAAGTACTAGAGTGAATGAAGTGCATTACAGCCCACCTCTGCTTCCCCTCCAGTCTTTTTTCTGCTTCTCCTGCTTTTCCAGCTCAGAGCTGCACAATAAAACCTATCAGCACTTGCACATGCTGGAGCTGAGATTTCTGAAATTCTAAGGTGTGAATGGAAGTGTTGTAGCACAGGTTGCTTTAAAAAGAGTTCTGCTGCTGCTGGTATTTGGTTGAAAAGGTTGTGAGGAGTCGGGTCCTAATCAACATGGCACAGGGTTACTGAATTTATCTGAGGAAATTCTACAGACTGTGAGCAGAGAAATGACAGAGATGGCAAATGTGCATGTTTATGCTGTGTTGTGTGAATTCTGGCTGTGTTCAAGAAACAGGTTGAAACATAAGACTGAAATAATGGAGCCAAGTCGGGCCGTAACTGGTTTTCACTCATGCTGGTGTTAAAATGGTGCCAGTTTTGCTCATTTAATGTAAGGTTCCATTCCTGCTATAAACAATTTAGATTGCTTAATGAATGTAATGAGGGTGAAATGAGATTTCAGATGAGATACACAAAAGTATGTGGGTACCTGCCAGTGAGCTTGTTGGATATCCAGTTTCAAAACAATATGCATTAATGTAGAGCTGGCCACTCTTGCAACTATAAAGCCTCCAAGAAATTTTGGACTGTTTCTGTTGGCACATGTGCACTAAATTAGAGCTTTTATGAGGCTGATGTTGAATAAAAGGCCTGACTTGCAATTACTGTTCTAATTTACGAACAAAAGTTGTTTAGTGGAGTTGAAATCAGGAAGGGGCAGCACGGTGGCTCGGTGGGTAGCACTGTCGCCTCATAGCAAGGTCCTTGGTTCAGTCCCCAGGCAGGGCGGTCTGTGTGTTCTCCCCGTGTCTGCGTGGGTTTCCTCCGGGAGCTCCGGTTTCCACCCACAGTCCAAAAACATGCAGTCAGGTTAAGTGGAGACACTGGATTGCCCTATAGGAGAGAGTGTGTGTGTGTGTGTGTGTGTGTCTGCCCTGCAATGGACTGTTGCCCCATCCAGGGTGTTACTGTGTGCCTTGTGCTCATCAGTTTATGTCTTTATGAACAGGGATTAGTCATGCTGAAATAGAAAAGGGCCTTCCCCAAACTGTTGAATCAAAGGTAGAAGTGCATTATTTTCTATATGTCATTGATTGTATATCTTTTAATATTGTATGTGGCTGAAACACATGACATTATTAATAATAAGAAAGGGAGACCTGGGTTTGATTCTTAGTAATGTCACTGGCACAGTTGGCTGTGTCTGAGGGAGGGAGGGCTGGGGGATTTACTGCCTTATTGATGCTGCAATCATCTCCTGCTATCTGGTCAAGGTGCCTGGATTTCAGCCATGTGTGTTCCTTTGTGTGTGTCATAACTCTGTGTATGAGCCCGATGTCATTACACATCAGTTACATCTCACGTTTTTACAGTTAGTCAGAGGTGCTGTTTTATACCAAATATTAGTTGTTTAGGACCCATCATCAAGTTCAGAAACTATATAAAACCCTGCTTTTCCTATCGACTGCTGAGCTCTGAGCTTCGCTCTGATTCTCTCACACATAAGCCAATTAGGGTAAAAGCATCTGATAAATGTAATGGAAATGCAGAGTCAAAACTAATGGTTACAGCTCACGCTTTACAAACTGTAGCTTGTTCTTACACCGATTTCACATTCATTGTTTCTTCATCAACATCTTGTACCTGATTAGTGTTTTGTCTGTGTATTCATGAGCCTGTTCGACATCCACGTGGGTATTCCGGCAGCTCAGAGTCTGATTCGACCCAAACTTCTGCTCAGGGTCCGCAGGCCATCTGGTAAACACGTACAACCTGCGAAGCGCGGTGTTAATTCGGTCTTTGATCCGTCAATCTTCCGTTCGCTCATTATCATTTTTATTCCCAATTTAAGGAACATGCTGGGGGAAAAGCAATTACCTGCACCCTTTTTCTGAGAAGCCATGAGATATATCTGGCGTTTTGTCATTTAAGCCCTTTGGGATCAAGCGCAGAGGAGCGGAGCACACCTGAGATCAGACGTCTTATTATCATGCATCATTTTAATGGTGTTTGATGTTATTATTGAACAATAGGGAATTTTGAGACTTTTTAAGGATGTGCTCTGTCAGTCTTGCAGATTTGGTGTAAGAAGAATGTATTTATACATCATTATTTATACATGATGCTTACAGGACATATCATTGTACACAGTATGTTTACTCAGTCATTTGTTTATTCATCTTTAAAAGCTATCTTATTCTGGTCAGTGTTCCAGGATATTATAGTGAAACCTCGATTTAACAGACTAAAAGGGGGAATCACTCGTCCGTAAAATGCTTTTCTCCGAAACAGGCGAGGGTTTATGTCCAGGGGGTGCGAAAATATACAAAACAGTACTATGGTCCACAAAAGTGGACATATTACATGCACATAAACAGTAAAATGAACAACGTAAATAGATAAGTAAAAATGTCATGTAAAACCTGTAAATAAATATTAAAATTGGTTTACTGTATTACTGGGGAGAAATTTCTGTGATGGTATAGTGGGGGACTCAGAGTTTCTATTATTCTGAGTCTGAAACTCTGCTGGTGGCTACTGGAGCCATCACTGTATTTATACAAACTGTAAGCCATTTGTACATTATTGGTTCATGCGTCAGTTCTGTTATTATTTAATCAGATTTTGTGTTAAATTCGAACACTGTGAGGCTACACAGACACAATACTTCACTACATCCAGAGGTCCCGTGCACCGTCTCTTTATCCTGGGACCTGTTTTGTCAGTACTTATTACTCTTCCCAGATAAAACAAACGTCTCATGGAATCAAGCACAATGTCAGAGCTGGAGGGAACAAATGCCAAGAAAAATTATTTCAGCTCTGATGGATCAGACATGCCTGTTAGGTGAAGAAGATAATACATTAGCCTCTCGCACAAAATCAGATTTTATTTCAACACATGCAGCACTACAAGTATTGAAAAACGAAACACAAAATGTTGGATATATGGTCTGAAAAATGGGAATCATTGTAACCTGTTAGATGTGTACACACTTTTTTGATATGAGGTGTTAGTTTATGTTACTTCTGTCCACTTACATGAGATCTTTGGCACCAAAACACCCCCAAAGCATAAAACCACCACCACCGTGCTTGAAATAGGTGTAGTACCATTGTTGACAAATATCTCAATCTCTCATTCAGAGGTTTTTTGTCTTTCTTTGTAAATGAACCACCTTTCAGTCAATGTTTAAGGTGCTGATTTTAAAGTAGGTGCTTCTTTTTCGCAACACTTGGGCTCACAGCAATGTAAAAATCACTTGGCTATAGACAGAGACTTTTACATTCCTGTAGCTTCTAATTAATAGCAGTTCTTTAATGGTTCCTGGATTACGTCTGAAGGGCGGCACAGTGGGTAGCACTGTCGCCTCACATCAAGAAGGTCCTGGGTTAGATTCCCAGGTGGAGCGGTCAGGGTCCTTTCTGTGTGGAGTTTGCATGTTCTCCCCATGAGCTCTGGTTACTTCCCACAGTCCAAAGATGTGCAAGTGAGGTGAATTGAAGATACAAAATTGTCTTTGGCTGTGTTTAACATTAAAGACTTGAACTGATGAATGTTGTGTAACCAGTGATTACCTGTTCTGAATGTAACCAAAGTGTGTAAAACATGATGTTAAAATCCTAATAAAATAAATACATTTGATCTGAATACCTGGGCAGGTTTTATTTCTCAGCATGAGGTGTTAGTTTGTGTTTTTTTACTTGACCTTTGCAAAGAGACCACTGTATTACAGTCTTACAGAACAAAATGTTTCCATAGTTGATCTTGGGACCTGAAGCTGCTTAGAAATGAAATATAAAAAATATATGTGGAAATATATAAGATCCGTACAACTCAGCAGTACTTAATAAAAGGAGACTTCCCCCCAACATGTGACTGATGCCAAAGACAGCTCACAATAAAGCATATTCTGATCGAATGCACCGAATACACCAGAGAGAGACAACAGCTACACATACCTGGAACTGTTAAAGAAACCCTCAACCAAGAAAACACAAGAGCAAAAATGAAAACAAAATATAAATGGACAAAAAGAAACAAGGAAAAAATGACAGATCATGCCATAAATAACACAATCATGTGTAAAAAACCCAAATAATATGTGTATAAAACCCAAATAAATAAGATCCGTACAGAGCTCCTAATACTTTCTCATTGTAGTTGTAAAAGAATAAATACATTTCTTTAACAGGATCATGACTTAAGCAGGATTTAAATCTGTTTGTCACAGCTGGAAACATACTGTATATTAAACATGCTTTATATTAATACACAGGTCAGAACTGGTGTAAAAGTATTACAGTATGACACATGGTATTAATAGTGACAATTGTAATAAATGTATTAATATAAAATTAATTATATTATTTCTTTATTTGTGGTTTACTCTGGATTATTTCAGTTTATATTTGGCTCCCAATGCATTGTTACCAGATTAGAAAGAATTATAAACACAGTAATCAAAGCTTTACAAAAACGTCCTCATAGAAAGTTCCTCAGATGTGTTTTTTCTTCATTCAGCTTTAATCTTTAATATTGTGACATACTTGAGTAGTTATGCTCTGTTTCTGACTGAGCGGTTTGTAAAATTCAGTCACACAGCATGTTTCTTTTCATTGTGCATTTTGTAATATAATACTGTGTGTGTGTGTGTGTGTGTGTGTGTGTGTGTGTGTGTGTGTGTGTGTGTGTGTTTTCCATGCAGAATTACAGCCTGTAAACAGTCAGATGTGTGCTGGTCCCAGACCGAACACCAGCCAGCTGTGCCATATTTCGTGCCCTGTGGAGTGTGAGGTCTCACCGTGGGAGGCCTGGGGGCCGTGCACCTTCGAAAACTGCAATGACCAAAGTGTGAAAAAAGGTAGAGCCACACACACCACTTCTACACTTTTAAAATAAGTTTAAATCAACACTAAATACATCTAAAGTCAGAATCAGATTTCATAAACCAATATAAATGTCATTGGCTATTAAAAACAGCAGATATTTTTGTTGCTTATTATTTATGAGTCTTTATTTAGATTTACAACTTGATATACAAAATTCTGAATATACAGTTCTAAAGGCATATAGTTATCAAAAAGATTTATCTACTCTACTCTATTTTTCTTATCTAAATTTCCGCATTAATTACTTAAGATCTTGTGGTTTGATCTTCATTCTTTATTCTTTATTCGGGCGGCACGTGGCTCAGTGGGTAGCACTGTCACCTCACAGCCAGCAGGTCTTGCATTTGATCCCCAGGTGGGGCGGTCCGCGTCCTTTCTGTGTGGAGTTTGCATGTTCTCCCCGTGTCTGTGTGGGTTTCCTCCGGGAGCTCCGGTTTCCTCCTACAGTCCAAAGACTTGTGTAATCAGTAACTACCATTTCTGTCATGAATGTAACCAAAGAGTGTAAAACATGACATTAAAATCCTAATAAATAAATAATAATACATTCTTTATTTTCCCCAATCTAATAACACACAAGGTCAGAATGCTGTTCCATTGTTTGATTGAATGATTGATTGATTCATTCATTCATTAATTTATTTATTCACTATTTGATTTCACAAACTGCTTTATTCAGAATTACAATGGAAACACTGGGTACCACTCAGCAAAGAATTGGTTCTGCCTGTGTTGTCTTTCCATGAATACAATTCTGTTAAGCTTAAGTTTAAACTCGAGTTCCTTTTACTTTCTCTAACGTTAAGTGCTTTGCTTTTGGTGTGATCTCTGCAGGAGACACAGTTCTAATTAGAGAACTACGTTTCCTTTATTTGTACCACTTTCTGCAGATTGATGAACACTCAGTGTCACTTTGATATAAAGTAAAGAACAGGCCGATTAGTCTCTCCCTGACTCAGTAATAGGGATTAAAACCTCCAAACATTTTCCAATTACAAGAACCTATTAAAGAATTCATGGACATAACTGTTGAGAGGTGACTGACATGAAAATTGATTTAATGTAAAGTCCCGTCAAGGTGCTGCTCGCCGCTGAAGTTAGAATTATTAGTGCAGAATGATTACTGCAGACGAGCTTAATGATTTCCGTTTCTTGTCAGAAAATGTCTCAGGGCTAAAGAATAACAGCTAGATGGAAATTCAGTGAACTTTCCTCATGAGTGTGAAGGATGGCCAATGATCTCATTTATATTCATACTGTCCATTTGGAGACTTTCTCTTCTACTTAAATGAGGGATTCTGAGCCTAAATAGCCAGAAAGAAATCAAGGAATTGGAAAAGAGTGCGATGACTGGAAAAGTCTCCTTTCTGAAACTAATTACAGATTTCTTTCATTTTGAGAGATGCTGGTTATCCACATTTTATAAACAAAATTTTTACACACATATTTTAACTTAACATTTTACTCGCAGTTTTCTGAAAAGAGGTTTTAATGTAAATTTAAAGTAATGTCGGGGCAGTTGTAGCCTAGTGGTTAAGGTACTGTACTGGGAATCAAAAGGTCACTGGTTTAAGCCCCACCACTGCCAGGTTGCAAACTGTTAGACCCTTAAGAAAGGCCCTTAACTCTCAGTTGCTTAGACAATATACTGTCACAGTACTGTAAGTCACTTTGGATGAAAGTCTCTGCTAAAAGCCAAAAATGTAAATGTAAATGCATCTCATGGTCAAACAACTGGGTACTAATGTAAACAAAAGCTAAAATATCATTGTTACTGGGTAAAATGCATTTACATTTAGGTAGGTGCTTTTAAACCCAAAATAAAAAAAGAGACAACAGGAAGGAAACCTTGTTAACTACAGACAAAACAGGAGACGTCTGCAAATTAGACTGATTTAGAAATAAAGGAGCTATTGTCTATTAATGCTGATGATGAAATCTTTTACCTACACCGATCAGGCATAACATTAACATTCCTCATATTGTGTTGGTTCCACTTTTGCTGCCAAAACAGCCCTGACCCTTCGAGGCATGGACTCCACTAGACCCCTAGAGGTGTGCTGTGGTATCTGGCACCAAGATGTTAGCATCAAATCCTTTAACTCCAGTAAGTTGTGAGGTGGGGCCTCCATGGATCGGACTTGTTTGTCCAGCACATCCCACAGATGCTAGACAGGATTCAGATCTGGGGAATTTGGAGGCCAAGTCAACACCTCAAACTCGTTGTTGTGCTCCACAAACCATCCCAAACCACTGCTTTGTGGCAGGGCACATCATCCTGCTGAAAGAGGCCACAGCCATCAGGGAAAGGGTGTACATGGTGTGCAACAATGCTTAGGTAGGTGGTACGTGTCAAAATAACATCCACATGGATGTCAGGACACAAGGTTTCCCAGCAGAACATTGCCCAAAGTATCACGCTGCCTCCACCGGCTTGCCTTCTTCCCATAGTGTATAATGTTATGCCTGGTCGGTGTATTACATTATGCAATTTCCTTCATTTTTAACACTTTCCTTCATTATCCCAATTAGGAAATATCCATTTTTCCTATTCATTTATTTACTGGCTGAGCACGGGTGCAGGCTAACAGTCGCCTCTTCAGTCTTGTCCTGCTTCAGTACTTAATTAAGGTAGCAAAAGAGAAAACAAAGGCGTCTCTGCTGATTGTCTGCTTTTGCGTTTGCTTCTTTTATCAACTGTTCTACATCTCAGTCAGTCTGTACATTCTGCATTACTTGAAGGTTGCCTTGGTTTGGTTTAAATCATCTGCCACAGAAATCATTCTCCATGTTCATTTATTTTAGGCTTCAAATTCCGAAGGCGAAAGATTGTGAATTACCCGACCGGAGGTGAGGGCAGCTGTGCCCACCTTGTGGAGGCTGTGCCCTGTGACGAGCCCAGCTGTTTTAGCTGGCAGCTGATTGGTCTGGAGGAATGTGTCCCTGATGAGGACATGGACTGTGGGCCAGGAACTCAGCTTCCTCAAGTCCGCTGTGTCAACAGTGAAGGTGAGACATAAAAATAAGGTTCCACAGACTATTTATTTTGAATCAGAGTAAGAAAGCACATGAAGAATGCTCAGACGATCAGTCGGTCTGTGAGATTTCTGGCTTTAACAAGCCGACCAGGTCTCTGATTGTAAGCTCTTACATCCGGAATGTGTAAATGTTTAATGATATCATAGTTTTGTTCTTTTAATTACAGATTACACTGTTCTGGACTCAGTGTGGTTCACTTGATTAATTAATCAAATCAGTATTAGCATTAATAATATTTTTTTTTACTTTAGCTGATATAAAAGGTTCTGAACTTTATTTCACTTGACATGCACCCAAACAGCAACCTTATAAATTATGTATTGCATATTTAATGAAGCATTACCTCCAGATTTTAAAACTTTGCTCTGTTTTTTGTGTATGTGTATTAAAAGCAGTGAAAGCTTGAATCTTATACATATTTTCTTTTTTATTATTATCTTTTTATGCATTTCACTCCCTTTTCTTCCAATGTAGAATAACCAGTCCGCTGCTGGGGACCCCAACGGCATCCAAGGAGGGTGTATATTTGCCTGACACACACTCCCTCTGACATGCACAGTCCACCGATCCCTTCTTATTCTCCCCTACTTTGCGTGTGAGATCGGCTCCGTGTACGGAGAGCCACGCCCCGATTTCTGTGCTCCTCCACTTTCTGTACAGGCAAGGACGGATTAAGGATAGTCTGGGCCCCTGGGCAAAGAGTTGCAGCGAGTGAGTTAGCCTTTAAAGTGAGCTCACTGTTGGACATATTGTCAGGCATGAAAAGAACATCAAATAGCTCAGTTAAATGTGTGTATGCATTCAAACGGTGGTTGAGACAGGACACAAGTTTGTCAATGACAACATTGAAAGTTTCTATCCGAAACTTGTCCTTTCCGTTAGGGCCCCCAAGAGGCCCTGGGGTCAAAGTCCCTAATAGTCAGAGGATCCTTAAAATGGAGGGCCCTCGGAAATAAAAATATATTGTATCATAAATGTTGATAGGCATCGCAAAATGTTTTGGGCCAGGGCCCCCCCGGGGCCCCCTGACCTCAAGGGCCCCTGGGCGCTGGCCCCACTGGCCCGGTCAGTAATCCAGCCATGTGTACAGGGGCCCTGGACATCCAAGGTCCTTACACAGCGTCGATAACTCCACCCCTTATTCTGGTTTTTCTTGGGCGGCACGGTGGCTAAGTGGGTAGCACTGTCGCCTCACAGCAAGAAGGTCCTGGGTTCGATCCCCAGGTGGAGCGGTCCGGGTCCGTTCTGTGTGGAGTTTGCATGTTCTCCCCGTGTTCACGTGGGTTTCCTCCGGGAGCTTCGGTTTCCTTCCACAGTCCAAAGACATGCAAGTGAGGTGAATTAGAGACACTAAATTGTCCATGACTGTGTTTGATATAACCTTGTGAACTGATGAACCTTGTGTAATGAGTAACTACCGTCCGTTCCTGTCATGAATGTAACCAAAATGTAAAACATGATGTTAAATTCCTAATAAATAAATACTCTGGTCTTTCTCACACATCAGACTGGAAGCCAATTTTGTCTGCTGCAGGCATTAGCCAATTGTACCTGCTAGAGGGCACCCAGCCAACCGGTAGCAGAGCCGAGATTCGAACCCGGGAGCTCAGAATCTCTGGTGTGCTATCGGATTATAGAGCAGATTTAGGTTAATAAGGACCGACATTTATTGTTCCCAGTTTATAATCCATATCTGCCTTATTAGAGATTGATCACTTTGTTTGTGTAAAGGTCTGTTTACTAATTAGTGTGTGAGTTATACATGATAACAATGTCAGGTTGATGAAAGGAATTGATTTTGGTAAGAAAGTCTCGGACTGAGTTTTGATCCCAGTCCAGCCCTGTATGGACTAATTATCTGTTACTGAAATTGATCAATAGTTTGGCATTAAGAGGATTTTTTTTAAAAGAGAAAAATGTTTGTTGTTACTACTAGTGCATTTCCGGTATTTTGAGTTTCCCCCAGTGGAACTGCTTCACTCATATCTGGGTTAGACTGAAAATGTATGAAGGTGAACTCGTTCTCCTCTTACACACACAGACAGGCTCTAAACACACTGCCTAAAATTGGACACTTCTCAGGAGACTTGAAACCCTTGGGCACTATTAAAATGTTCCTGACCTGCTAGTGCAGATGTTAATGATTCATTTATTAACCAGTGACTGACAGATATGTTACTGTTTGATTAATGGTGTTGGATAAAAATTTAAATTCATTTATATTTATTAATTTAAATTAAAAACAGAGCTACAGATCTTTCACACCAATGCAGCACATTAAATATAACAATTTTAGAAATGTATGCCTCTAACACAATAAAAAAAAAGGTTGGGACGGAGACATGCTTACTACAGGGTCATATCACCTTTCATATTAATTACACTTTTTTATTATTTTGGGAACTGGGGACACTAATTGTTGTAGTTTGGAATTTTTAGTCTGTTGTTGCCATAGTCTGATTCTCCTCTTTATGATCTGCCAGACATTTTCAATAGGAGGCAGGTCTGGCAGACGAAGACGTGTCTATGAAGCCACGCTGTTGTAGCTTTTGCAAATGAACTCCTGGCATTGTCTTGCTGAAATTACCGTTGCCTTGATGGCTGCATACACCTCTCTAAAATCCCAATATACAACTCTGCAACAATGTTACCTTTAAATATGTGCAAGTCACCAATGCTGTGGGCACTGATGCACCCCTATACCATGACAGATGTATGGAATCAAAAAAGGGTCATAAAGATTTTGAGTTTGTAAAACAAAAGTCACAAATGTACTGAAACTTGTAAATGCATTTAAACAACTACATGCACGAAAAATCCTAATCCACAAATGAACTGGAATGTGCAAACATGAAACAGAAATTAATATTAATAATAATTCAAATGTACAAATGTGAAAAAAATATTTTAAATATATATAAATATATATTTTTTAATTTGTAAAAAATATTAGCATTTGTAAATCCGATCTTGTGAATGTGTGGAGTTAAAATCCTCTCATTCACCTTCTCTGCTGCAGTTGCGAAACTCTTGCTGCAGTTGCGAATTTTGACCCTGTTTTGACGCCTAATTGATGGACCAATAGGAAAGCTTTAAGCTGGACCAATCAGATTGCGAGGTTTGTTTAACTAATCAGAACACTGATTTGTTGCTGTCACTCAATTTCGGCACGCTGTTGGAACACGCCTCCCAATCTCAGTCATGGAGCTTCCAACCAGAGGTACAATGGAGAGTCAGGTAAGGAACAATGCTAGCTCATGTTTCTTTTGCAGAAAGTTCGTTTTAAAAATATAACAGGCAGGCTCTGTGTAGTGCTTTTATTTATATTGTCAGTTTGACTCCTGTGGAGGCGTGTTCCAACAGCGTGCCGAAATTGAGTGACAGCAACAAATCAGTGTTCTGATTAGTTAAACAAACCTCGCAATCTGATTGGTCCAGCTTAAAGCTTTCCTATTGGTCCATCAATTAGGCGTCAAAACAGGGTCAAAATTCGCAACTGCAGCAAGAGTTTCGCAACTGCAGCAGAGAAGGTGAATGAGAGGATTTTAACTCCACACATTCACAAGATCGGATTTACAAATGCTAATATTTTTTACAAATTAAAAAATATATATTTATATATATTTAAAATATTTTTTTCACATTTGTACATTTGAATTATTATTAATATTAATTTTTGTTTCATGTTTGCACATTCCAGTTCATTTGTGGATTAGGATTTTTCGTGCATGTAGTTGTTTAAATGCATTTACAAGTTTCAGTACATTTGTGACTTTTGTTTTACAAACTCAAAATCTTTATGACCCTTTTTTGATTCCATACAGATGTTGGCTTTTGTACCACTTGCAAAGAGTTTGACACAAAGAACTCAGTGCATTGACTGCACCTTAATATCCTGACAATGAATATCACAAACAGTTGGAGACAAGACCAGTTCAAAATCCACCTTTATTGACTTCTACTTATGGGGGATAATGTGCAGTTAACTTACACAGCGTCCCTGGTACCCCACACTTTTGCAGTACCTTCCACAACAAGTAATGCCATTTTCATTTGCTGTTGGATTGTTTCCCTGCTGAGCGTTAATGAAAATCGATCCGCTTGTTGTTTTTGGATGCCACATTATTGGCAAAAAGGCATTTCTGGAGCATGGGCGCAGACTACCACACAAAAATTTTCAATCAATGTCTTATTTATAAAAATAACGTTATTGGTGTTTTCTATTTATACGGTGGACTTTACTTTCTGTTTAAAATGAGAACTGAAATGCTTGACAAAATCAACAATGAGCTTGTCTGGCGTATTGGTTAGAGCCACACTGCTGGGTAAGAGCAGTTCCTTAGCGGGTAATAAATCCTAGACTGGGCTCACAAATCACAAACACAGAGGACTCATGACGTTACCTCAATTTAGCCATTGAGAGGGCACATATTAGTGCTGGTCCCAAGCCTGGATAAATAGGAGTGCTGCTTTAGGAATCCAGGAGAGTGGAGGCTGTTATAGCTGCAAATGGAAAGGGGGGCACTATATTAATGAGATTGAGATTTGAGATTGCAATAGGATGCCCATAAACTCATGGTGTACATGTGAGTATCTTTTTTTTAAATGTCAGCTGTAAATAAGAATTATTATCGAGTCTCCTGAGATATCAACCAACTAGCTTCACACAATAACGCACTCCTGGTATGACATTTTAATGCTTCATGAATAATAACATAAATGTAAAAGTTAGACATTTAAACGGTGCATTTAAATGTGTCAAGTATAAATAGAAACCGAAGGTGTAAGATGTAGATGCCGTGAACAATACGTGTTTTTTGAGGCCCATGGGAGCTTCTACTCTACACCTTTCTCTATTTTAGACCCTGATTAAGAATTTAATTCACACCTACTCATAGAGATGCAGGATGCTCTGCACAAAATCACCTTGGTTTTAGTGTGTCTTGAGGAGCAAAGTGATTTCACACCGTATTGTACCGTGCAATATATTTAGTAGTGTGTGGGTTGTTTGTACAATCTGCTCATTTTGTTTTAGGACCTGCAGTCTCCGGTCTTGGTGACCTTGCTGAAGTAACACGGGATCTTCTGTGACTGCACAAACTTCCCTATTCTGTACACATTAGCTTACAGTTCACCCCACTTTTAAACACGACTGCCACCTTTTTACCAATAAACCAAAATCAGTTAAGTTCTCATGGACTCTATGGCTATGAATTATTATGTTATCATCAAGAATGAAAATTAAAATGGTAGAGTGACCTCCACCAAAGCACTGCAAATGTCATTGGCCAGCCTGCTTAATTTTCCCTGAGGGTTTAGGTACAACCAAGAAGAAATAAAAGATCCCAGTACGGAGACTGGGAGATTTTAATAGGAAATAATCAATTATTGTGGTTCAGTTAGCAATTTAGGACTGACTTAGCATATTAGCTACACTTTTGTGTAATTTGGGAATTCAGTCTGGTTTTGCAAGTTTATTAATAAAATTTAATATTAATATTAGTATTAATACTCTGAAAGATTCATGCAATACTATGTTTAATAATCTAACTAGTGCTAACTAATCCTGTGCTGCTATTTTCAGGTACTGATGTGAATAGGGAGCTGTGTGATGAGACAGTCGCCCCTGGTCCTGTTCCCTGTGTTGTCCCATGTCCTAAAGACTGTGTCCTCAGCCCCTGGACATCCTGGTCCACCTGTTCCCAGACCTGCTCCAGCAAAACAGCCGAGGGCAAACAGACGAGGACGAGAGCCATCCTGGCCTTCAATGCTGGAGAAGGTAACCTGGAGTATATTGGCATACAACAGACCTTGCTAATGGCTTTGTACAGTAAATGACCAAAAGTATGTGGACCCTTCTGCCTTTAATTATTTGGAACAGTTAACAGGTGTATAAAATCAGTTAGATAAATAGATTATATGATTTCATCTTTGCTCTGTGCCTTCACCAAACCAAACTGTTGTCACAAAAGCGTATGATTTATTTTCTTTAATTGATTTTATAGACCTGTTAGCAATACATGTGGCTGATTCTGTTGCCCATATTGCACATTAAAACAAAAGCATATGATTTATTTTAAATAACTGATTTTATAGACCTGTTAGCAACGAGTGTGGCTGATTCTTTTGGCCATATTGCACAATATTAAGCTTTTCCAGGAGATGACATGGTTGCTTGGCAGATAGTATTTCTGTTGTGCTGCTTATTAAAGGCTGCTAAAAACAGAAGTCATTTTCACCCAGATAATAAAAAACATTTTTTTTTATTTAGTTTTTTGGCTTTCTGGTTGATCATATTAACAGTTTGGCAGCAGCTTTGAACTCTGCATCTCAAGCAGAGTGCAATTAACATCTTTATTAAATGAAAAACAACTCATTTTGAAGATGCAAACCATTTTAGAGCCTGCAAATTGTTATTGTGTTATTATGCTGGTCTGTTATGACATACACAAGAGCCCTTATCAAGTTTGTGCCTCGGACATTTCTAGATAATGTATGTTTAGAAGTGCAAATTGACAGTATGTATGGTTTTTGTGTCCATTAGAAAACCCCTAGAAACCCATCACAGCCTTAAGTAAAAGTGCACTGTAATTTAGCGTGCCACGACTTCAGCGATGGTCGTTTGCTTGAATGGGTTTGTTTTGAGAAACAATTTACGATAAAGTGCCCTTGAATGATTCCCCATACAGAAGACCTTCGTCTTTTTGTACAGGGGAAAATATATTCTGTCTTTCTGTCCCGCTCAGTAAACATCTGCCCTTCTTTCTAATGAACACGACTAGTACTAAACGCACCATGCAATCATGCAATCACACAGAAAGCCCTTTATGCATTATGAATGTCCTTCTGAGTGTATTTAAGGAAGAAAGACGCAGAGCTGAAACTTGTACTGCAAACACATAAAAAACTCGGAGATGCTGTAAAGCGTGGAGTCTGGTCAACACATGATCGTCAGTATGTTCAGTTCTGACTGGATGCAGAGCTTTTAGATATAGAGTTAATTAACAGCATCCAAGATGGTTTGCAAACTTAGCATACGTTTTATTGCAAAGGTATGTAATAATAAAAGAAAACACACCGTGCCTTCTGTGCTGTTAATAAAAGAAGTAAAAAGCATGAATTCCAGCCAAACAGAAACAGTTTTAGCAGCAGCTTTAACAAACTAAAAAGGAACGTTTTATATAAATAGGGCAGATTTTGCTTCAGGACATTCTCTAGGGTTTGGTATGCGAGAGAAGTGATAAATAAGGTGATAAATAGGGTGTAAACGCTTATGCAAATCTCTCTCTATATTTTATTGTACTAGATTTACTTTATTTACTTTATTTACATTTGCTGCATTTAACAGATTATTTTACCCAAAGTGATTAACAATTAAGTGCCTTGTTTAGGGACCCAACAGTGGGAACTTGGCAGTGGTTGGGGGGCTGAACCAGCAACGTTCTGATTACTACCACAGTACCTTAAACGCTAATGCCTAGTTCACATTACACGATTTTTGCCCTAATTTTGCCCTCGCTGAGCAGCTCGCCGACTGAAGAGAGATATCTAGCATGCTAAATATCTGTATATCAGTCGGGCGACTGACAGGAGAGGAGTTGTAAAACGTGGGACAGGGGCATAATATAGTTTCTATCAGAATACATCGGCACACACGCGTTTTACAGAATTTCTGACCTTATCGTTCTCGACAAAACATAACACTAACGTTGCATTGCAATAAATATTTATTAACCTCCAACTCACTGCAGAACGATCCATGCTGTTTGTGTAGCCAAATCCACTCAGATTCATTTATTTTTCCTCTTTGATTTTACGCTGCACATCAGCGCACAAACAACTTTGATCGCTCACATATTGTTGATGTGCATTTTCGTGACAAAATGTAGTTTGGGAGACCAGACAGACTCATCTGCGATTCTTCCTGATGGTAGATGGTGTAGTGTGAAACCCCCTTTTACCGAACTCCCAAGTACAAGAGATCCAGTTGTGTAGTGTGAACTGTACAGCGATCTGAACAACTTGAAAGTCATGTAGTGAGAACTTGGCATAAGCTACTACTGCCTTACTTTGTTTTGTAGATGGCTTTGTACTTTGTTCTTGGCTGCTACATTAATTATGATACACAGAGGGAAAAAGCTGAGCAAAAATCCACTTTCTTAATACAAGGACAGTGGTAGCCTAGTGGGTAGAGCTTTGGGCTATCAATCGGAAGATTGTCAGTTCAAATCCAGGCTCTTTTATGCAGCCAGTGTTGGGCTCTTGAGCAGTGACCTTAACCCTGTCTGCTCCAGGGGCGTCATACATTGGCTGACCCTGCGGTCTGACCCCAGCTTCTAAACGAACTGGAATATGTGGAAAATTTATTTAATTGTACTATGCACGTGTATCTGTATATATGACAAATAAAGGCGTTTCTACTTATTCTTCTACAGGTTTAAATAATTTTATTACTGTATTAATATGATTAATGTTACTGAAAGTAAACGTAAAACTGTTTTGGACAGGATGGATTTGTCCATTATGACTTTAATACACATTCATACAGAAATCCAGGTCAGTCCAGGAGGTTATCAGATGTTGTTTTCTGTTCCCAGCTGTATAACTGCAGGTTAATATGGCAGCGTTATTGATTTTACATTGCTTTACTGTCCCCTCATGTATAAACCCAATGATCTACCACATTGCTTTTGTATAAATATAATACAGTATAAGCATCTGGGGTAAGGTTTGTAATTACCACTGTGCCTTATGTGAGAACCCTATAGAACTGTATGTATCCTATTATTATTCGTTAGTATAAGGAATAGTCTCACCCTAGTTGCCACACTAGTAAAAAATGACAGAACAGTAAAACATTTCTTTTCACTACAGTATTTTTGCTTCTGCGGTTTTCTTACACAAAGCCTCTCTTGAGGCCAAAGCACAGGTCTATTTTCTTTTCTTTTCAGTTTTTTTTTCTTTGTGGGTGTGCTTCTGCCTCGTTACAGAGCAGATTTCCTTTTTCAGATGGACAGGTTTCCATTCTCTGTGCTCAGGGAGCTGGAGATGTCAGCAATCATGTCAGGAACGCTGACATACACTCACTTCTATTCACTGCACTGCATAACTGCCACTGCTGAGGACTGATAGAGCTGCATGAAGTGTTGTTGAGTGCTTCTTCTCCATCCATTTAGAGAGAAGTCAGGACACGTCTCTTGTCTGAGAGGGTTCTTAATTGTTGTAGTGAGACTGGTAACAAGGCTACTTTATCTTTGTTTTTTATTCTTATTTATATTAATCTAGTCTGAATTGTGATGTTTGGAACCTTGCAGATTACAGAACAATAGAGAAAGGATGACCCAGACAGATATGTTTGTTCAAGACTGTGGTTGTTAAAAGTACTGGGTGCCAATCCATGACATGGCAGGATAGAGACTTTCTTATTCACTTACATGTTCACACTTAAGGGCATTTTTGAGCAGTCAGTCAAAAATATAAATAAATAAATTGTTGTTCTAAAGTTATTAGTGTGGAAACCATTGGGAACTGATGGATACGTTATTCTTCTGAATAAAGCAAATGGGAAACCCGTAATAGTCATTACTGAGTAGAGTGAACCACTGATGGTCCCTTTTAACTGCCATTATTGTATAAACTAACGTATGGCCTCTTCTCAACAGTGAATATTAAAGGAAGCACTTTATTGGCCCTTTTAATTGGTTTTAAGGAATTAAGGATGGGCTCATCAGGTCTGCAATTATTACAAGTACCAATAAATTGGCTTTTTCAGAACAGTCATTACTGTAGGAAGCCAAAGCAAGGGCTTTTCTGATTATTTATTGTTCTAATTAAAGTCCAATATATATGGCCTTCTGAGGTGCTCAGGTGGTGCAGCAATAAGTCACACTAGTACACTACCTCTGAGATCCAGGGTTCGATTCTCAGCCGTGCTGTTTGCTGGCCACAGATTTTATTGGCCGTGTCTGAGGGATGGGGTGGCCTAACAGTGTAGTCTTTGGAACATGGACTTGTCAGTGCACTCTTAGTGCTGGTCCCAATGGACGAGCATCTGGCATAAATCTATGCCAAGTCAGTCATGTGGACCACTGTGGTGACCCATGAAATACGGAAGCAGCCGAGTTATAGAAATTATATGTAGAGAGAGAGACTTGAATGACCATTATGGAAGTTACTAATAAGCACTTTGAATCTGTCATTAAAAGAACCAGCAGATTGGTTTTATATGCTCATTATTAATGGGATAAACCTGCTGGTCTAGTCTTAACTTGGTAACAGCCTAGTGACTTTTGATTTGGGGGTTTTCTTGTCCTCGTGAGTGGTTGACTGCATTCGGAAGTCAGCTTTAATATCTGTGTTTTACAGGAGGCTCGAGTTGTCCAAACGCCAGCACCCTACAGGAAATAAGGAGCTGTAATGAACATCCCTGCATTGTTTACCACTGGCAGACCAGCCCGTGGGGGCAGTGCATCGAGAACACATCAGTCACCACGGTCAATTCTTCAAGGGCTACACCTTCTGGGAGGAGCAATTCGTCATGTGCCATGGGCATGCAGACTCGTAAAGTCATCTGTGTTAAAGTCAACGTTGGCCAGGTTCCACCTAAAAAGCAAGTCATTGCGTTTAATATTTAATCTAAAAGTGTAGAATTGAAGCTAAGAATTGAAATGTTTATTGTGAATCAGGCCTTCTCGTCTAACGTTAGTGCATTTGCACACATTCCCACAAAAACACACTTTAAAATCTCATCAGCAGCTTTCCCCGAAGAGTGGAAGTCGTTATTGTCATTAAGGAAAGGGCTCATGGTTTTCAACTTCATGAGATTTTTAAACAAGCTCATTGTCAGGTGTCCCAATACTTACCATACCGGCTACTGGCCAAAAGTATCGGCTAAAGACATTAGCCATGCAGTGAAGTACTCAATTACTTTATTAGTAGGACAGAAAATGCATTAAGCCACTCAAACCCATCCTTCAGTCGTCCCTGAGTCACAGAGCGGGCTAATGAGTGCTGTGCATTTGTTTATTTATTTGTGTGTGTGTGTGTGTGTGTGTGTGTGTGTGTGTGTGCATGTGCGTGTGTGCATCACTTGCTTCAGGGAGAAAGCCGGCTGTACTCAAACCCTATCTCTGCGCTCCAGGCAAAATGCGACGAGGGAAAAACTGCGTAAACACGCAGACTCGAACATGATAATTAACTCAGTCATTTTCAAACAGCTTCATTTTCCTCTAATGTTAATGGCAGTAATTAAGTGCGCTGAATTTTTTAAATAGAATTTATTTGCTGCGAGAGACGTTCAGCATGCTTTTGACAAGCACCACCTAAAATGTACCCACTTAGCAGTCGGGGCAGCTGAGGCTCAGTGATTACCTCAAAGGTTGTAGGTTTAATTCCTAATATTTATCACACTTGCGCTTGTTGGTACTGACTTTTACCAATGAGGAACCAAAGTGCTTGTAGGTTTTTATACAAACCAGGCACCAAGTACACTTGATTTTACTTGCTTGATCATGTTTTGGTCTTTAACTTGCTGATTGATGGAATCAGGTGAAGCTCCTGCGTGGTTGGTATGAAAAGCTGCCACCACCGTGGCTCTGTGTGGTTAAGAGTGAGTGCCACTGCTTTAAACACAGCTCCTGGCTACCTGCTTAAAAAGTTCTTCCCTTTTTGATTTCTTTCTGATTATTTTTGTATACACACAATATGACCAAAATTATGTGGACTCCTGACCATAAACTTGTTTGACATCCTTTTCCAAAACTATGGGCATCGTTATGGAGTTGGTGCCCAGCCTCTGAAGGGGAAAGTTTGTGCCTATTTAGTCAGACCTCAGCATTTGAGGTCAAGCAGAGAAGGTCTGGCCTGTGAAAACACTATTGCAGTTCATCCTAGAGGTGTTTATTGAGATTGAGGTCAGGTTACAGTAAACCGCATTCCCCAAATTGATGCCACAAAGGAAGGTTTGTTTTTAATACACAGCACCTGTTTAAAATATAATGATAATGATTAAATATGTATACTATCTAGGGTGGCACAGGGGTGCAGCTGACTGTAGGTACCGCACAGCAGTCTTCATACTAAGATTTTGGGTTAGGTCTTCATCTCTGGTTAGTGTTTGTAAAAGGTTCCTTATGTTTACATTTTTGGCATTTAGCAGACTCTTTTATCCAAAGCAACGTACAGTATACAGTCCAAGCAATTGAGGGTTAAGGGCCTTGCTCAAGGACCCAACAGTGACGACCTGGCAGTGGTGGGGTTTGAACCATCAACCTTCTGCTTACTAATCCAGTACCTTAACCGTGTGCATTTCCTCTAGGTACTTTGGTCATCCTCCGACCTGAATAAGTGTGTCTGTGTGTGGCTGTGTAACAAATTGCCATGTTTGTTCCTGTCTAGCACTGAGGATGTTACCGGACCCTAAGAATGAAACCCGTAACTGTACCGTAGTACCAAATACTTTGAAGTCAGACATGAGCGGAGTCACCTTCAAAACCCAGTTTTAAACTCTTCTTCTGATGAGTCCTCTTTTACAAATATAGGATCCGGTCTCTATCCAGGCCTCACGCTGTCTCCGGTTCAGCTGTATTTGTGCTCACGTTGAGCTCGAACGCACCACCAGACACTAACACTGTCAGTCAGAGGCACAAAATCCCCCAAAATCAGACAGAAATCCCAAAATACTGACACACCACGGTGTGTAAACCTGTGGGTGCAGACCTGTGATGCTGCACACTGAGAGTGCCAAATAGAGATAAAGTATTTTATTCTGCTTCATGCTGAGCCGCTTCTGAATATTTCTGCATGTTTTGCTACGCGAACCTTCTTATTTACAGGGTAATTTTACCTCCCGAACTCTATTTGAAAATGCATAAACCAAAACAAGCATGCATGTTTGCTTAAGATGCAGCAGGAATCCCAGCAGAGTTTAGATGGAGTTCATTCTAAAATACCAAAGTTTTATATATCATGTTAATGTTTATTTAATTTAATCCTTTATTTAAGTTTTAAACATGTTAAACAAAAGCAATACAATACCACAGAAGCAAATAAAAATGTGCTTTTATAAATTTTATTTACATTTTTAGATTGAAATAAAGGTAATGGTGCTTGGGTGGTCTATTACAGTAGCCCACCACCACTGAGATCAAGGTTTGAATGAATCTCAGCACTGCTATTAAGTAGTCAGGTGTCTTTGGCCGAAGCCTTGCGATGGATTGGCACCCAGCTCAGGGTATTCCAGCTTTGCACCGAGTGTTTCCCAGTAGAACTGGACCCACCATCTCTGGCCAGGATAAAGCAGATGATGAAAATAAAATGCAATAAGTAATAGGTTTGTGAGTTCTGATGCATTTACTTACATTTATTTAAAACATCAACTAAACAATTTGCTGTTGTAGGTTTATTAACATGATGAGCATGATGAGCAGAATCATAAATCTGAGAATGAAGAATCTGATACAGATGATGAAATAAGGCTTAATAAATAATTAAAATATTCACAAAGATAATGTTTGTTAGGTGAATCCATTCATTAGTTCATTGTCTGTTTTCCCACCGCTTTAGCCTATTCATGGTTGCCAATGGTTAGATTCACTGGGCAAAAGGCAGGAAACCCTGGACAGGTCGCCAGTACATCACAGGATAAACACACACACACACACACCTAGGGTAAATTTTGTATCTCTAGTTAACCTGACTTCATGTCTTTGGACTGTGGGAAGAAACCGGAGCTCCTGGAGGAAACCCACACAGACACACAGAAAGAACCTGAACCACTCCACCTGGGAATCGAACCCAGAATCGTTTTGCTGTGAGGTGACAGTTCTACCCACCAAGCCACTGTGCCACCTAGGTGAATCCAATAAAAGCTAATTTTGCTTTATGGGAATAAACACCTGATAGAAGCCAGTGGTGTGTTGGGGTTTGTGTTTTACATTTGCTTTAAGTTAAGCTTTTTTTTTTGCGTCACCAGCTCTTCTGGCCTCAGTATCTCAGCATCTTCTGGCCAGTTTGCGTTTTTCTATTATATTTTGCTTTGGATTAAAGCGTCTAACAAATACATAAGCGTAAATGTTTGTTTACCCAAAAACCAAGAAACTTACTGGTAAATAAATCCTACAATCCCAGATTTTACACTCATTTGCCAGGTGGGTGGGTGCTAATTTGAAGCCCTGCTACTATGCGACACTCACACTGAGCCTCCGTCTACCCACTGTACTGTGTAAAAACAAATCCACACAGGATTAGTTACCCAGGAGTGGATTTCCTCATCCCCCACTGTTTAATATAAATCCATCTTTTACAGCTGTAGCTTTCTCACTGGTATCCTCCAAAACTGTATTAATTAAACATCGTGTTTCACTGCAGCAGTTCTGCTATTTTCACAGTCAGTTGGAGCTCATCAGCTGTCTCCTGTCAGGTGAGAACATGGATAGGTTGTATGTCTAGAGATCAGTTTTAACTTGGTTTATATTTATCTAATACTGGGGCAGATTTAAACTAACCATCAGTCTTAAACAAGGCGCTGACAAAAGCCGATTATGGCTGGATGATAGAATCAGGAGGGCATTACGCTAAAGGAGGTGATTTATCTGAGGGCCTCGTCTCTGCTGTATATATTCAGCCTTAAGTCATGAGATAGGGGAAAATAAGGTGAATTTATTGTGGGGGAGATTGTGGCTTCAGTTTAATGCTGTTCAGGGATGCTGTGCTTGTATTTTCAGCTTAATGTACTTGAGGGTTTATTATTACATCTGATCTGCAATGTGTTGCACAGATGCTGAATTTTTTATTTAATCCTTACATACATTATATGGGATGTAAACACACTTCCTAAGGATCAAGTTTGGGTGGATCGGCCACACCTATTGCTAACAGATATATAAAATAAATTCTACACTTCCATCTTTGTGGCTTAAATTTGGGACAGGCTCCTTTCTATCCCAGCGTGTCCGTGCTTCTGTGCACAAAGTGTGGTCTGTAAATGAGGCAGATGTAGCCTAGTGGTTAAGGTACCGGACTAGTAATCTAAAAGTCGCTAACAGGTTGTCACCGTTGGGCCCTTGAGCAAGGCCCTTAACCTTCAATTGCTTAGACAATATACTATCGCAGTGCTGTAAGTCACTTTGGAGAAAAGCGTCTGCTAAATGCCAAACATGTAAATGTAAAGACATGGTTTAAGTCTGATGTGGAGGAACTAAAAATCAGTTGATTTACTAATTGGCAGCACTGTGGCTTGGTGGGTAGCACTGTCGCCTCACAGCAAGTAGGTCCTGGGTTTGATTCCCATGTATGTACTGTGAGAGGAACCAGAGTTCCCAGAAGAAACTCACACAAAGACATTAAGTTAGGTGAATTGGAGCTACTAATAAATAGCCTTAAATGTGTGTGTGTGTGTGTGTGTCCTGGGATGCATGGGTGACCTGTTAGGGGTGTTTCTTACCTTTCTCCCAGTGAATTGTACCCAGTGTGACCCTGAATAGGACAAAGCGATTAGTGTCCCTTTTTCGCCTGATTGCTGCTATTCACAAAGTAAAGTCCAATAAGACATCAAAACTCCAGCTGCCTCCACCTCGACCCTGCTAAACACCTTTGGGATGAATTGGAATGTCGATTGAGAATTAAATGTTCAACAATCTTACGATCAAGTTTTTAAATACTTTTAATATGTAGTGCTAGGGGTTTTCACTGTGTATTTGTGTGTGTTTAGATGTCCAGAAGCTCCTCGACCAGCGTCGGTGAGGCAGTGTGCGTTACCCTGTAAGAGAGACTGCACAGTGACCCCGTTCAGTGAATGGACGACCTGTCCTACATCTTGCGAAGCAGGTACGCTGTATCATCATTTAGCTTCAAGGTTGAAGAAAACGCTGGTGCAAGGTGAAAGAGAGTCCAGTTTCTGCAACACTGAGGAGCGTTATTAAATACACAACTGATTTATACACACGATCAAGCTAAATCATTCATGCTCTGCTGTCCTGCTGTCCGACATCAGGACATGAATCTTGTGCAGCACCTGCATGAGCTTTGTTCTGGTAAAATAGATCATCCTTCAGCTGAATCTTCTGCTTTTAAATCAGGGAAATGAGACTGTTTGGTAAATTATTGGGATTTTTATTATAGCACATCACAGAACAAAACAAGGATTGATATGTTGAATGCGGTATGTAGAAGCGGGTCTTTTACTAGGGGTTTGTATTCATGATTTAAAGAAAAAATAGTAACTAACTAATATTTCTACAGTTTTAACAAATGATGTTTCTTAACCTGTTGGATATAATTTACATTTTCTACCACCTTCCCCTTTCCTTCTTACGTGTATTTTACCAATATGCATATACTTAATTTCACTGTACATTCTGCTAGTTGCAAGGCACACCACGCTAAAGAACGAGGCATTAGGAGACCATGCCATTAAGTTAAAACACATTTTAGAACTGAAGAACAAGAACCTGAGAGCACTTCTCAATCCAGAATCTCTCTTCAGGCTTTTGATTTTCTTTTGTTGTCTCTTTTATTCAGCTTAGTTCTAGTAGGTGGGTGGCACAGTGGCTCGGTGGGTAGCACTGTCACCTCACAGCAAGAAGGCCCTGGATTCGATCCCCAGGTGGGGCGGTCCGGGTCCGTTCTGTGTGGAGTTTGCATGTTCTCTTCATGTCTGTGTGGGTTTCCTCTGGGAGCTCCGGTTTCCTTCCACAGTCCAAAGACATGCAAGTGAGGTGAACTGGAGACACAAAATTGTCCATGACTGTGTTTGACGTTAAACTTGCAAACTGACAAATCTGATCTGTCATGAATGTAACCAAAAAGGTGTAAAACATGATGTTAAAATCTTAATAAATAAATAAATAAATAGTTCTAGTAGTGTCTCGCTGATATGATTGCTCCATTTTCTAATCATGTTGATGAATTTGGTCTCCTTATATTTATACCCTTCATGATCAATAAGAAAAAAGAACATGCCAATAATTTTGGATTCCTAATAGTTTGATTTCTCACTTTTACAGTGTGAGACATTTTTCACAAACCTTTTGCCCACTCAGTAATGATGTGCTTTTAGGTCTCAGTGGCCAGAAGAACAACCAGTCTAGATTCCGTGTGATTATCCAAAAGCCTGCCAACGGGGGTCTGGACTGTCCTGATGTTCTGTATGAAGAGAAGGAGTGTGAGAGTCCACTTCCCAGCTCTTCCTGTAGTGGATACAGGTACACTCATCAGTTCGGGTTTCTTTCCGCATGATGCAAACATGAGCAATAGTTTTGTAAGGATTTAATATGGCTCAGAGGAATCGAACCAACAGCTTCAGACGAGGGTCGCCTGTAGGTGCTGAACAAAATCAGAGTAGCTTACTGTATTACAGTACGTTCAGTCTCCAGAACTATTTTTAGATTTAATTGCCTTAGATTGGACATTTTTCTTTTCCAGCTGATCTCTGGAACCTACAACAAGTTAAAAAAAGCAAAAAAACAATTTAATGATTCAGTAATGTTTAAAATAAAGGGGTGGTTGGGTAGCACAGATGTGAAGTTCTCAAATAATTTTAGAGGAATGGGCTAAGAGTGCTTAATCACAGTTTATTTCTTTAAAAAGACTACTGCACCCAAAGTATTAAACAAGGAGACAATACTTCTGACAGATTATTATTTTATATTATTTTTAAATAAGAATTTATTTGTAAATAGGATTTGTATAAATGAACTTAATACAAATGATATTTAATGCATAAAAAGAGGTTGTGGGATGAATACTTTTTTAAGGCAGCATATGTACTGTGGGTGTGAGACTGTTTCACCCTGTGTTGCAGGTGGAAAACCCACAAATGGCGACGGTGTCAGCTCGTCCCGTGGAACATTCGGCAAGAAAGCAAAGGGGCTCAACAGGGGTGCGGTGCAGGTCTCCAGACCAGAGGTACAATCATTTATTTTAGGCTTATAGCAGGAGAAAATATAGTGTGTCCAGTGTTTGCAAGACCTTTTTAAGCTTTGTCCCACCATGAGCTTATAGTTTCAGATAATAAATAAATGAATAAAGCAATTATTGGATGTGGAGTTAATGTCAAATTTCAGTAATTTCCTGAAGTATTATTCTTATGGCTAAATTATTGAAACTTCTTTGTCTCAAAAAACCTTTATCTTTATTCACTTAATCGATTCATATCCAGTTCTCCAGGTGTAACTTCCACTGAGTGCTAGGGCAGCTGTAGCCTAGCGTTTAAGGTACTGGTCAAGTAATTGGAAAGTTACTGGTTCAAGCCTCACCACTGCCAGGTTGCCACTGTTGGGCCCTTAAGCAGGCCCTTAACCCTCAAATGCTTAGACTGTATACTGTCACAATACTGTACGTCGCTTTGGATAAAAGCATCTGCTAAATGCAGAAAATGTAAATGCTTATTTTCACCTGCTAGAGGTGGAGTTTCATATAGAGCAGTATTGTATACTGTGACACACCCAACTATCCGTGAATTAGCTGTGCCTTTTGAAGGTATCTTGACCACTCAGCAACGTCACAATAGGAGCATCACAGGACCCCATTCAACTGTTTTACCCTTAGACACAGCCAGTTGTGTCTCTGTGGCCACTCAGGAGGTTGATAGCACAGCTGAGATTCAATCCTGAGAGCTCTGGGTAAAAGATATATAAACAGCAAACCAAAATTATTAACATGATGGTGTTGTATAATAGAATAGAATTGAATGATGTGCCTTATTAGTGATTATTAGTGATTATTGACTATAGAATTTTAACAAGCACTTGAACAGATTAGTGCAATATTTAAATAAGCACAAAAAGAATGAGATCTTTGTATATTTGGAGAATTAAATATGGTTTGCTAAGAAAAACTGGCCAAAATTGAACCACAAACAAGTGCGACAAACAACTGTAGATCTTTTAAAGCTATAAATGTACTAATGCCCTTTATTCGTGGTGTCTAAATACTTTCCCATCATATTTCTTTGTAAAATGGGTCTTTTTGTGCTTTTTAATATGTACTGTCCTGTTTATAAGTACAAAGTTAAAAGATGTTCATAACTTTTTGGCAGATATGTGCTATTTTAGTAGAGTAAAGCTAGTTTCATTTAGTTCGTGCTCTAAATTGCCCCTGGGTGTGAGTTATTTTGTGGAATTGTGAATGTCTGTTGCTCTGAGATGGATTGGGTGTAGGGTGTATTTTTGCCTAGAACCCAGTGTTCCTGGGTAGCGCTGACCCACTGTGAATCTGACCAGGATGAAGCTGTCAGTAGAAATTAATGGATTAATAAATGAATAAACTGATTTTACATAAATGTCCTTGTTTTTGTTCATCTTGTATGATCACCGCCTACTGAATACTTTTATCCTCATGACTGGCACTGTGCCAGCCTCTCTCTCTTTTTCTCTCTCTCTCCGTAATCCACTGGATATTTAACTGCCGGGTGTGTGTATACCCGTGGTTTGTGGTTGTGTGTGTGTGTGTGTGTGTGTGTCCTCGGTGGTCTGCATGTGTGTGATCCTGCAGCGGTTTCATGTCGGCAGCTGGATGGATCTGCAGCCGACATAATCCAATGTCTGAAGTTTGCCAGCTCCATGCCAGCTATAAACCAGCCGTGCCAGCTGCCCTGCAGAGACGACTGCCAGCTAACCAACTGGTCTAAGTTCTCCCCGTGTACTACTGACTGCGTGGGCGTGCGCACTAGGAGAAGAGCCCTAGTGGGTAAGCGGCAGGTTTACGCTTGTAAAAATGCCCACATTACATTAAAGTCTACATGCTTAAAGTTTAAATACACTCGTGAAGTTCATGTATTTCATAGCAATCTTGTGATTTCAAAGATGTCAAGCTGTGCTAGGACAAATAGGGCTAGTTTGACCTCACCTGTGACACAGTACATGAAACAGTTGTCTCTTTTTCAAGGCTGAGAGTAAAAAGAATATGAATTGTCACTTTATACAAAAAGGAACTATAGTATGTGTGGATGGTCAAATGTATGTATGTTAATCTAAGAACCACCAACACTTCTGCCATTAAATAGAAGGTTCTGGAACACAGTTAACACTGTCCATGGTCAAGCAGGTTTTATATTACACGTTTCTCAAAAATCTATCCATGTGTTCAAGTATATGGACACCTGAACTCTTGTACACCGACACTCTGGGCATCTATATGGCCACCCTTTGTGGCTATAACAGCCTCCACTCTTCTGGGAAGCTTCTTACAAGACGTTGGACTAAGTCTGTGGAAACTGTGCCGGGGGGGGGGGGGTCATTTGTGTGATTGGGTACAAGTATTAGATGTGAAGGTGTGGCTCACAGTCTACATTCCAGTTCATCCCTAAGGTGGTCACTAAGGTTAAATCCAGAGTTCTGTGCAGCCCATTGAAGTCTATTTACACCAAAGTCATCAAATCATGTCTGTTTGGACCTCACTTTTGCACCAAGTACATGCTGGAACTGGAACTGTGATTTTTGGGTGGTGGATGGTTTACTAGTCAACCTTGTCTTTTTGGACCTCCCTTTGTGCATGAGGCACAGTCATGCTGGAACTGGGAGGGCCTTCCCCAAACTGTTGCCACAAATTTGCATGCATATGTATTTTATAAAAATTATTTTATACACCTGGTGGACATAGTTGTGACTAAAACACCTAAAGTCAGTAATTAGGAGGGGATATTTGGACATGTAAATTATGTGTAAATGTAGACGTTTGAGTTGTAAAACTTTAAATAAAGTGATTTTGTTTGAATGACTTCCAGGAAAGAGCAAGAAAAGAGACAAGTGTAAAAACAGTCAGATGTATCCGCTAAGCGAGACTCAGTACTGCCCCTGTGATAAGTACAACGCCCAGCCTCTGGGTAACTGGTCTGACTGCATCCTGCCTGAGGGTGTGCTGAGCATGCTCGGTACCCGAGTGCAAAGCGATGCCCAGGAGTGCGGACAGGGTTACCGCTACCAGGCCATGGTGTGTTACGACCAGGACAACCGACTGGTGGAGTCGTCACGCTGCAACAGTCACGGTAGGTGCACTGCTGTATCAGAATACTGATTTACCTCTGTACTCATCTGTACTCATTTCTCCTCTACACCCTACTGTTTTGCCCCTGCACCCCGAATTGCACCATCAATACTGTCTATAAATTGAAATATGCAAGCAGTGAGCGTAGCTAACAATGGGTGTAACTAACAATTCGAGCTCAGTAACTAGAACTGGTGTCCACATACAGTATTTTGAGCCCTATAATGAATGAAGCTTCTCCCCAACTTACTGGATCTGGGTTCCTAACTAATATCATGTAGGTACTACAGTATAACTAAACTGGTTTTACAGACTGAGCACTGTGAGTAGCCCAGAACATTTCCCAACATAACATTTAAGATTTTAACCCTGGAACCAGTATAAGAACCAGTATAGTTAAAACCAGTACAGTTAAAAACACCCAGCGGTTTGTTTCTGTTCTGATCTTATATCACTCTCGGTTCCTTTAACAGCTCTGTGATGGACTGGATTTTCTTCTAAGTTGGTTTGAATCAGAGCTGCCAGATGATGGCAGAGGATGTAGGACAAGGATGATCAGACACAAAGTCATTATCTCAAGCCGACACGCACCACGCCACCTACACGTATGACGGTGACATATGAGTGACTGGTGTAGATTTTGTATAAATAGATCAGGGTATATACAGAGGAGATGGATCGTATGAACCAGAACCGACAAGAATCTTCTTTATCAAACATTAATACACATGGAGATCCATATTGAAATTGGAGCTGTCAGAACTTCCTATTCAGACAGCATAGAGAGTGAATTCAGAACGTATTTAGGCCCCTGTTTTGGCACACTTTGTGTTGGTGGATGGACGTTATAGCCATTTTACCCATCAGCCTACACCTAAAAATCCATTTTAAATCTCTAATGTTTAGTTAAAACATTTATGTCTTCTCAGATATGTCTCTACAGGGGAGGTATGCCTGGATTTAGGCAATTTATCCCATTCTTTATGGCAGATCCTCTCAAGCTCTGTTAGATTAAGTGATGAGTGTTTGTAAACTGCCACCTTCAGGTTGTTCTACAGATGTTTGACATGTTTTAAGTCTGTGCTTCGGCTGGGCCACGTTTAGAGACCCCAAAACCACACCAGTATTGTTTTTCATCTTTACAGACTCAGATGTTGCCTTTCCAAACTATGTACAATCAATCCAAATTGAAACAGATTTTCTAGGCACATCAAGGATAATTAAAGCAAACAGGATGCACTTTTCTACAATTTGTGAAGCCACAGCAAAGGGTCTGAATGCTTATGTGAATAAGACATTTCCGTACACACAGATGTGGTAGTTTCCTTTCATCATCATCATCTCTTTGGCATGCACTTCTCATTATTGCATTCATTCTCTGCATATTTGATTGAAGCCGTGAGGATGAGGTATGAGGTATGCAATTTTCCTCTGTTTATTGTCCTGAGAATTGAGGTTAGACTTTTCTTCCTTCTCTTGCCGAGCTAAATTGAGCTGTGTTAATTAGATTCCTGTCACACCTCGCTCCTGCATCCCAAGCCAGACACGTACAGTGTCAAACTGTGAGAGCTAAGAGACGTACCATCATCTCCAGGCACCACATGAGCCCTACCAGTTAGAAATGAACCAGTGCTGTCAGGTGCAGTTTAGGAGCAGGAGACACAGAGAGACACAGAGAGACACAGAGAGACACAGAGAGACACAGAGAGACAGAGAGAGACAGAGAGAGAGCGAGAGAGAGAAAATAAATTTTCTAATTAACTGTCCGAAGCTATTGTGCTGTAAAAAAGTAATTGCCCCCTTTCTTATTCCCCCTCATTTTATGTCAGTCTGAATCATTTAAAGGGGAACAGTCACATGTAGCTATATTTTAATACAAGTAAAGGCTGTTTAATGCCAGAGCAAAATGTATTATTTTCTTAACATATTTTGTTGAGTGCATTTCATTCATTCATTTCATTTACATTTTCAACATTTAGCAGATGCTTTTTTTCCTTCCAATTTAGCTCACTCAATTTTGTCTTCCGCTGCTGAGAGATACCAGATTGCATCCAAGGAGAGCATGTCGCTGTACACGCCTCTTCCGACACGTGCACATTCTGCACAGCTGTCTCTCTTCCGCCAATCATGGTCCTTACACAGTGTATGAAGTCCCACACATAGTCCGGTCCCCACCCTGCAGATACGGCGGCCCATTAGTATCTGCTGCAGGCACTGCCAATTATGCTTGCCAGATGGCGCCCAGCCGACCAGTGGCAACACCGAGTTTCTGGTGTGCTAGCGGATTATTTCGCTGTGCCACCTGGGTGCATGCAGACGCTTTTTTATCCAAAGCAACTTACAGCACTGTGACAGTATATTGTCTTAAGCAATTGAGGGTTAAGGGCCTTGCTTAAGGGCCCAACAGTGGCAACCTGGTAGTGGTGGGGCTTGAACTACCAACCTTTTTATTACTAGTCTAGTACTTTAACCACTAGGCAACAATTACTAGGCTAGTCACATTTGGTGATTTTAAAATACTAGAAAATGCTGTGTGATGGCAGAGCTTTAAGAAAAATCATTCATTTACCCCATTTATGAGAAAACAAAAGCAGAGAAACCAGGACCAGTTACATCACTGTGTAGTTAACATTCATGGAAAGAACGGTCTCAGATTTCACTACCAAGCAATCTAGTTGTATAAACTGAGGGATCTATGATTATAAATTATGCTAAGAAATGTTGTGCCAGTTAGTGGAATTCATTATTTATGTAATAAATCAGCCTGTCGCTCCCTCATCCACCAGCAGAGTGTACATAGGATGACAAAAAAAAAAAAGGTCTACAAGAACTACAGGTCCCAGGGGCTCCTGTGTTTTAGTGCTGATGTGCTCCGGCTGAATTCAGCTCTGTATAAACAGGCTCTTAATTCGGCTCAGCGCTGAGTCTTTGCTTTGTGCTTGGCCTGTTATGTTTACGTACTGTTATGGAAAAATTTTATGCTTACTAATGTCGCCTGAAT
This sequence comes from Trichomycterus rosablanca, assembly GCF_030014385.1. NCBI lineage: Eukaryota > Metazoa > Chordata > Actinopteri > Siluriformes > Trichomycteridae > Trichomycterus > Trichomycterus rosablanca. The sequence goes on along the minus strand of NC_086010.1, from coordinate 4,029,117 downwards.
ATTAGTTTTATGCTGCTTGTGCACGAAATCCTTAGTTATGTGGTTGCTTAAGATGTGGCTGGGAGTCTAAGTACAGAGTTGTAAGCAGATAAGAAACAACAGTTAGCACAGAATGGTGGTTCCAAAGTCCGGCACCCAAGGTTATTTGACCAGAGCAATATCAAGAGAGGCTCACAGTTCTGCTTCTTGTTCTATAGCTATCACACTGCTGTAGGAACCCATGATTGCGTCAGTAAATTCTTCCAATCAAGTCAACTGTAAATCTTATTAAATTATCAGTGATCTACTTTTTTGCATCTTTTTGCAGTTAGGGTTAGAGCGGGCGGCACGGTGGCTCAGTGGGTAGCACTGTCACCTCAAAGCAAGAAGGTCCTGGGTTCGATCGCCAGGTGGAGTGGTCCTTTCTGTGTGGAGTTTGCATGTTCTCTCCGTGTCTGCATGCTCCGGTTTCCTCCCACAGTCCAAAGACGTGCAAGTGAGGTGAATTGGAGATACAAAATTGTCCATGACTGTGTTCGACATTACACTTGTGAAGTGATGAATCTTGTGTAACGAGTAACTACCTGTCCTGTCATAAATGTAACCAAAGTGTGTAAAACATGACGTTAAAATTTTAATGAATAAATAATAAGGGATAGAGCGAGAAGTATTGCTTTGCAGTTGTTGGTTGCTTGACCGAATACTCTCACCTCCTCAGTTATTTGGATAGTTTGTTTGCCCTCTTTCTTTACTCTTTAGCTTTGTCTGTTTTGTTTTGTTATTGCCAGTTTGCCAGATAAGTCACCCTGTAGAGTGGTTGTCTATTGCACGTTTCAGCATGGGTTTGATCTCTGCTCCGGGCAATCGTTTTCTGTTATTTTTTCTTCAACCACACACTCTAGTGTAGTAAATAATCCCTACAGTTAAAAAAACCCTGAATATAACCCTTCAGCTTCTTTTTTTGTTTAGATTCTGTTCAGCCACTGTACTCGGGTCTAATCTTCTGGTGGTGAGTCTGCTGTGTCAGCCTTCCTTCACCACGCTGTTACAATTTCTTAAGTAACGGCAGGTCACCCAGGTCCTGATGCAAGAAAGCGTCCTCACACTGTCCCTGTAATATCACAATAATACTTTTTGTTTTTGCTAGTTTGCCAGATAGCTCACATTGTAGGGTGGTTGTCTCTTGCACGTATTAGCATGGGTTTGATCTCTGCTCCGGGCAATCGTTTTCTGTTCTTTTGTTATTTCTTTTTTCTTTAAACACACACTGTGTAGTAAATAATCCCTACAGTTAAAAAAAAAACTGAAAATAACTCTTCAGCTTCTTTTTTTTTGTTTCAGTCTAATCTTCTGGTGGTGAGTCTGCTGTGTCAGCCTTCCTTTACCACGCTGTTACAATTTCTTAAGTAACGGCAGGTCACCCAGGTCCTGATGCAGGAAAGCCTCCTCACACTGTCCCTGTAATATCGTAATTATACTTTGCTTGCTTGCTTGTTTGTTTGTTTTTGTAAATGTCAGGCGAGCGGGTGGGTGCACTCTTGCTTCCCACCCACTGTATTTTTAGCTGAGGCTGGAGACATCAGTGTTTCTTTACATGTATTATGTCTCTGGAATCTTCTTTGACTTTCTGAATGAGTTGCTGAGCACACAGAAATTCAGCAGGTCTTTAACTTCTGTATTCCGGCTCTTGCTGTGGTTTGGTGGAGTCCTAAATTACTCCTTGATTACTGGCTAAGACTAAGCCCAATTAATTACTTAATACGTTTCCTTACGTATAGTTCCTTTCTTTCTTAAGTTTCCTTTGTGTAATATCAAGTTTTGCTCTGAGAAATATGCAGTAACAGAGGCGGAACGAGGGCAATTACTTTTTTTTTTTTACCATGCTACAGCAATCTCACTTCCTCTTACTTTCTCGATTATGTTCCTGTCTTCCTGGCTTGAGCAGTATCCCTGTAAATTATTTCTAATAGCTCATTTTAATAGGAAGTGCTGTCGGACACACAGCCCTAGGCTATAATGGAAATTATCGCCCCTTTTTATCTCTTATCTAGCCGAGATCATTAAGGTAAACATCACAGCTTCTGCTCAGCTCAACCATGTGAGCGTTGATAGATGGAATAACCTTGAACTACGGTGAGGGGAAACAAGTGTTCCATCACTTTTGTGCTGTAATTAAATAAACGCCCTGCGCAAATATCCACCTCGGGTTTACACACACCATGTATTTAGACTTTGTAATTATAAATATCAACAAAACTAATTATGAGCGTAAATTAAAATGTTTATTAGGCATCAGACAGTAATAAGATTATTACTTGTATTAATACGCTTTGTGCAACGTGAGTGATAAATTTAGATTCTTTCCTCTTGACATCCCTCCTTCAAAATGTTCCTTGTGACTTAGGTCAGGACCATGACCAGGACGTTTGCCTTCATTTTTAGCAGCCTAGCTGTCTTGAGTAGTTTTGGCTTTACATTTGTGGACAATATGATGTACCGGTACATTTGATCCATTCATGGTTCTTTTGATGATGTCTAATACCACAGTACTTTATGTAGAGAAGCAGCTCTGTTTCATGATGCGTTTACCTCCATATTTCACTACGGGATTGTTGGGAATTTCTATTTTGCTATATTGCCGAAAGTATGAGGACACACCACCTAATTATTGAGTTTGGTGTTTGTCGCACTCATTGCCAACAGGTGAAGAATATCAAATGTATAAAATCAGACAACAGATTGGGGAAGGCCCTTTTCTGTTCTGGTATGACTGTGCCCCTCTGCATAATGCAAGGTCCAAAACGAGGTGGTTCAACCCTTTTAGTTCATGGAAATTCCAGTGGCCTGCACAGAGCCCTGATGACATTTGGGATAAATTAAAATGCTGACTGATGGCAGGCAACATTTTATCAGGTTATTTTTCTACTTTATTGTCTTTGTAATTCAGATTATTTATGCAATTTTAAGTTAAAATGTTTGGGTGGTGCATCAGTCCTAGTCCAGTGCTAGCCCACCAACACTGAGAACACTGGAATCTGAGTCCAAGTCCTAGAGTTGCCACAGGTCTGGTGCTCAACAGACACAATTGACCTGTCTGAGAGAAGTTAGGCTAGATGAGGATTCAAGTTATTGCCTCTGCACCGGCGATCTCTGCTGTTATTTTGAGAAAATGTGCCCTCTATATGTTGTAACGTTTCATGGACAAGTACTCCTTGTACTGTGGCATAAGGGGCTCTATAGTACAGGGGAAATGGATATACCCAAATCATGCAAGAATTGTGAAGGGTTAGTGCTTAACATCAATGCTGTTCTTAATTAAAAGAAGCATTAGTGTGTATCCTGATACATTTTCAGGTCTGATTCTGTTCACAGAGCTAAGCATTGTTAGACTGGAGTTTCAGTCAGTCATGGTGTACGTGGGTGTATAAAGCTCCTTCTGATATACAGCAGTGAAGAATTGCTGTACAGTGCAAAGAGTCCAGTGTTCTGCTCAGCCAGTAAGAGGATGCAAGGGAGGATGAAAGAAGAGGGTCATCATGAGGTCATTGTGAGGAGATGCTGATGAACTGGCCTGTGACAGATTGCGGGGGTGTTTGTTAAGACCGCTGAACCTAAAGCGCCACCCTCTTTCTTCACAAGCCTGTAGGCATTTGAAGTGTTGCATTGTGGGTAGGAAGACTTGTGACAGTGGGTGGTTGATCCAGGGGCCACACAAGGGAAAAAATTTAACTCGTATAGACAGCTGTAGAAAATCCCTACTGAAGATTCCTATTAAGCCGTAGCTGTAGGGGAAAACACGGCCTCTTTGGGGTTCTTGACTGTAGCAGGGCTTCTCACATGACCGGGTTAATCCTATTGGCTGAGAGTAGAGGAGTATGCTGGGGAACTCTTCTCTCCAAAGCACTATTTATAGTAACAGTTTAGGTCTTTGTTATCTTAGCTACTATGCAGGTTTCATTCGCTTAGTTCCCTACTGGTGGACTCTCCAATTAAGCTTAACTACTTCATTATAATCGTGTTTAGGTGAGCGGAATTGGGACTGCCATAGCAAAAGCTTTATCCCTTGGTTGTCAGATGTCCTCTATTTAGATTTCAACATGTGTCTTCCTGGGTTAAAATCTCCTGGGACTTAAGGGAGTCCATGATTTCATGTATTCCAACCAACTACCTAGGGCATGTATAGAAAAAGAGCCCCAAAACATCACCACTTTTTTTCCTGTCCAACACACACAACAGAGAAATTCAGCAGGTCTTCAACTTCTGGATTATGAACTTCTGTTCATAATTTCCTTCATTTAGACATTTCGACTCTTCCTGTGGTTTGGTCCTAAAGTCCTAAAGCCTCCTAAAGACTTTTTTTTATTTTGACTCCTTGATTACTGGCTGAGACTAAGCCTGGTTAATTAGTTAATAAGTTCATTTACTTATAGTTCCTCCCTTCCTTAAGTTTCCTTTGTGTGATATCAAGTTATAATTCCATGATTTCATGTATTTCAACCAACTTCCTAGGGCACATAGAGAATAAAGAGCCCCAAAACATCAGATCAACGCTGTCTGATTAAAAAAGTTTCCTTCCAATGAGGTTACACATCACTGCTGCCTGCTTAATCAATGTAATCAATATGCGTTACATATATGACCCTGCATTTCTGTTTTCAATCCAAACCCGTGGAGTTTGTGGGCAGAAGGTGTAGGACTGTTCCTGAGCTCACAGCTTGTACTGCATAATCAGTCTGAGACTCCGGCTGGGTGTACGCCGTGTTTCTGCATTACCTGCTGGGTAATGACTTACTAATGTAGGGACTGTTTGGGGCTGGAATCAGCTGACTGATTGGCTGGGTGACTTACATTTCTTAGACAGAATAGTGAGGCTGTTTTTAAGATGGAATATAGCCAATAGCAGCATACACTGTAAAAACAAAAGCTTCAAATGTCAGCTGTCATGTTCCATTAGTGTCTTAATTTATTGCCTAAGTGATATAAGAAAATAAATCAGGACATCAGAAAGTGTGTCAGAATGGTGCTTCCTGTGCTGGGTAAGTAATTTTAAAATATTAACAATATGACACCCATAAAAGTGTTCCAATATCATGCTTAATTACTAGCTGGTACTTTCAGCAGCCCTAGCATTTAATCCACTATAAGTTACAGACTACAGAGATCTAGGAGTTATATGAGTATAAAACCAACTTAATTACAATGTACTACAGAAATGAAGGCTTATATCTTAAGCCCTTACTTCTATTATTTTTTAAAATCCTGCCTGGAGTGAAGTGAGGTGGCCGGCGAGAGAGGCAAAAAGATTTAGTAGCAATTATAGGGTCACATCAAACAAAACATCTATATGCCTGCAAAGAATGCAAGCTTGGCTAAAAGAGCCTTTTTTTTCATCCATCCATAAAAGATAATGCTTGTAGTTTGCCAGACGCTACTGGACATTTGGATGAAACTGAATGGGTTTATTGTCAGATGCATTTTGGCGTTAAAAAAAAGAATGATTACATGACAAAAAATCCCTTTTGTTAGGTATGATGAAGGATCTGTGATGGTTTGAGGCTGTAAATCCTAAAAAAATTTTTAAAATACATGGCACTTCATAAAGAACTAGAAGTTTAGATTGTGGATCCTCCAGAAGGATTGAAGGATACCAAAATGAAATAATAAGCACAGAATTAAGATCCAGTTCCTGTCATACAAGCGGAAAAGGTGATTCCAGACATGTTCGCCAGTAACTTTGAATCAGAACTGATGGATGTATCTAATAAACTACCTTAAAGAAGCACATATTTCTGGGTTAGGGTTATTTTATAAATTAAATGAAAGCTGGCCCACAGGTCAAGAAAAATGAAATCCTAGTTTGAACACTGGGTGTCGTGATCACATATAACCGGTATAAATGCTCCACATCTACTGATTTGAGAGGGAAGTGAGTATGTTTAATTTGTAACAGTTGCTTTAACAACGGAGTGTAATAATCTAATTTAAAGCAAAAGGACGTGCCATTTATCATAATCGAGCCTATTTTTTTATTTTTATTTTGTGCACAGTCCGTGGCCCGTTTTTTTTTTTTCCTAAATCCGGCCCCCGGCAAGAAAAGTGTGGACACCACTGACGTATTCCCAGATTATATATTCTGACCAAACCCCCATTCAAACCTCTATTCATGGAGTTAGTTTATCTATCCTAATCCTGCAAAGTGTACACATGACAACTCGGTCCTGTATAGAGAAAACAGTGATGTGATTAAGCAGTAGATTTAATCCTTTTCACCTCTGTGTTGTTGATCAGGGTACATCGAGGAGGCCTGCATCATCCCATGTCCATCAGACTGCAAACTGAGTGAGTGGTCCAACTGGTCACGCTGTAGCAAGTCCTGTGGCAGTGGGGTCAAAGTTCGCTCCAAATGGCTCCGAGAAAAGCCGTATAACGGCGGAAGACCCTGTCCCAAACTCGACCATGTCAACCAGGTACTGCTGAAATTTACATCAGAAATTACACCTATGTTATTTAGAATATAAAGCATTTCTCCTTCTGTTAATGGGAGGATTATCAGTGCTGGATCAGGGTAGTTCTAATATGCATTTTAGATATCTTATGCAGTGTAAAATCAGACTTTGATTACAGGTTTTGAGCAGTAAATGCTCAAAGAAGTCAAATTATTTCACGTCTAGTTTGTGCAGTGCTGTTACAACACAGTTCATATGTATTTTATCGTGCTGGTTTTTGTAATTATCTTAAGGGTCACTCTCCGAATATGGTATTAAAATAGCACCTAATTTTTGTGGCTTTAATTGGACGAACACACACACGTTCCCTCCTTATTCATTTCTGTATCTTTTTAAGTAGTAAAAACAAGTCTGGCTTCTTGTATCTCATAACGTGTTGCACTTCATTAACTTGAGTTTGATGTAAAACGTTAAAAACATGTACAAGACCGACAAAAATGCTCAGTTATGAACATAATGAACTTATCAAAAGCATTTGTCGCTCAATTTCATTCCATGTTGAAAACGTTTCCCTGGAACAGGAGTTTGAAGGAGAGAGCAGCTGTTTTAATGAGAACACGGGGCTAAATGTACGACGCCGATGAGCCACAATGTGAATCTGTCATTAGCATTTAGTTATTTAGTTAAGTGTAGCTCATCATGCAAAATGCATCTGGTCGTGTCTAATGAACGCTCTCAGCTTCAGGCATCGAATTGAAAACCTTTAATACGGCAGTGAAAGTAGTCAACAACAGAGCCAGAAAAACAGAAACAGAGACTTGTCAAATTAGTTAATAAAAGTTATTTCTAATAAAAGCGCTTGTGTCAGAACAAGTACGCAGTGTACATTTACAGCAGGTAACTGGTTTCATTCTGATGAAAAACAAACTGTATTCAGAATAAATGCATTGTCATGTAAAGTCGTGCCAAAAAGAAAAAATTTTTTGTTGTTTTTATTGGAAAACTGGCACCATAAAAAGAAAATATTTCTTCTCATCTATCATCTAAGTCAGCAGCCTGAAAGCAAGCTAGGCTGCAAACGTTTTCCTAAATAAATCTGAATTATTAAGCATATTTCTTAGATAACCAATAACCAAAATAACCAACATAAATTCAGAAAGAAGGGGAAATGAAAAAAGAACAAGGCCCTCACTCTACTGCTGACAGTCCTAATCCAGAAGTTCTTTTATCAATTTACTGGATCTTGATCATCACACCTTATGGGTGGGTAGCACTGTCGCCTCACAGCAAGAAGGTCCTGGGTTCGATTCCCAGGTACAGCGTTCTGGGTCCTTTCTGTGTGGAGTTTGCATGTTCTCCCCGTGGGTTTCTTCCAGGAGCTTCGGTTTCCTCCCACAGTCCAAAGACGTGCAAGTGAGGTGAACTGGAGCTACTAGATGGTCCATGACGGTGTTTGACATTAAACTTGTAAACTGATGAATCTTGTGTAATGAGTATCTACCGTTTCTGTCATTAATGTAACCAAAGTGTGTAAAACATGATGTTAAAATCCTAATAAATAAATAAATACTGTGGACATAACAGCAATGTTGTCGGCGCTGCCGCAGATGGTGATGAGAATTCATTCTTGGATCCACAAGATTTGATACATAAAGAATGAGTCTGTCAGTGCTTTTTCTAATGAATATCCATATTGTTATACTAATTTAACATTACCAATCTATTTTATGCATTATTATACACTCTACAGTATATGTAAGACAGTCATTCTAATCTTAAGAATGACCTTTATGTGGTTTGTCCTCTTTCTGATCTATTTGCTTGTGTTTCCTTCTTTCACTATATCAACATGCTGCTGGAGTACAGGCACAGGTAAGCACTCAAATCAGTCATAATTTCATCATATGAAAGACGCTTCTATGAACAGTAGCTGTGTTGTATATATTATTGTGCTGCTGTAGCTAGCATGACTAAACCGTGATGATGGAGTGTTTCTCTGCTGTAGGTGTACGAGGTTGTACCATGCGTGAGTGATTGTACTCAGTATGTGTGGGTGGCCGAGCCATGGAGTGCCATGAAAGTCAGCAATGTGGACCTGAAGGAAAACTGTGGTGAAGGGGTGCAGACCAGGAAGGTCAGGTACGGTTCCCCTTCTATACTGACCTTGTGTTTAACTCCCGGTTGCACTTTCTGTGTCTTACATATGTGCAGTGCCAGAGGACTGGCCTTGCTAAAATGTTACTGTGACTGTGTGAGAGACTGTGGTTCAGTATCCCCTAACTAAACATCTGCACAAAAACTTAACAATAGGTATGCTGATCAGGATCCAGTAAATTGACAAATGAGATTTTGGAATAGGACTGGTTAGGGCACAGGGCATGCTGGGCAGCCTGACTGTGGTTGGAATGTTGCCATTTACTTTCCAGAGGCTGGACAGAGTCAGCACTCATTAGAGATCCTTCACTGAGCCAAAAATAGCTTAGTTCTATATACTACCTTATTACTGACTTGCATTGTGTACAGCTCTAAACTTAGAGATGTAATTTAAATTTCTAAACAAAATAATCCTGCTGTGCTAAACTCTGAATATAAAAATCGCAACATAAATAGCAGCAGTAGAAAAGTAAACAGGTACAGAGAAACCTATATCTCCTGATGTGGTAATAAATGGGCGATATACCCTGCAGGTGTATGCTAAACACGGTGGATGGTCCCACTGATGTAGTAGAAGACTACCTGTGTGACCCGGAGGAGATGCCAGCGGGTACCCGGGAAAGCAGACTGTCATGCCCAGATGACTGTGTGCTGTCTGAATGGAGTGTCTGGACGGCCTGCCAGCTGGTAAGAGAGATTCCGCTGACTTTATCAATGAGTTCTCATGCAGACTGCTGCACGGCGGTATTTGTGGCTTATAGTGGTTGTTTGGATCAGTTTATAATGGAATGATGCAATTTCATGTAGTAGATGGGTTCAGATACACCAACCTGCATATATTTCTACATACTAAATGGATACCATAAGCGGGTGTTGAATTTTAGCTGTGCTATCACCCAGTCTGGCATCTGCATGGACGTGATGTCCGAGGGTTGCATCAGAAAGGGCATTTGACATAAAAACAGTGTCAAGTTTGTCAAGATCCACTGTGGTAACCCCTACATATTCAGGAGCAGTAGAAAGGAAAAAACTATTTTTTTAAATAGTGGATGGATAGATTTTAAAATGGCATGATTTACTCTGTAGCTATCTCCAAGAAAAAAGCTTTTTACTACTAAATCTGGTTTGATTAAAGGTACAGTATCTGGTTTTAGAGGACTATCTGGTGGAAAAGCATAAATGCAAGTGCATGTAAAACATATGTACAGATAAATGTAAGCATCCATTGCTTTATTTGATTTTTGTTCCAGATAGACAGATACAGTAGACAGATACAGTAGACAGATACAATAGGTAGGTAGGTAGGTAGGTAGGTAGGTAGTAGGTAGGTAGGTAGGTAGGTAGGTAGGTAGGTAGGTAGGTAGGTAGGTAGGTAGGTAGGTAGGTAGGTAGGTAGGTAGGTAGGTAGGTAGGTAGGTAGGTAGGTAGGTAGGTAGGTAGGTAGGTAGGTAGGTAGGTAGGTAGGTAGGTAGGTAGGTAGGTAGGTAGGTAGGTAGGTAGGTAGGTAGGTAGGTAGGTAGGTAGGTAGGTTTTAAAATGGCATGATTTTTGCCTGTTTTCTGCACAGTCCAGACTCACCTCCTAAGAACCATCGTGCCAGCATGAACAACCAACTAGCTCACCCTACTGTATCTGACTTCTTTTATGGAGCCTGACAAAGCATTATGGCTTCTGTACTTTGCTACACACAGTACTTGTGGAGAATTCATTAAGCGATTACAGAACAAACTGTTGAACAAGACCTTGAGGCACTAAATATAAGTGAAAGACTCAGACAAGTAATGTCACATGAGTGAATGTGTCATATTGTGCTTTCCAATGCCAACGGTTCTTTCTCATGACCAAAGCAAACCTTTATCGATGAGTGTTTTTGTCAGAAGCAATACTGAGCTAATTATTGCAGAGTGTTATGCCAGCTACAGATTTACACCACAAAAATTCCAATTTAGTCTCATCAGATCAGGAGATCAGAAGACGTCTTTCTGTCACGGAGTTTAGAAGTCCTTCTTATGACAATTTACAGTCTTCTGTGGACATCCCTGACATACTAATAGACCTCACATGCTAAAAATAAAACAGCAGACTATTAAATGTAACAAATTTTAGGGTTAATGTGTTGCATGAGATTAGTAAGCAGAGTTTGGATGTTAAGGCATGTAGGATAGAAATTTGCTTACACCGTCTGGATCTTTATGACGTCCCACTGTTTTTTGTTTTTCTCTAGCTGTGTTATGCTATTTCTTGCACAGTTTCTTATTTTTCCATCAACTGGGTTATGACATGAGGGATTTCATTATTTTGGGTGGTAACCACTAACCACCGGGGGTTAAAGCTGCGCCGCTGAAAAATCTGAGCACCCTATTTTGATGCACTTACTCTGACAACACTCGCCATCTCGAAAAGAGGGGAAAAAAAAAAAAAATGTTTACCCATGATGTGCCATCACTGCACTTCAGCGTTATTAACAAGTGGGCATCTGCTGTACTGTTTGTGTAGTTTTGCCTTCTGGCTTATTAACGATCAGCTTTGCATGTTGTGTTTCCTAAAGCCCTGTAATGGCCAAAGGTTTCGGCAGAGGACTGCCTCCACGCTGCGCATGCCTGAGGAGGGAGGAGAGTGTCCAAAAAGTATGGAAACGGAGTCATGTCTACTCAGCAAGAACTGCTTTCACTACAGCTATAACATCACAGGTACCCACAATACCATAAGCACTTAAGATTCAAATCTGTGCTGTTTTTTATTTTACATATTTAATCATAATAAAGTGAAAACATGTTTCATGTGTGGGTTTATGTTTTTAGAATACAGGGTCATTTTTCTTATCATAATCGGTTATATCTCTCCTCCACTGCCAAAATCCCCGACCCTGGCAAAGGAGGGCCGTACCTAACACACACCCACTCAGACTTGTGTGCAGTTGCCGATCGCTTCTTTTCACCTACAGGAGGCAGCCTCACACAGGGATCAGTATCACGTATGGAGAGTCACACACAGATCTCTATTACATTCTCTGTAAAAACAGCATAAGGTGACTCTCAATCTGGCCCTCCCTCCCACAGGCACGGCCACTCATGCCTGTAAAGCACCCGACCAGGCCGGTGGCACCACAAAAATTTTAGTAAAGTCTGATATTCCATTGGTGACTCTTTTTACTACTAAATCTGGTTTGATTAAAGTTATAGTACCTGGTTTTGGAGGACTATCTGGTGGAAAAGCATAATTGCAAGTACATATAATACATATGTACATACAAATTGTTCCAAGGTAGACGTCAACATGCCTGATTAGAGATGTATTTGTATGCTGTTCCAAATAATGTTGTTCTGTTCTGTTTTGTAACATAATGCTCTGCATATGAAGTTATGAAATAGCTTTTCTTTTGAAACTCCTCCTTGCTTCTTATTGCCTGCCTATATTTATATTTACATTTGCACCATTTAGCAGACACTTTCATTCAAAGTGACTTACAATTGCGAATAAGTACAATTTGAGCAATTTAGAGCTAAGGGCCTTGCTCAGGGCCCCAACAGTGGCAACTTGGCGGTGGTGGGGCTTGAACCGGCAACCATCTGGGTTCTAGTCCAGTATGTTACCCTATCATGCCCTTCTCTCAGTCTTGATGAGTCCTTTCACCCACCTCCTGTACCAAAAAGAAGCCATTTCAGGGCACAACACTTCCGAACAACACTGATCTTCTTTCTCAGAAGCAGATGGTCATTTCATGCCATGTTTTATGAGTCTTATGTCTGACATAATGGCCAGAAAAGCTTTTTACTGTTCTCTGTCTGTACGTTTTGATGACTCTCTGCACAGAGACGTGAGCAGTGATCGGTGGAATGATTGCATTGCGTTTAGAGCAGCCGTGTATAGTTCAGGCTAAAATTACTCACTTTTAAAAGACGACATGAAGGCACAACATAAAAAATCACCTTGACCTATGGTGATTTAATCACAATCACAGGCACAGCTGGTCAGCTGACCTCTGTTGGGTTGATAGTGAATAGCGTTTATTAGTTGTTGGCATTTTACAGCTTTTTTGATAGATGCAAATGATATTTCGTTCTGTGCATCTTGATTCTGATTGGCCGGTTTACACACCAATTTAAGTAATAAAAGACTATAATTATAAACCACATTTTTGTTTTGGTTTATGTCCTAAATTAAGCCAGACAAATTGTTGATTTGCTCTTCATTTGATCACAGTGTATTTTTAAACATTTTCTCTATGCATTTGAGACTTTCCAGTCATTTCCAATTCCTCAGCAGCTTGCACCATTCCATGCTGGCTAAAGAGGGCTGCACACTAGCACCCCCACCCTTTAACACATGTGAAATCACTAGCCGCTTCTTCGCACAAGCCAACGATTTATTCTCACAAAGAGCCATACAGAGAGTGACGCTTATGCCCTAAGTGTTTCTCCGTTACACATGCCAGCGGCTCAAAGCAGAAATCAGATGTTGCTCTTACAGCTGCAACCCCATCCAACGTTCCCTGTCTTAGGCATGAGCAATTGTCTGTTAAGTGCCCGGCCAGGCTGGTAGCACGACTGAGAACTCAAGTGCTTAGACTCTAGAGATGGATGCTTGTGAGTTGGACTGCTGTGCTACCAGGGCACCACATTATTCAAGGCTAAGCCTTTTTGGCCCCTATTGGCCCCTTACTAATAGGGCTAAGTATTAAGAAGCACAGTATTGAAGAAGTTTATGATCATTACTGTGTGTGTGTGTGTGTGTGTGTGTGTGTGTGTGTGTGTGTGTGTGTGTGTGTTCAGACTGGAGTACGTGTCAGTTAAGTGCGAACGCTGTGTGTGGAAAAGGCCTAAAGACCCGAATGCTAGACTGTGTAAGGAGTGACAGCAAATCTGTCGACCTCAAGTTCTGCCAGCAGGTTTGTTCACATTAATTATTATTATTTTAATTACACACTGACACACTGACTGTTAGGGCTGAAGTCATAAAGTATGTGTAATAGCAATTGTATTTAAGGTAACTTGAGCACTTTAGCCTTGTGATGTAATCTATCATGAACTTATACACCATGACAGCCAGAATGAAACACTTGCCCTGCAAAGTGGGCATGGTCACACAGTGAAAAAGGGTGAGCTATTGTTTACCCCATTAACAGTGTCAGCAGTGGGCAGTGTGGCATGTTGCTTATGTGTAATTTAGAGACCTGTAGCCCTTCAGACTGCGTTTCAGAAAAGGAACTAGGACTGAAATGTGCTCAGTGTTAATACTTGTCGTTTGTGTATTTGCACGTAGTTGGGTCTGGACAGGACATGGCAGCTGAATACTTCCTGTATGGTGGAGTGCCCAGTGAACTGCCTGCTCTCGGCGTGGTCAGCATGGACAGATTGCTCTCAGACCTGTGGCCTGGATGGTACGTCAAGAAATGACATTTTTATTTACAGCAGATCTGAATGATGGGTTTGAAACTCAGCTTAGTTTACTTTCTGTAAGAAGGGTGGCACGGTATCTAAGTGGGTAGCACTGTCGCCTCACAGCAAGAAGGTCCTGGGTTCGATCCCCAGGTGGGGCGGTCCGGGTCCTTTCTCTGTGGTGTTTGCCCCGTGTCTGCGTGGGTTTATTCCGGGTGCTCTGGTTTCCTCCCACAATCCAAAGACGTGCAAGTGAGGTGAATTGGAGATACAAAATTGTTCATGACTGTGTTTGATATAACCTTGTGAATTGATGAACCTTGTGTAATGAGTGGCCACCGTTTCCTGTCATGAATGCAACCAAAAGTGTAAAACATGACATTAAAATCCTTATAAACAAACAAACTTTCTGTAGGAAACTTTGCATGTTCTCCCAGTGTCTGCATGGCTTTCCTTTTATTTTTTCAAGCTCCTGCTTCTCAATTACATTCAGAAGGTGGTTTAATTCCTCTGTTTGTTAGTAAGTGATTAAATTAGTGCATTATCCTTTCTGGGCTTTTTTGGGTGGTGTTGGACCTACCACAACCCTGACCAGGATACACTATTCCATAAAATAAATGAATAAAAAATATTGAATGAATAAGCTGTCAATGTTATTACGGTGACTCCGTAGGTCATGTTTTTGACACAACTTTAGTTCAACGATCTGGATTTGAACAGACATGTTTCTGTACACTGCATTGCCAAGATTATGCAGACACCATTATAAACTACTGAGTGCCATTCAGGCCAGACCCATAGCTAACAAGTTTTTTAAATCATTATATAAAATAACTTATATGCTTTCAGCGCTGTGGCAGCTTTAGAAAGATCATTTTTTGTTTCAGCATGAATGTGCCCTGACAGCCCTTTAAAACATTTTGAGCCAGACCCTCTCACTGAGCATTAATGTTAAACGTCATGATACACACTCCAAAATCTTGTACATCCACGGGGGGCAACTCCATATTAATGCTGGAATTTAATCTCCAACAAGCTCTTGGGATGTTAATGATTTTTGTGAAGTAGGTGTCATTTAATTTTGTGGCATTTTATTAAGTATACCTGGTGAGAACTCAATGAATGCAATGAACTGACAGCTTCAGAAACACTGTCCTGAGTCAAGTGAGCTTTACATCACTGTGGGCTTAGATGTATAGTGTGTTGCTGATCACAGGGATGACAAAAAACTAAAGCTTCTGAAGTATGACGGCCTCTAAGCCCAGAGCAATATCAAGCTGGCTTCACTGTGGACAGCGTCAGCCGTGTTTCAAAATGCATTGCAATAACAGAAGCAATTGGTCAGTTGACATTTACTTTTCATACACCACCATACATGCACATGGGTCTGATTTTTGGTGTGCATCTGTTCATGTGTGTTATGCCACAGGGAAAATGGTGCGCAGGCGGACCGTGATCCAGCTGTCTCAGGGTGATGGAAGACCGTGTCCTTCACAGATGGAGCAGTGGAAGCCGTGTCCAGTTCGTCCCTGCTATCAGTGGCGCTACAGTGCCTGGTCCGAGTGCCGTGTCGAGGTATGCAGCTTTTTACTTTGTTTCAACTCCACTCTTCTTAGACTCTTCTTCTTTATAGGATACTGAAGTGTGTCTGTGAGAATTATTGCCCATTTAGTGAAAAGGACAGCTGTGAGGCCAGAAAGCTAGACTAGCAATTAAAGTTCTGATTCATCCCAAAGGTTTTTTAATGGGGTTGAAGTAAAAGCTCTGTGCAGACTGCAACCATGTCTTCATTGACCTTTTTATGGTGGGCAGTCTCATGAAATGATGTTGAAGGTATACCATTATTTTTTATGATTTATTTCTTATACACCAGTTAGTAATAGGTATGGCTGAAACATCTGAACTTAATAATTAGGTGTGGTGTCCAGATACTTTTGGCCATATAGTGCATCTCCATTCTCGGCTCAGCTTCTTCTTCTGATTTTATACCACAATAAATTTTTATATTTCCACCTTTATTGTTATTTATCTTCTCTTATACAACAGTTAGTTCCGACCTTACAATCTGATTGGTTGAGAAGCGTTCTAACCGTGCTGATATTCGTGATAACAGCACGGCCTTTTCACACCACAACTGTATTACTCAGCTGACGCGTTGCCAGTAACGACAAGCTTCATGCACACAAACGACACACGCAGGCGACACAGACTTTATTCCCGATCGCGTTTTAAATCCGTTATCTGATATACAATCTAGCGCACTATGTAGGGAACATTAATGTGTTTGTAACACGAACAGTTAGTTTAATAGCCCAGTTAGCAGCTCCTAAGAGTTCTGTTATCACCCATATCCTTTGGTGTGTGAGAGGTTTTTTATTTCTTTTTTTCCCTTCGGAGGTTCTTGCCTTCTTCTTCTTCTTGTTCTTACCTCCCTAAAATGAGTTTTTGCAACTTGGGATGTCTGCTGTGTTAAACTCTATATTCGTTGTGGAACTACTTTTTGGCGGTTATATTGTCAATATTAAAGCATATTTAATATGAAATTCAGGGCTTCTTTGATTTATTTTCTTTCTTTATTTTGTAAAAACTGTTGTATAAAAGCAATAGAACACTCGAGGTCGTGTGTTATCGCGAATAGCATCACGGCTGTGATGATCTACGGCTACGGATCTATGATGTTATTCGCGATAACACACTCCCTCTCGTGTTCAATTGCTTAAATATATTCATTTTCCATCGTTTCACTTTCAGTCGATCATTGTACATTTGCTCTCTTACCTGCATTTTGTTCATATCTCATCTCAATTCCTTCTCGAGATTTCTTCTTACTTTCTGTTTTCACTTTCTGCTTCTTTCATTCTGCTCACTTTTCATTTCTCTGATTTCAAACGGACGTTTCCTTCATCGCTGTTTTCTTCTCCTCTCATATTCTGTCTTTGATGAATGGCTGAGTTTCGGTAAAGCGTTCAGCCGTGTTGCACCTCCTCTGCTGATGCACCTCAGATCTGATGAATCTCTTGGCCTGTTTTAAAGCCTCCAAGTATAAGAACCAAAAAGAGAAAACAAAAAGTTTAGATGTTTCCAGTTCAAAATGCAGAAAGACAAGAGTATACATTTTCGTTTTTAGCAACTGGCTGATTAACAAATCAAGATGCAAGGTGTTTGTGTGTGTTTCAAATAAGGCAACTGTTCAAACTGTTGTAAGTACTGTTATAAAAAAGGGTGCAGTCAAACTAGCCATTTTCATATTAACAAAGATACTTCACCAGATATAGTCAATCCTAATCACTAATGAGGACGTGTTACCATGCCACAAAATTAATTCACAATCTAGAACTGACATCATTATTAAAACGTGTGTGTGTGTGTGTTGTGTGTGTGTGTGTGTGTGTGTGTGTGTGTGTGTGTGTGTGTGTTATAGGAGGTTGTGTGTGGCGAGGGCCGGCGTTTTCGCAACCTGTCCTGCTTCGTCTCAGACGGCTCCCAAGACACTCAAGTCAGCCTGGTAGAGGAGGATCTGTGTTCAGTTCTGGAGTTGGCAATCGATGTGGACAAGAAGATTGTTTTGGAAGAGGCGTGCACTTTACCCTGTCCAGGTAATGCAATACTGTATATGAATATTATTTGGGCTTTTGACACCTATGAGAAGATTAAAGGAGATATTTTGTGCTTTTGATTAATTTAGTATATTATTTTGGAGGGAGATTTTACATCCAAAGTGCAAAATACGCTTTCTTGTGATTTCCTTACTCAAATGAACAAACTTCTGTATCTTTAAAATACTTATTTCTAACTTGATGCATAGTTTTATATTGACTGTAAAAATGCACTTCATATGAATATATATATATATATTGTGGCGCCGGCGAGCAGGAAGGATAGCGTCAGGGCCGCGAGTGAGCTGCCTTTGGCAGTTCATTCAGTGGTTTAAGGACAGACACCCATCATACACACATACATTCATACAACAGCCAAACATATAAGCTACTTACCCAACCCTCACCGCAGCCACCCTACTCCCAACACCAGGATACACGGCTACGGTGAGCTTAGACACCACTGCCGCAAGGCTTTCTGGGTAAAGCCCGTGCCAGCCCCCAGTGGCGACGCTACACTGCCCCCTCCCTAATGGTCAACCGTCCCGGTGACCCACTCACCAGCGTCCACTGGGTGGCTCCTCGGCCAGACCGCACCCCATTATACTGTCGAGCCGCTCTTCCACCCACTGCTGGACCGGGCACCCTGCCCCTACAGCCACCTGGGCTAGCGCACTCAGACAGACCGGGCATATTGGCCCACCAAACCACCAGAGCCACCCAAATGCCACAATCCCACTTCTGACACCAACGTGGCGCCGGCGAGCAGGAAGGATAGCGTCAGGGCCGCAAGTGAGCTGCCTTTGGCAGTTCATTCAGTGGTTTAGGGACAGACACCCATTCATACACACATACATTCATACAACAGACAAACATATAAGCTACTTACCCAACCCTCACCGCAGCCACCCTACTCCCAACACCAGGATACACGGCTACGGTGAGCTTAGACACCACTGCCGCAAGGCTTTCTGGGTAAAGCCTGTGCCGGGTTCCAGTGGCGACGCTACAATATATATATATATATATATATATATATATATATATATATATATATATATATATATATATATATATACACATTTAAAAAATACATTGAAATGTATTTAGTAAAATGCATAATAATACTGCAAATAAAAACAATTCTCTTGTGTGAACTGCTGCTCTTATTGGTTGCAATTAGTTAATAAGGTATCACACAACACTTAGCAATCATGGTGAAGGGAGGAAGAAGCTTCCTAAAATGTCTAGGGATACAATTATTTATAAGACAAGTAAACATAGTAAAACATAGTAAAACAGGCTCTATGTAAAACCGTGTACATCTGCAAGTGAGAGTTTTATGTAAAGGTCTTGCAGTGGGTATTGTAGTAAAAAACTGTTCATTTCCAGGTGATTGTTATCTGATGGAGTGGTCGGACTGGACCATGTGTCAGAGTGTATGTTTTAACGGTCAGCGTCTGGACTCCAGTGCCGTGCAAGTTCGTTCCCGTTCCTTTGTCGTCCAGGAGCCTGAGAATGTTGCCCAGTGCCCTGATCAGGAGTGGCAGTCTCGTCCCTGCACTGGTCAGTAAAATCATTTTATGTACACTCATAAATGACTGAAAAAAGGCAACTTATATCATATCGGTTTGTTTTTGTGTGCCGATGTGCAGACGGTGAGTGTTTTGAGTACAAGTGGACGAGCGGTTCTCGTCTGGTCTGGTGTGAGCGCTCAGATGGAATGAACGTCACAGGTACATCCAGTCCTCTCACTGGGAAATCAATGTCTATCTACGTATATAGCTAGTATATGTAACACCTGTTCATTTCAGAGTGCAGTAGTTTCATTTTTAGGACTTCAGTTTTTTAAGGCTGATCTTTGACTTACAGGAGGCTGCCCACCAACGAGCCCACCTGGGGTGGAACTGTTATGTGCGCCACCTTGTAACAAGCCACGTTCATTTTGCCAGGTAAGATACAAGACAATTAATCAACATTTATCAGAGGATTATGTCTCTCTAAGCCTTGTGTTTTTGGGGCTGTGGGCAGCAATTACCACCAGTGGCAACCAGTCCTGGTAAACAGCATTCACTGCCCTTAGGGTATAAAGTATCGTGTGTGTGTATAGTGTGTATGGTGAATCTCTCCTGTCATTCTGTATTACTGATTTAGTGGATCTCTGCTGTTCCCTGCAGGAATCTATAGGTATTACTCTGACTGAATCTCTGCTGCCCCCTCCAGGACGTTATATGTAATTACTGTTAGAAAATCTGCTGCCCCATGCAGGGAGTTGACTGTATTACTGTGTAGTGTCTCTGCTGCCCCCTGCAGGAAGGCGAGTGTGTGTGTGAGGAGGGCTACTCGGAGGTACTGAACCCTGAAGGTTTACTGCAGCATTGTGCTCCGATTCTAGTACTGGAGATCCCTACAGCAGGCACCAAGACTAACGATGTGAAGACGAGCCGAGCTGTAGACCCCACCACCTTCACCACAGACGATCCAGGCCCACCGGGGCGCACCTGGTACCTGAAGCCCTTCGGACCAGGTATTATGTTTCAGAAACCTTAAAAATGTACTTAAGTGTATTAATTGTATTTTTGCCATATCTGTATCGTTAAACTTATATCTGGCTAGAGTTGTAATGTAGTAAATAATAACTGTCTATATTTTATCAGTATTTAAAGTAAAAAGTACAAATTTTTTATAGTCTACCTCTCATTACACATTGTATTTTTTGTCATTTATTCAGTTTAAAAGGTTGTCTGAGAAGAAATCCAAATTTCAGGAATTCTGTTTTATATGATTAATATAATTTCATATGATTGATGCCTTAGTTTGGTAGTTTATGTGCATAAAATGATCTATAAAAGGAAGTTTGTATTGGAAACAGAGTTCTTTATGACCAATTATTAAAAATTTACAGAAAGTACACATTTTGATACTCAAATCAGAATAAAATTGACAAATTTAACAACATATAACCCATACCCAAAAGGTAAAGGGTTGCCAGTGATGTGACCAAACAGTCAAAATAAAGACTTGGACATGCCACAGATCTTTTGATGCACAACTTTGTAGCTGCAAAACCAGCTACATAATGGTACGTCTAACCATGCCCGTTTTTCCTCATACGAAATCTGGCAACCCCAACCACTTAGTTTTACATAGCTAATAGTGTGTCATTGTGCTACTAGAGGACTGTAAGTAGGTTACAGAAGTAGATAACTGCTGTTGCAAAATGTAATTATGTTAGTATATTTTAACAATCTGTTAGGAACTAAGTGATCAGTAGCAGAAAATTGGTGTGAAATTGGGTGTAAGCAAAATGTATCACTATACTACAAGCCTTAACACCTCTTTTGTTGCTTTACAGATGGTAAACTGAAGACGTGGGTGTATGGTGTGGCGGCTGGTTTGTTTGTACTCCTAGTATTTATAGTGTCCATGATCTATCTAGCGTGGTTAGTACATATAAATTTCTCTAAATCACTTTCATTAATTTCACTGATCATTCATGATCTCTGATCATTCAACCACACTCTCCTGTTAGTTCTCATTTTACTGTGCCATGTATAGTTGGGCGTAGGTGATGCAATATCAGAAGCCATTTATGAGTTATACATTTATGCATCCAACTGTGTATACATCCATCTATCTATCCATGCATTAAACTATCTGTGCATCCAGTCATTTATCCATTAAAGCATCAGTCTATTTCCATGCATACATCAATCTATTCATCCAACCATCCACTAACTCGCCAAACCTCATATCCCTCTATTTATTATCCCTCAACCCACCCATAGTTTTCATCTATCTATCCATTTATCCATTCATCTAGAAATAATCTATCTATCCACTCATTAACCTATCCATCAATTGGTCCATTTATGTATATTTATCCATCCATCCATCTATTGTTCGTCATTCAGCCAGTTATCCATCCATTCATCATCTCATCATGTCTTAATTGTGTATTCACTGTACTGTGTCCTAATGCTCCTTATTCTGTCTTTAGCAAAAAGCCAAAGAAACCACAGCGACGACAAAACAACAACAGACTGAAGCCACTAACTCTGGCGTACGACGGAGATGCTGACATGTAGCATTTCTAACAGCCTACTCTGAACTTCCATTCAAGTGAAATTAAAAGAGACCCTAGTGAGCTGAACACTACTTCCATCGGACTTTTTTACAGCGGAGCCTTTAGAACTCCTACACACATCGGGAGGTTGCCTTTATTTAATCACACAGCTGGCTAATCTGAGCGTGTTATCTCTTTCCTTTGAGGTCATTCTGCATTTGTGGAGGCAGAAGAGTCCATATACGAAGCCAAAACTCAATAGAAAGCAGTTAGTGAAATGATTCCTGAGAGAAAGACATCCTTGCATTGTAGAACTTTTACTGATTTAACTGTTTTTTGTGAATTGTGGAGGATTGCTGTTTCTGTGGGAGTTGAAGATGAGGAACTCAGTGATGTACTGCCTCCTCTCTTCTGTCTTCATGCTCTATTGCACTATATTAGTGCAGCATGATATGCATTTACGTCAGGGGCTGTTGTCATCAGAAGAAACGAGAAATAACAGAAGTAAAAGATGTGAAGTTTACCCTTATCACGATGGGTTTGGGACAAAGTCAGACAGTCAAATTGCTTTTTTTTAGTCACTTGTGCGTTGTAAAGGTTGTACGATTTGTCTTTTATTTCTCATTACGTTATAGTTATGTGTTTTTTACTAATTGAAGGGTTTTGACCATTTGTTCTGATGCACTTGTGAGGATATAAAACAGTCGTGACTGTGATGTTTTGTGCTTACCCAGCAGTTTCTGCCTTACTGTTTATGAAAACAATAAATGATTATTAATATTTATTTATGCATAACTGCCTATTTATAACAGAGCAGAAGCAATACACATGTATAGGATAACCTGTTTTACTTACCTGCATAAGTTGGTGTTAACAAAGTGTGTTCTTAGGCAGGTCCAATTAATGCTGCCACATTACCCCACTGCTGCGCTCACTTTCATTGGCTGCCTGCTTGTCTACAAAGCCAAACATGGATCACCCCCAACCCAAGATAAAGCACTTATCAAACCCCATTCTGTAATTCTTACACTTACTTTCAGCAACAAGTCAAGCTTATCTTGATCCACCACTCAGGAAAACGAGCACCAAGGCTGTTCCCTGTACTTCCCTGTACTGCCCCCTGCTGGTACACTGAAGTCTCTTGCTGTCTTCAAAAGACAACTACAGGACGACCACCTTACTAATTACCAAAACTAAAATCAGTCCTACTGGCTGTTTAAGATGTTTTAGTGGCTCTGTTTTGCAAAGAAGAAAACTCCTCATATACTACAATATTACATGATAAGATATATAATTTTATTTATTTTCCACACTGGTGCACCATGCTTACAGGTACTTTAACAGTACAGTTTACTTCTATTTCTGCACATTTCACCTCCAAAATAATTTGTCAGTTTTTGTTTCACACATTCCTTTATCACAGTTCTGAAGGGTGTGGTTCTGTGTGATTTTAAAGCTCATAAACCAAGACCCAAGAGGTCTGATCAGGAAAACTTGATCTTAAAAGGCTTCAGTTGAAAGTCAGTACATTTCAGATTAATAATGGGTCATCATACACAAGACATGTCTGGTTACAAAACCTTTCGACTTTCAAAGTTGTATTGTGTTAAAAGCAGAAATTATTTAAATACAGAATGTTTGAAGGAAATATAATTATTTATAAAATATAATATATAGATATAGATTATATCAGAAATTGCAGCATTAATCTGAAAAGCTGAGACATTATATACAAATGTAACTAATTATATAAAATACTATTCATTTCACAATGTCACAGCTATGGTACAAACTAGGAAATACAACATATATTAACTTATTAATACGTTTTTAATGATCTTCTGGTTTATTTTGTTTGTAAAAGACTAATCCTATTACTGAAGCTGCTCATCACCCAGATATATAAGACTACTATGGCTGGTGATGTGAATGTTTATTTTCTCTTTAATTTAATATGTAAATAACGACTCGACTCTTTTTATTATTTTGCATATTAAAAATGTATACATTTATTTTCTATGGCAAAACGTTTGGTATAAATGAAGTAAAACGTGGTATCATATCTCTGTTGACTGTTGAATTTCATGTTGTAAGTAAGAAATTCTTAAAGGTTTAGTGCTTTTGTACAGTCTGGATATGAATCTGATGGATTACAGATAATAAAGAAACCGGTTTGATGGAGATTACAGTGTTTTGGTTCAGTGAAATGAACAAGATTGTATCATGCACTGTCATTCAGAGTAGAATTAGTAACTTTCAGTATATGACAGGGTGAGGCAGCAGACTGTGTCCTGTGGACAGGTTTGGCATTTTCCCTCGTGGATTTTCATCCAGACACTTTATCTTCTAATCACACAGACTGTGAATTGGCTGATCTTAATTACCTCTAGGTGTGAATGAGAAAGTAAATCAGTGAGTGTGTGATGCCCTGTGATGGACTGGCACCCTGTCCTAGGCCTTAAGCCCAGTGTTGCCAGGTGGCGTCCGACCCACCTTGATCAAATTAGGGTTGCAGTAGTAATTAAAAATGAATAAGTGAAAAATACATGTAATTATTTAACAACACTCAAAAAAGAGATCAAAAACCCAGAAAACACAAGAATAAGCTTTAAGCACATGCCAGTAATCATGTGTACATTTCTGTGTCCTATGATGGTCTACAGCGCTATCTAGTGGTCAGTAAATAACTTTGGGAGACGATATAAAATTTATTAGTGCTTTGTATTTTATCAGGACTCGAATGTAATAAAATCTTACTTAATTCCTTTATACAATAATAATATACACCCTATACTGTACAAAACCAAAACTCTAAAACACCAGTCAAGGATGAGCCCTTATTCAGACCTCTTTTGGCCTCAATTACCTCAACTGTTTTCATGTACTGATACTTTCAAAATGACCATTTCTTTACTTACAAAATCTAAACAGATGCAAGTACCTTCATTAGCATATCACACGTTTGGACAGTTGTTGAAATATATCATGTATCAGAAATGTATGGACAGGATGACAAAGCAAGTTCAAAGCCAAATCACAATATGAGTCTCCTTTCTGTGTGGAGTTTGCATGTTCTCCCAGTGTCTGCGTGGGTTTCCTCCAGGAGCTCCGGTTTCCTCCCACAGTCCAAAGCTGTGCAAGTGAGGTAAACTAGAGATTCAAAATTGTTCATGACTGTGTTTGACATTGAACTTGTCAACTGATGAATCTTGTGTGACCAGTAACTATCTGTCCTGTCATTAATGTAACCAAAGAGTATAAAACATGACGTTAAAATCCTAATAAATTATCTGTAAATAAAAAACCCTACAAGAATGATACATCTACCCAGGAGTGTAGATGATTTTTTTAATGACTTAGCAACAGCTTACAAAATGCCAGAAAAACATCTAAAGCATTTCAGGGTTTCAGGTCGATCAGGGTCAGATTAACATTATAAGCAGAATAAATATGATGGTTATACAGAACTGAGTTTTCTTTGAGCATCCATGTATGGTGTGATTTGAGAATAGTTAAGGATAAATATGCATTCCCAGTCTTACTAGGATTTAATTTTTTACATGGGTAAAATAAGGGGATGCAAACTTTATGTAAATAATTTAAATCCAAATTATATTTTCTAACATAAAGCCAACAAACTTTTATGCGATGTGTTCAAAAGCAGCTATGTGTTAAATAGACCTATTTGGCAACCCCCGATGAAGCGTCTCTTTACTCAGTGGGCTGTATTGCAGCTGTGATTGTTCACACATACACATCTGGAGAGATGCACTGTCTCTACACAGAGCTCAAATCTGAAGCAGAAAGAAACGAGCTCTACTCATCTCTAGTCTGACGGTGAAGGAATGAATGAATGAACTCTTGGTTTGTTCACTTCTCTGCTGTTTCACTCAGTAAAAGTTGGAGGTCCATGATGTTCTCCATCTGCGCTCTGATGTACCTCATCATTTCTGCTATACTCCAGGTAGGACTTTTACTTTTTGTTTAGCTTTTTAAATTCAAAATAATTGTTTTAATTAGTTAATTCGTTTAATGAGATTTTTTATTTATTTGTTCATTTGCACAAACCATCTGTATTATCTGTAATTTTTTATCATACATGATTATTAACAACTGCAAGGTTAACCTTATTATACATAAAAAAAATTATTCCATTATTATTTTTATAATTAATAACAAGAAATGTAAAAGTTGTGCCAAAATGTTAAATGGCATTACAGAACTCAGTGTGTCTAATTTAGACCCAGCAGGTTTTATTTTTACTGATAAACTGTTACTATTTCAATTATTCTAAAAAGTTGAAGAACTCATTATAAGAAATCCAAAGAAAGCCATAAACTGCATCTCTTACAAGTGTCACCATTTGACTTCAATTTTCAAACTTAAGCAAACTTTATTTATTTATTTATTTGTTTGTTTGTTTTGATAATGCACTTGATTTTTAATGACACCTTTTACTCACATGAATACTAAAATGCTCAAACCACAGTGTTATGTAAAAAATCACCACTTCACCACTGAGTTTTCATGTCAGTAAACATATAGATGGAGTTACATTTAAGTTGTTTATTTTTTTACACTATATCACAGAGTAAGTCGGATCTTTAGATGAAGCTTGGTTGAATGTGACCCTTTTGGGCCATCTTCAGCTCTCGAGGCGATGTGTATAGAGATGCAGCTCTTAGCTCAGTCGCCAATCGATTTCTTACTAATAGGAATGAGAGAAGACATGGCACTCGATCCTCCTAAGGATTATTGCATTTTTAAGTGTAAATGTGTACGTGTGAGCGGTATACCAGCCTGGAGCTACAGATCTTCTATTATTCTATAACCTTCAGTGAAATATTCTTATGTACCAAGGGTAAGTTGGTTAGATTCTACATAAATAATAAGCAACAACCAATAATATCACTGTTACTATTTTTGCAAACTGTAACATGCAGTATTTGCTCTGTAAAATCTTGGCATTTTGGAAGATTTGATCATTAAGCCTGATGATTGTAATCTAATGTTTATATACAGTAAGAAAAAAAACAAATAAACTCTTTTGTTTTCATTATTTTACAATCATTAAGCACTTTATTAGGAACACCTGTCTTAAAAGTGCATTTAGCAGCCAGTTTGTCAGCTACATCTAGCTGACAAACTGTTTGTGGGTATACAACCACTAACTGTAGTAATACAATCACTTTGTAACCCTGCGCAACACCACTCATTAACAGAAAGGGACCCCCTACTGAGCAGATGTTAAAATCATAATAAATTATGAACACATAATTTACTAAAAGAGTTTCCCAGGCCCTAAACACACAAACCTGATCGTGTATGTTTAAATGATTGACATTTTTATGGAACAGTTAATTATATGTCATAGCACTTTAAAAGAAGAGTGGACGATTGTACAGTGTAACGTATGACAAGTTTATTATTGCTATCCATTAAAGGAAACGGTACAGGAATGTACATTTTGTAATTGTGTGTAAATTGAGCTCCACAGGGGGCCGGAAATTGTTTTCTTTCTTCCATTTGGTGTCTAGACATATAGATAAAGCTATAGATGTTGGTAGTGTTAGTGCTTCAGAGCTTTAGTGGGGACAGTTTTCTGTCTATGTGGAGTTGGTCTTGTCCTTCCCATTTCTGTGAGGGTATTTAGGTACTTCGCTGCTTATTATTATAGAATAAATGAATGTGTGTGTTATGCAATGCATAAAAATTAAAAGGGTTAAACTCAGCTTGGAGCTGATGCTAGTTTGTTACAGATAATCAGCCAATTATTTACTTAACTAATTATTTACTTTACTTACATCTAGGCGTAGTTTTGAAATTTTTAGTGCTTTAACAGTTAAAAACCAGGATGAGCACTGTCGCCTTACAGCAAGAAGGTCCTGGGTTCGATCCCAGGTGGGGCAGTCCGGGTCCTTTCTGTGTGAAGTTTGCATGTTCTCCCCATGTCTGTGTGGGTTTCCTCCGGGAGCTCCGGTTTCCTCCCACAGTCCAAAGACGTGCAAGTGAGGTAAACTGGAGATACTAAATTGTCCATGACTGTGTTTGACTTTAAACTTAAACTGATAAATCTTGTATAACGAGTAACTACTGTATATGTTTTGTCATGAATGTAACCAAAGTGTGTAAAACATGACGTTAAAATCCTAATAAATAAATAAATAAAAACCAGGATAAACTCATTTCCATAACGTTTTAATCAAAAGTGAAATCTGTTTTGTAAGCCTCAGTTTGCCCTCAGTTAGCATCTCAGAATGCTTTTCTGTTGTGATCTTTCAGGAGCCACAGTCAGGTCTGTTTTTGTATTTTTTAATGCCCTGTTTAAAGGGTAAAAAATGAAGATGAAAATAAACCTGAAGCATTTCAGCCTGCGACAATCTCAACACATCACAATCACAGGATCCTGGTGGGAGAGATCATGGCAGTGATGTAACACGAGTGATAGCTCATTACTTTGTCCTTGGTGCATCTCGCAGCTAACCTTGTACTGACTTTTCATGCCATCGTAGCTGTAGTGATTCTCAGATGAGTGACAAACTGTAATATTTGGGCTATTGATTTGAAAGCTAACTTATAAATCACCTCATTTTTTATAAGACAGATACTGTCAGAGTGTCCCATTTTACCCGAGAGTCAATGGTTCATCTCATTCCAGCAGAGCAAGTTATTAAAGTGCACTTTATTTACCTCAGGTATTTATGATAACTCTGGAGCCTGCATTTATAAAGCTTTATAACTGTGTTTCTAATTGTTTTATAGGATATTTTAATTTAGTAATGCATCATAAAACTCTAATAATATATTAATATAATAATATAGTTTAATTCAGTTTAATTTCAATAATTTCCCTCAGGATACACAGTGTCTATCTATCTGTCTGTCTGTCTAATCTGTCAATCTGTCTGTCTGTCTGTCTATCTAATCTGTCTATCTGTCTGTCTATCTAGCTGTCTGTCTGTCTATCTAATTGGTGTAGTAGCTGTTTTTACTACTAAATAAAAAGAACAGTGGTGAATCTACCCAGGAGTTGTACTCAGACACATTTCATTTTCTCTGACAGACAATACAGCTTGAAGAACACAGTCCAGAGATCACTGACCTTCAGCAAAAGTGGCAGGACTTTAAAGCGAAGAGGCCAGGCTTAGGCTCAGACATCCAGCCTGTGAAAATGGAAAACAGTGCTGTTGGATCTTCTCTAGAGTTGGAGGAGCTCAGAAGTGAGCAGGATCTTGATGACTGGCTCCTTGACTACATCGGCCTTCAGCCATCGGGTCAGCAGTCTAAAAGACGTCCGTCTTTTAAAACATGGAAGCTCAGAAAAATGTTTGGCTGGGGAGATTTTCACTGTAGCATCAAGTCTGCTTCCTTGGACCTTCTCATCAAAGGAAAGATAGTTGACCATGGAAACGGAACCTTTAGCATCCACTTTCTATGCAATACCACCGGCTTTGGGAACGTCTCCGTGGCACTGGCACCATCTTCTAAGATGGTGGAGTTTGGATTAACGCAGAAGGTGGTTAAAGAGTCAGTGGAGTCGAAGCTGTTTAACTGCAGGGTGGAGTCGGAAAAGGTGGAGCAGAGCAGGAGGAGCTCTCGCTGCAGGTTTGACCTTTCAAGGAGCTGCGAGTATCAGCAGACCCACAGTCACGTCTCCTGGCTGTGCTCTAAACCGTTCAAGGTCATCTGCGTGTACGTGTCCTTCATCAGCGTGGACTACAAACTGCTGCAGAAAGTCTGTCCGGACTACAACTACCACAGTGATGCTCCTTACTTTCCTTCTGGGTGATGGAAAGCTGTACATGATGCAGGACACATAATTGGGATTAGTGTGGTTAGATTTGCCGAAGTAAAGTCCTCCAGGCTTCAGTATGAGCATGGAGTATCTACTTGAGTCCTGTTGTAGTTGATTAAGTGAGTGTGACCTACACTTTATGACCAATAGTATATGAACACCTGGCTGTGAGCTTGTTGAGCATCGACATTAATAATGAGTTGGTGCCATTTCCAGCTTTAACAGGCTCCAGTCTACTAAGAAATCTTTCCAAATTTGTGCATTTTTAAAGTCTGTCAGTTGGAATTTGTGGTTTTGTTTGGTCAGGCCCTGATGATAATGATGTTGGACCTGGCTCATCACCATGCCATTAATCCAAAAGATGTTTATTAGGGTTAGCACAAGGATTTGTGTACTCTAAGCTCATGAATCTATATCTTTATGGATTTTGCATTGTGCACAGGGACACAGTCCTGCAGGCCCTTCCTTTAAAGGTGCAACAAAGTTAGTAATAATGTATTTTACTTGTTTGCACCAGATACACATAGGTCTACTGAACTCATGCAGGTGTCCACATACTTTTGCCATAAAGTGTAGGTTTTGTATAACCTGTAGATGTCGAATAATTCATAGTAGTTGAAGTTTAAAGTTTGCAATTACTTGTAAGGGACACATATATCATATCAGTCTTGTTATTTAAATACCTTCATACATCAATTTAGATTGTTCATATGGAGAAGGAGAAAGCACCTTGCTTTGTGGCAAGGCCATATATTGTTTCACTAGTGATTAAAGTTGTCTACACTGGTGATTTTTCTGTGTCAGTATAAATACGGCTAAAAAACTATGTATATGCAGGTTAGGAATGATGGTTGGAGGCATTTCTAATGAACTTCAGGTTCCAGCATCATTTCTACAACATATGTCCATAAAAAACAAGGCAGGTTTCACTGTCCACGGTCAAGCAAGCTTTTGTGGAAAATCGGCATTGTGCTTAAATCTCCTATGAAGTTCAGTACTGATTACACAGACAAAGAAAGAAAATCTTACTGAGGAGAGAGACCAGGAGTATGTTTGGAGGAAAAAAGGTGAGGTATTAAAACCCAGTAACACTGTACCTACTGTCAAGCATGGTGGTCATATTATTAAGCTCTGTGGCTCTTTTGCTGCTAGTTGAACTAATGCATTTCTGCAAAAAGGAGGCCGGAGCAGTGCAAGACACACCACCATGGGACTCTGGAGCTATGGAAACATGTTTTCTGGAATATAAATTACACTTCACCATATATCGATCTGTAAGAATGGGGGGGGGGGGGGGGGGGGGGTGTTGTTGTTTGCATGCCAAGAGATGTTTGACATAAAATGATGATCCGGGGGTACAGTGACACAGAAAATAATAATGTGATAATGACATAACGTCAACGTACATACTTTTGCAATGTTAGATGTTCAACAAGCACATACTGTATGGATGGGATATGTAGATGTCCACATACTTTCTGTTATGAAGTGTATTTGTGATTGGATTTGTATGGCCTTAGATTGAAAAATACATTTTCCTTTTCCATCTATTACAATCAGTTGTATCTAAATGGGTTTTTCTGGGCTGTAGTCAGTGTTACAATAATAATTTTTAATCTCTGTGACTCAATGTTTGGAACCCATAATTCTTATCCCCCTGCACAAAATGCAAAATACAAATTTTATTTATTTTAATGTGGGTTTATTATGTTAGGGAGGAGAAATTGAGATGGTTTGAGCATGTGCAGAGAAGGGATGAGAGTTCCACCTGAACAAGGGTGCTGAGTATTGAGCCGCCATGTGGGAGGAAGAGAAGGACGCCAAAGATGAGGTTTATGGACGTGGTGATGAAGGCATGGCCTCCTAATTTATCAGTGATTATGTTTGACTATAGCTGGTGACTTTTCTGTGCTGTGTGTTAGTGGAATGGTTTTCATGACACTGTTGGAAGCAACCAGAAATGAAACACTTAACACACCGGCATTAACATGAGTTATTTTTAAATGAAAATAAATTGAAATGGTCTGTCTTTAATGACAGACAGATTCAATCAGAGAGAAGAGCTAATTTTGGGTAACGTTCAAGAACATTAAAAAAGACATCATACTGAACATCTTTTCAAATGGACACTTTCACACCCCTGCACGTCATTTAGAAGCAAATCTGTTCTTTATCACACCACGTCAGCCACCCTGTCTGAAATTCTTCTCGGTAAGTGTTTTTTTCCTTGATGCACCATCTGCACAGCTGTCTCCTATGATGCTGAAGAAATGTTAAAAATATTTAAAATGACAAATATCCTTTGACATGAATGGAAGGTGATGAAAACTCACACAATTATAATATTTTGAATATGGCATCTGGTATTTCACCCAGTCGATATGTCAGCATTTTGAATCTTTAGAGGAACACCTCAGTTCTTTTTTACTGAGTTTTTATTATACTTTTAACCACTGTCCTGTACTGTGGTACTTTCTGTGCCTTTTATTTACTCGTTTATTAACTGCTTCATATTGGTCAGGGTTGCACTGGGTCCAGTGCTTACGGAAACACTGGGAACACTTCACTGATTGTCATTTCAGGGCTGATGATATGATAATATTTGGGTGATTACGACAATATTTGTTGACTAAAACTTATATTATACAGGGTGCAATTCAATAAAGAATGTTACATGCTATATTGTTTGTCTTTCACTATATAATAATTATAATATATAACTTTCTGTATTTGTTTTTATAAACTCATTTGCTTGTCTGACATTGGTAAGAGACTCATACCATTCTGAGTGATTAATAAACAATTTGAGTACGTTCAAGTCTTGTGTTCTTACTTCAGGTACATTTCCACCACATGTACAAGTACAGTCTAAATTACATATAAATTAATTGCAATTAAAGAACCTCCATTTGTGTGATAAAGACTCAGTATATTTACAAAATACAGCCCTGCTTGACTGATTCAATGCTGTCAAAACTGAACAGCATTCCATTAAAATAGAAAAACCATCCCCTTTATTCAACACTTGAAAAGCACAAACTGTAGATTTTTAAATAAATTTACACACTTCTTGTTACCATGTTTTATCTAAATAGTGTTTTTTAGACTGTGGCTGATAATAAAGTTAAGATTTAAGTTTATGAACTTGTAAGAGATGCACATGACTAGACAAGATCCAGGTCCAGGTCCTTTCTGTGTTGAGTTTGCATGTTCTCCCTGTGCCTGCGTGGCTTTCCTCCAGAAGCTCCGGTTTCCTCCCACAGTCTAAAGACGTGCAAATGAGGTGAACTGTAGATACAAATTGTCCATGACTGTGTTTGACATTGAATAACTACCTCTCCTGTCATGAACATAACCCAAGTGAGTAAAACATGATGTTAAAATCCTAATAAATAACTTTTTGTATGTGACAGTTTTATGTTCAACTGTACATTTTAAAAAGAAAAGAATCAGATTTCTATAATAAGTTTATAGTGCTTTTTAAAATTAAAATAAAAAGCAAAGAAGCAAAATAAATCAAAGCATCTTAATTGCCAACATTGGCAAACCTGTGGCTTCACTCGTGTGTCAGATTCGGTTCAGAAGGAACCGATTCGATAGTGAGTCATTGTGACGTCATGGCGCTCTCTGTCCAGGGGTTTGAAGCGTGACTGAGAGGAGATCAATAATAAACTAAAACTGGTTTATTCATCCTGTTTTAAACAATAACGCAAAGGTAAGATACATTTGCACATTATTTATAAGTGTTACAGTGTGTCAGTAATAATAAGGCGTCAAAATGCTGGTTTTACAGACAGATAAAGCGTGTTTATGTAAAACAGAGGAGGCGGACGCTGCAATAATAATCAACCCTATATTATTAAATAGATATAAACATTTGTACTATTTAGATTCTCTTCTTATGCTAATACTTTTATGAATGGTGTTTTAATCGTGTTATTATTTCGTGGTTTTGTTTTCTGGGTGTAGTTGTGTTTGTGCAGATGCTGAATTTAATATTAGATTTTAAAAGCATCAATAATAACCAGAGGCCTCGGTGGTTGAATTTGCGCATGCGCAGATGCTCATCAGGTGTAAATAAAGGAATGATTCCTTAATATTGTGAGAGTAAATTAAGCAAACTGACCTCATATGTTTGTTTTTTTACTAATAATACCAGTACACCTTGAGTTGACTGTATGAATGTTGCATGCACGGATAAAAGAACAAAACAATTTCTAAATAATGTAATGAAACTGTACTTGTTACTGTACTTGCAACAGTTACTGTATATATTGTTATGTATGTCAGGATTTATTTGCTTGATTGTGTCTTTGCCTATCTTACTACTGCTCTTTTTTATTTCTCATTAGATCATCAACTGACAACATGGACGGGGGACACTAGTAAGTATTAATAATTACAGATGGCTAACAATATCCTCAATAATAGAAACATAAGGTTCTAAATAATCTTTTTATTTGTTTTGTCAGTGGCTTTGCTCGTGATTATTTTGATCGTTTTGTACAAAATCAAGACTCATCTGTCGTAAACAAGTTTCAGCAGAAGTACTGGAAAACCAAACAAACACTGATCAAAGTCACGGGCAAGAAAGAAGACGAGCATGTGGTGGCATCAGACGCAGACCTTGATGCCAAACTAGAGGTAAGAATCATTTAATTGCTTAAAAGAAGGAGTTAAGATGATTCCAAAGGGACTTGAACCAGACAGGGGCTCTCAATGACTGTACTAATTCTATCTGTTGTATGTTCAGCAAATTATCTCATATATAAAGTAATAATATATACAAGAGGTTGAGTTAGCGTCTTACTTGCTGTCCAGTTTTTCTATATTACATAAATGTTTATTGGTTTAGTCTTGTCACAATAACTAAAGCAGTAAAGATGGGTTATTTTAGTTAAAGAAACACCTTAGCTATTAAATGGGAACTATTCTTGTTCTAGTACAATAATAAATATGCTGTATGTTTTGCACATGCCACTTTTTATTTTATTTATTGTATTTTTTAACTATTTTTTCCAGTTATGCATCTTAACAACACACCCTATTAAGGCTCATAACTTACAAAAAATGTTTTACC
The DNA here is from genome assembly GCF_030014385.1 of Trichomycterus rosablanca. Classification (NCBI taxonomy): domain Eukaryota; kingdom Metazoa; phylum Chordata; class Actinopteri; order Siluriformes; family Trichomycteridae; genus Trichomycterus; species Trichomycterus rosablanca. Next base: position 3,994,623 of record NC_086010.1, on the reverse strand, counting down.
CACTTTAGGTGTTTCACTCAGTGCAAAGAACATGCATGGAGCTTCTTAAAGTAATAGAGCAGTACCAAAGGAGGATCTGTGGTAAGAATATCTACACAATTAAACTGAATATTTGTTTATTTTACAAACCTGTTTTATCTGGAGGTACGTCAATGAATATTTTTTTAATGTTATTACTTAAATTATTATTTGAATGACTCTTTATTTGTAAATATATATTTGTAAAAAAAAAAAATAAAGCTTTGTCTGATTTTGATTTAGTTTAAGTTTGAATCCAGTATTTTGCAAGCATGAACGGAAAGTACAGTAGATGGTATAGCAGTAATTGCAAGGTTTGACATTTTAATAGATGAGTAGCTATAAATACAAATAAAATTGTCATTTGGCTCTCAATTCAAGTCTAAGATTGACATGAACTTCACCTGGACAGTCCAGTAATGATTCCATTTAACTATTTCCTCTGCTGAATAAAGTGCTAGGATCTGGGGTGGCACAGCAACTCATTACTGTTTTTTCTTTAGTTCTGTCTCAGGAGGAGAACGAATTGGGTCGGTTCTTGCGCTCACAGGGTTCTCAGGATAAAAGCCGAGCAGGGAAGATCATGCAGGCCACCGGAAAAGCTCTCTGTATCTCGGCCCAACAAAGGTCTGTGATGAGTTTAGATACTGTACGTTCTGCTATTTGGTAACAGACCATGCAGGAAGTTAAGAACATTACATGCTGATAAAAATTGTTTTGTTATTATTACACATGTAAACAAATAATATCAAGTCTTTCTCTTTTTTCTGGACATCAAAATTCAAAACAAATAATATGTATGTAATGTAATCTAATAATGCACATTAATTAAGCTCCAGATCTTATTTACTTGTCCTCATTAGCATGTACGTTAGAATCAGTCATGCTAACACTTCTCACTTCCATAGGCTGGCATTGCGTGTGCCACTGTGCCGCCTGTACCAGGAGGTGGAGACATTCCGCTACAGAGCAATCTCAGATACATGGCTCACTGTAAATAGGATGGAACAGGCCAGGACCGAGTACCGCGGTGCTCTGCTCTGGATGAAGGATGTATCACAGGAACTGGATCCAGATACACACAAACAGATGGAGAGGTTTAGAAAGGTCAGTCACAGCAACAGCTAGAGGAGATCTGTAGAGCTAGTACATCAATACATTCACACAAGACCCTGGTCTCGCAGTACCTGCTGTGCCACCAGCCATCCATGTGCTAAATAAATGTATTAGAAATGGAAACATACTGCACCCGTCCAAGACACATTATTTCTTATTAACTGTGACTGTGGTTTGTGCAGGTTCAGGCTCAGGTACGTCTTACCAAAACCAGCTTTGATAAGCTGAGAAATGATGTTTGTCAGAAGGTTGATCTACTGGGAGCCAGTCGATGTAACCTGCTCTCTCACGTCCTCACCAACTACCAGGTATGTTGTTTAATGTAAAATAATCTGAATTCCAATCGTGTTTTGCTGCCTGTTGTAGGATTTCTACCCACCTGTGTGTAAACACTTGGCTGAGATGGAAAGAGAGAGACCATGTGTTCTACACTTACAATGTGTTTATGGCTTCATGATGCAGCTGGCATGTGTAATGGAGGGATAGGCACTCATGAAGTGGGGGCGTTTTCGCCTGTGGCTGTCCTCACCCAACATGCATGTGACGAGGGTTGTGAGCATAATGGGGAATCGGATATGATTAAATTGGGAGAAAGCAGGAGCTCAAAGGTGATCGTGTAGTCCCCAATTTAAAAACTGTAAATATAACTATGAAGAATGTGTTTACACTCTAAATCTGTTTATATTTGGGGTTACAGACGTGATTATTATCAGTCCTTTTATCTTTTTCTGATCTTCAGACCACACTGTTACATTTCTGGGAGAAAACATCTCACACTATGGCTGCCATTCACGAGAGCTTCAGGGGCTGCCAGCTGTATGAACTGTCAGCACATAAGGTCAGTAAACAGCAGCAATATTTACAGTTATTTTCTGGACCACAATGTGCAATATGAAGTATAATAAGTAGAATAAAATAAACACAAACAGTGTAAACCATAATGTGTGTGCTCTGTATCTCTCAGCTCGTGGAAGCTTGCTAATTTTATAATTAAGTTTGTATATGTAGGGCTGATAAGGGGTACAATAGGGGTCGAAATGCTTTTGTTTTTTTTTGTTTTGTCTTGGGGTTCCAGAAAAATAAGAAGCCAATTGAAAACTGATTTTGGAATTTGGTTTTAATTGCTATAAAAACAGGACATACAAGCAAATACTAAGTGTGTTTATATTTTTGACCCAGTCATCTTTGTCATATTTCTGATCCACGTTAAAGATTTAGGTTTTTTTTTTGTGTGTGTTTAAATTATTTAGTCACAGAACATTAAGAGTTGCAGAAATCATTTAAATCCTATAACTGATTTGACATAAATGTCCCTAACAGCTGCATGTACTTGTATAAGCAATTAAAATACATTTTGCATTCAGTGTCCTTGTCAATCTGACTTTTTTTTTGTTATATGCAGCAGAATAAAGGAGTCGATCAGGGATCAAAGAAACAAACAAAGAAGAAAAACAAAGTGAAACCAGCAGAAGAAGGAACAAGTCCAACCACAGAAGAAACGTATGAGAAATTTTCTTCTAATCATTTCCTACTAAATACAAACAATGATTTTCCTTAGCATGCTAATGGAACTCTTTCATATCTGATAGGCTCATTTCTATAGACGATACGGGCGTTAAGAAGGACACGACTCAGTCAGGTACAGTTAACTGTTGTATTGTGTAGGCGTCACTATTGAAGTATTCTGGTATTGAGACTTTTGTTTAGACCGGACCACCACGTCTAAATAATGGTTTTCTGTACATTATACTACCTTATTTATGAGCAGACCTTTCAACTAAGATTATATACTGCAAAATAGTAAGAAGTGAAAAATGAACTACATTATTTTTGTTTATAGTCATTTTTAACTCTTTTAATATTATAAGCAATTACAAGTGTGAGTTCTGTTATGCAGAATATGTATTTATGGGTTACATAATCATAATTCTAAAAATCAGCTGGTTTTATAATGCCAAAACTGAGCAAAATCTTAATTTATGAATGATTTATACAAAAATTAAGGACACTGATATTTTCTACATATTTATTTTAATGGAAAGCACAGAGCTATAATTTGCTTAAAATACTTTTACAGCATTGTTAGCGTCAGGGCACCAAAATATTTATTACTGTATAACAGTGCTTGTAATCCACGCTGTCCATTTTATATTAAAATATAGGAATAATGCAGCTTTCATGTGTGTGTTCAGGAGCCACTGAGGAAAAACACTGTGGCAGCAACAGTCAGGAGAAAGATGATTTGAGCATGCTCAGTGAAATCCTGGGCTCCAGCTCCATGGAGGAGAGTGACTTCTCCCAGCAGTGGAGGGACATATTCGGCGACGATGAGCCTGCAGCGCTGGACGCTCAACCTGAAGAGCAGGAAGCTTCGTTTTTCCTTCCGTCACAACTGCTTGACCAGAATATGAACAACCTGCAGACTGCTATGTCAGGTAAAGTTCATGTGTGTTACATAGAAACACTCATTTATTACTCTGTGTGGTGTTTAGAGGTCAAGCCTGGTTTACAGTGTGGCCTACATTTTATGATCACATGACTGTCACTCTTAATCCAGGCTGGATGATGGAAAATCCACAAGGTGCGGCCGAGTTAAGCGATCAGACCGCTGGAGGCAATCAGAGCAAATCCAAACCAGCAGCAAAAGGTACCAAACAGAACTTCTGATTCTCTTCATTCATCTTACATTCATATTTATATTTATAGACATCCGAAGGCCAAACATTTGTGTTTTATTAGGAGTGTTTAGTTTTTACTAATGTTGTCATCACAAAAAAGGCTTAATAAGACATTTCTTCTCATTTTACCACCACTGTGCCCTAGCCAGGCCCACAGTGGGTCCAGTTTCCCTAAAATCAAGCAGGACTCCAATCTATTGGCCACCCCACTTACACATATTTATAGTGTTTATATCATTTTGCTTAGTGGCATGGGCCTCCTGATCCTGGTTAATGATTTATTAACTACAACTGGTGATTTTAGTGCCATCCCAACAGATTTTGTACTAAGGATGCATAGTAGGTTAAAAATGATTAGAAGACTTCAGCTATTTGTACAAAATGTATACTTTTAGACTTTTCTCTGAGTGTATTGTTGTTGTGTGTGTGTGTGTGTGTGTGTGTGTGTGTGTGTGTGTGTGTGTGTGTGTGTGTGTGTGTGTGTGTGTGTGTGTGTGTGTGATGTACAGACACCTCTGAAAGTGTGAAGGAACGCTTTGCTTGGTTTAACCTGTTTGCTGATTTGGATCCTCTCACCAACCCAGATGCGATCGGGAGAGCGGATGAGGAACACAAGCTCTTTACTGCATAACAGCCTTCAATATTTAAGCATCTTTTTACTTCCTTCTGCACACTGGACATAAACATGTTTAATATTTGTTTTTATTCAAAGTGGTTTGCATGTGTGTCTGAATACAACCCGATCACAAAGCTGAGCAGCCAAAGTTCTGATTAACAGCATTAAATGTTTCATCTATTTACCAGTAACCCTACAGCAGCAGGTTTCAACCTTGCCGTCTGGACACTGCATGAGGTTACCCGAGATGTAGCTGGCTCCCAAGATTTTTTTTATTAAACCAGAATTCTGGGCATATTACTCAAAGTTATGAAGTACTTTTGAAATGAGGTGTGTGTGGCTTTTGCAGATCTAAACCTGGCAACCAGGCTCATTCAGGGTTTCCCTTTGTGGGCTCAGTGTTGTCAAGAGAAAATGTTGTGCATCCTTATGATGTATTGCTACACCACTGACCTGAACCAGCGCATCAGCTGGCTTTATTTGGTGCTAATTCTTTGACAGTTTAAAACAGGATTAGGGTTGTTCTGCATGTGTGGAATGAGCAAAGAATTTATATAAAAATACAACATGTATTTATTCATATTTATTCTTACATATTTGTATAATTAATAAAAAAGATAGTTGCAAATAGTAATGCTAGTATAACAAAGGGTGCCTGTTAAGGCGACCATACACACATCAAATATTTATTGGATAAATGGGCACTCTGCTAAATAAACTCAAATATATACGTCATAAATATCAGCAAATAACTCTTATTTATTTATGAAAAGAAACAAGTGTGGATAGAAAACTTGCATTTTATTGTGAATAAAAAAAAATCAACTACTAAGCAATGTGTGTGTTTCCTTTACACAAACAAATTACAAATACCTTTCAGCAAACACTATCAGATCTTAATGTGGACCAAATGTGTTAAGTACAGAAACAGAGCAACTGTTATCAGTACTACAGTCTTATAGTATTCTCACACTGGCCGAAATACGTAAGTACAGCACTAGCTAATTATTGTAATCATATAATTAAATTACACCAATGATTAGAAATTAGCCACCAGTGTGGATACTGTGTGTAAAACTACCGAGTCATAGAACCTACATTATTGGTGCTACAGCACAAATACGAAACGTATTCCACTGTGGACTGCAGTAAATATTAAATCTGTTATGAATAATAATGTGGAATGACGATTTGGCCATGTGTTTAAAACAAACTCGCTCGTCTTCAAAGGCTTTCCACAAGATTTTAGACTGTGTCTGGGAATTTGTACCCGTTTAGTTGAAACAGCATTTATAAAGTATAAACTAAGGTGCTAGTGTTGGACGAGAAGGCCTGGCTCAGAATTGAGGATAATTGGGACTGAGGTCAGGATTCAATTCCATCACATCGAACCATGTCTTTATGGACCTCAACAGGGCAGCACAATGGCTCGTTGGGTAGCACCGTCACCTTAAAGCGAGAAAGTTCTGGGTTCGATTCCCAGATGAAGTTATCCTTTCTGTGTGGAGTTTGCATGTTCTCCCTGTGTCTGTGTGGGTTTCGACCCACAGTACAAAGTCGTGAATTGGAGATACAAAACTGTGAATCATGTCTAACCTGTAACTACCTGTGTTGTATAAAACGACCCTAGATAACTAACCAATAAATAAATAAGTACCTTGCTTTGACAGTCATGCTGGAACAGGGTTGTTACCAAACTGTTATCACCAAGTTGGAAGCATAGAACTGCTCAGAAGCCTTAACTGGTTATAAATAAGGTGGACAGTTGACGCTGATGGCCTTTATTCATACTGTATGGTTTCATGTTACCTATGCTCTGTACAATAGGTTAACCAGTGGCTGTTGGCTTTTATTATGAATGTGTGTAAAAAGGAACCAGTAAAATGTAAAGGAACCTGTGTTTGCTTTTTCTTTTGACCACATGGTGGTGAACAGTGTTTTTTCAAGTTACTTTAGTCTTCCGGTCCGTTAAAACCAGTCGGGCCATTCTCTACTGGCCCCTCATCAACATGCTGGTTTTTTTTGCCCCAGAACTGCCACTCACTTAATGTTTTTTTTAAAGGGTACAATCCTAATAGAGAATCCTAAAAGCTCAAACATAATTGAACATGTAAACTGCAAAACCAAACATTGGCTAATCAAGTAAATTTGTGGTAACAGAAAACGTGTTTAAATGTCATTTTTGGCCAAACTAAACCGAGGTGTTTTATTCAGATCAGCCAGTAGCTGATCTTTCCCTTCTTCAGCCTCACAATGAGCTCTTCACATGATTCAGCACATCAAGACGCAGGACCTGAGGAGGTAGATGCACACAGCCCATCACGGGCATACGACGGACCAGTCCAACATGACACCAGATGGGCATCCACGTTTAGGGACCGGTGACCGGTGTTGTGAGCAGTGGAGTGGATTGTTTCCGCAGCTCTGGTATTACACGGTGTCTGAGGGCACCAGGTTACCTGTGGTGTCCAGCTGCATGCATTTACAGGTACAGGCCGAGACCGGACACTCACTGTGATCTCTGTATTGAAGACACACAGAACCAATCAATTATGAATATACTTACACTCACCGGGCACTTTATTAGGTACACCCATCTGATAACATACATTCATTGATTATTTTAGGAGCTATACCAACCACACAGATACACTTTTACCCATTTATCAATTAAAAAGAACCCCACAGGTCCCCCCCAACACATCTTTTCATGCATATATGGATGTAATCTGACCGTGCTTACCTAAACCAGCTAAGCATGTGGCCAGCGTGACCTCCATGCCGACAGTTGTGACACCAAGTAAACCAGTTGTTAAACTGCGCGAGCTTCTTATCTCTCAGGATGTCGACTTTCTCATCAGACTTTCCCGTACCTGACGGTAACAAAACCTGACGTTATACTTCATATTTTTATAAAAGCAAGAAGCACTACTGTATAATAAAGTTCATGTTTTAAGATTTTAAATGGGATATTAGTCTTTATCACCTTTAGATCACAATGAACATAATGCCCACATGACCAGCCTTGAATTCTATGTTTGACCAGGAGTATAATGCACTTGGATACTTAAATTAGTCACCTTCTGCAAACTAGCATTTCTACACTATATATACGAAAGTATTGGGACACCCCTTGTAATTACTGAATTAATTTGTTTCGGCCACAACAGCTGCTAACAGGTGAGGTGTAATAAATCAATTCTATAAAGAAAATTATAGGCTTTCAACTTTGCAGCAACAGAAGCAGCGCTCTCTACAGTGTCCACAATCCCCAAAATTACCCACTTGTAACCGCTAAACCTTTATTGGATCATTTAGAGAGCAGAAAGTCCAAGCACTGTCCCGTCATTTTATTTCTGGGAACAAAAAAAAAATCTATTAATGTACCTGTACAAGAGGTCATCGGCGTTCCCATGTTCATGAGACAGAGGGCGCAGCGTGGAAGTGGCTTTCGGCAGCCCGGACAGCTGGTGACCTTTGACTTGGTGGGCGAACCGCTGACTCCATACTGGCTGAAGCCACGGCCCTGGTGGGGCATGGCTGAGCAGCTGAACGATATGGATTTCCCACAGAAGTTACAGCTCACAAACACCTAAACAAGGAGGGGAGATAAAAGTTATGGATGAGGCGTTGATGACACTTTTAGATTCATTATATATTTTCTGATTGAGGTATATTAACATTGACATTCGGTCCAATAGGTGGCATCATGAAGAGAACGCAGTAATCAAGCCACAGAAAATGCAAGACCTGGCAAAGTTTCAGTGTACTGTTGTATTTTTCCTTCTTTAGGTGACAGGATTGGGGTTCCATATTAAAACAGTAAATCATTTATATGACTTGGACAGTGGTAGCTCAGCAGTTAGGATACTGGACTAGTAATCAGTAATCAGAGGGTTATGTAGATAAATAACACGTAGACGTTCTCAGTCATATACTGTCCACTAAGTGGTTCTGCAGTCTGTACGTTGTATGTGGGACCACTGACCTGCGCGAGGGGTTTGGAGCTGGGGTCCAGCTTGCTCCTGTGGATGTCAAATTCGGCCCGTTTGTGCCAGAATCTCCAGGCGTCCAGCAGGTTTCGGTAGTTTTCAATCCAGCACTGCACTCGAGCATCTTTCACCACTTCAGGACTCGAACCCTGAGTGCAAACACAAACACACCTACCACAATCAACCAGAAGATTTATTTTATACATGACTGGGCTAGTTTACGTACGACAGAGAACTATTCATGCTAAAACTAAATTTAATAAAAACATGGCGCAGTAGAGCATGTGGTCACTGATGTTCAATTTAGGTAGAAAAGACAGACTAATGTAAATGGACTTTCAAGGCAAACGTGAATGCTGATCTCACCCTGAGCATGCAGAAACTGGCCGTCTGTACATCTCCCGTATGATCTACGTAACTCTCCATCAGATCTACGCCATCCTTTGTCAGTCCCGTCAACAGAATTCCCTCCAAATTTCCTGCGTTCTTCATCTCGCTGCTCAGCTTATCAATGTAACGAGGCAGCTGAAAAATAGATGAACGATAACAAACATGAAGAGCCTGGGCAAAAAACATGTCTCAATGAAATGGAGTGAAATGAGATTTACCTGATTATCATTGAGGAACATACAGGCGAAGGCCACTCGGTCCCGAACAGCCACACGACTCTCGTACTGTTGAAAAACAACACGTAAAATTGGACTGATTGTGCAGTTGCATTTTTAAATGTGATTTTGTGTAAAACAGTGACAAGAATTTGTAAAAAAAAAAAAATTAGTTGTTCACATGCTCCCAAATATTTATTTATTATTTATTTATTAGGATTTTCCCATCATGTTTTACACACTTTGGGAACATTCATGACAGAGCATCACTTGCACGTCTTTGGACTGTGGGAGGAAACTCCCAGCTCCCAGAGGAAACCCACACAGACACGGGGAGAACATGCAAACTCCACAAAAGACCCAGACCGCTCCGCCTGGGAATCGAACCCAGGCCCTTCTTGCTGTGAGGCGACAGTGCTACCCACTGAGCCACCGTGCTGCCCCGTGCTCCCGAATATAAGGGTCACTACAGTGGATAATTTTGATCTGCATGCCTGATTTAGCACAGTTTTGCAACAGATTATTTCCTGAGTAGCACTAGAATAGAATAGAATAGAATAAAATAGAATAGAATAGAATGCCAAAATAAATGCTTAGAAAAAACCTACAAGTGAACCTCCCGATAACTAGCCTGTTCAAACAAGCGCAAGTTAACACGTGCCCTTTTTTTTTTTTTTTTTTTTTTTTTTATTTAATCATTTTTTTAATTTTAATTTTATTTGTTTCATTTTTATCAAGCGTTCTATCCTGGTCAGCGCTGCGGTGACCAGTTCCACCAGGAAACACTGTGTGCAATTTAGAAATACCCTGCAATCCATTCCAGATATAGCCAATCATGTCTGCGTAGACGCCAGATCGGCCGACGGCATCACCGAGATTCGAACCGCAGATCTCAGCGGCAGTGGGCTAGCTTATTTTTAGGGCTGTCGAAGTTAACGCGATAATAACGCATTAACGCGACCTCAATTTAACGCGATTAAAAAAATTAGTGCCATTAACGCAAATTCTAGTTCATGTTGACACTTGACTGGTAGAACAAACGTTTTAATGTCGGACTTGCCACCGTTTTTCATTTGCGGTTTGTTAACATAATGTAACCGATCGTGGTAGTGATGTACTTGCATAATAAAGAAATAAATACACGCTATATTCACAAGTTGTCGGGAGCAGAACACTTTATTACACTTAATTAACTTCTTCTTCTGTACCGAATACCGGAAAGCTGAGTCGAGCACGTTAGTTCATGAACTATGGAAGCCCCAAAGGGTCAAAACACACTCACTTCGTGTAGAAACGTCCATCAAACCATCGTCACGATACAACCACAGACAAGTCTGATACAATAACTACGCCTTATCCCACCTAAAGCACCGCTGATCTACAATGTTTGCTGATGGAGAAATTCTAACCTACAATCTGACATTTACTGCCTAGTATGTGAGTGAATAAAACTCCCTTACAGTTTTCTCTTGTCCCAGCAGTTTTTAACATCAGTACATTTAGCATAAAATGTGTTCACCATTTTAATTGTAACATTTCACTTAAAAATCCTTGTTTTCTATAACATTTACACAGATTTTTTTTAATGCGATTAATCGCGATTAACTATATGAAATTCTGAGATTAATCGCGATTAAAAATTTTAATCGTTTGACAGCCCTACTTATTTTACAACTGCACCACTCAAGCACCAGGATAAGAGTGTAAATATGCAATTTTATTACCATAATTATGAGATTAGCTGAAACCTAAGATCAACAACAATAATACAATCAATAATAAGATGAAGGCAGCCAGATACAGGTACAAGGTACCAGAATTTTTAAATCTGTACATACAGAGACTTGATGCCCTCGACTTGATCAATAGGGGTTTTTGGTCTGTTGGTCCTGGATTCTGTAAAGTTGCTTTGAGGCAATGTCCACTGTAAAAAGTATATCAATACATTTGACTTGACTTGACTTGTAAGGAACAGGGTATTTTATGACAGCCTTAGATTTTGATTATTTTTATAACTCTTCTTTTCTGTGGCACTTTATCGCCCCAAAAACATGCATTCGAGTTCAGAAGTTTAGAGTGAGCTTTCTAGAAATACTCCTGGGTCAATTTAGATGATTAATCTGGTGGTATAGAAAATTGTACAATGTCCTTATAGTTTGTGGCACAGCCTCTCAACTAATTCCTAGTACATATAACGGAGTGCAGCAGGTGACTTCTCTGTTTCCATGTAAATAGGGCTAGCCTGACTGCACCCATTAAAAAGTACATAGAACAGAAGAACAGTAATCCAACCTATCAAAATTAATAATAATAATAATAATAATAGAAGATGTCTACTATGAATTAGGTCCTGCTGGAACACAGCTGAGCCCATAGATGATTCATTACATACCAGCACGGCATCGTACGCCCCAGGTTCACTGGTGAGGAAGGCGAACATCACACATAGGTAAGGTTTCTTCAGCTGAAGCCGAAGAGAGCTGCACATTTCCCTCCACAGAGACGTCTTCTCATCTGTATAGCCCGACAGAGCCATGGCCACCACGTTCAGGTTCAGATCGCCTGCAGAGAATGACAGCACACACTGAATCCTACGTAGTATCTAATCTATCGAGTGTATTTCATTCCTCTTACTGCCACTTCTACGTATATTTAGGGGCTGATTAAATATATATGTGAAATATACATATAAGCAATATATAAGCTATATAAACCCAACAGTCAGTATGTAGACCTCCCAGTGCAGTGTGACCATGCTCTGTACCTTTCTCTGCCGAGGCGCCTTTGTTGAGGATCTGAATGGCACGGCGGATATCGAGATTGAACAGGGCCACAGAGGCGGCCCGCTCCCACTCGCCTTCCTGCTCCAGGGATCTGAGAAAAGGCTCGACGTCCACATCTGGCCCTCGGCTGATCCAGCCACACAGCTGCAGGGCCAGACTGCGCTCCTCGCTGTGGTACTGCGCCACATCGGTGGGCCTTTCCGATCCCTTCCAGCAGTGCCGTGACTCCATAGTGCCTGCAAAAAAAAGGTTTGGCCTTGTCTCATGACTTTTAAACAAAGTAAAACTACTAATAACTTTAGGGTTAAATGAACAGTGCAGGTTTGGTACTTGCATCCAGAAACAAAAGCCATGGGGGCTCACCAGTGATCGGTGTGTAGCAATAAGGTCTAAATACAGTTAAAGTTCTCACCAGAGCTGGATTTGACGATGTTCTTGATGCCTGAATAGATCAGGAGATGTTTGCTTCCCTGTTGCCTCTGTTCCAGGTCATCTGTGTACTGCTGCATGAGTGATTCTAACATAGGAAACTTTAACATGTGTTTTTTTCAGTTTATTTCAATAAACCGTAAGGCAGGAATACCCCGGACAGTGTGCCAATCCATCACAGAGCTGCAGATATCCCCCAACAACCCCCTCCGTCCCCCACATGTCTAGACACGTGGCCAGCTGACTGCACCAATGAGGTTTAAACCCTGGACCTAAACATTATTTTTCCTTATTATTTGTGATAATAACAATGTCTTAACAGTGTCTGCACTGCAGAGGTGGGATTCAAACTCACAATCTTCTGATAGCCCAAAGCTCTAGCCACTAGCCCTCCACTCTCCCAGTATTACTGTATGTAATTTGCCCGGGGTGCCCAAACTTTTGCATACAAATGTAAATAGTGTGTCAGATTTATATTATCTTCTAACTTCCAATAGATGATTCGGATCATTCTTTACCACTTAATGGCATGTAAAGGATATAATGCAGGGTGTACCAGAGGGACCTGATCTGCGGGTCGTTCCCACCAGCCAGCAGGTGATTCCTCCACACCTGAACAGTGTCGTGGCCGTAACGTGACTGAGCACGCTCCATCATCTTGGTGGCAATGTCTTTCTCGCCAGCGTCCCCCGTGTCCTCGGTGCACTCGTACAGGTGCCGCCCGCACGCCCACATCAGCGACGTTGTGGAGCTCCAGGCCAGAGAGATGCGCTCGAACACCGTGAAGTCTCTCATCGCTCGGTTGGGCGCCACCACCACCATGCGGTTTTGAACAGACGGGTGCCAGGCGAAGCTGCTGATGACACTGTCAGCAACGCCGCATGGCTGCACGCCCCGTTCGATTACCGTGGGCTCACTCTCATCTGAGCCGACGGGCCCCGTGGGTGCGTGCTGCATGTCATAGAGGCGCACCACATTGGCGTCACGTGTTAACGTAGCCAACAGACCAGTCCTCGTAGGGCACCATGCCACTTTAGTCAAAGGTTTGGCCTGTTCTGGCAAAGTGAATGTTGGCTTCTCGAAGCGCCGAATGTCCCAGATGGCCACCTGTCCTTCAAAGAAGGATGCCACGCGCTCTGGGAAGTGTGGGTCCACTGCAACACCCTGTACAGCTTTGGTGTTTACAAAAGTCTTCTGGCTTGTATTGCGCAGGTCAAAAATGGCCAGGTTACGATGCATGCCAGCCAGCAAAAGCTTCGGGTGGTCACGAGCAAGCCAGCAGAGGGACAAGCATGCATCGTTTTGACCTAGCTCATACAGAGGCTTTGTCACCACCATGCCAGATTCCACATCTGTAGATAAACGGAGCTTCTCAGCTGGTACGGCCTCTGGAGAGAATTTACTGCTGATGTCCCATATCAATACCGAGAAGTCGGCTCGATGCTTATCTAGTCCTGCGGCGAGCCAGTTGCTGTCCACTGGGTTCCACGCCAGTGTATTACACTGCCGTGCATGTTTGGGAACAAACTCCTTCCCCATAAGCTCCTTGCACTTCGAGTTGTGGCTCTGTCCGAGACTGGTGAGCACAATTCGGCCGTTCGCCTGGCCGACGGCGAGCAAACACTCCGGCTCATGTTTCGGGTACCAGGCGACACATTTCATATACGGCGTGTCCGAGTTAATGGCCAGCAGTGTGGCTGCCGTCTCCTCAGATAAAGGAAGAGCACCAGCCTTGGCCTCCGAGGTACCAACAGCCCCAATTCGGTACAGACTTAGCTCCGAGTCGCAGATCACAAAACGGTCCGCATGATGCGGAGACCACAGGATGTCTGGCTTGGAAGCGTTCATCATCACTAAGGCGCTGGCTGCTGCAGTCCTTCTGATGAGCTACAAAGAATTCACAGTGCTTTTTAGGCCAACATGAATGATAACGTATTAAATTTATTTGTCACTCGCTTTCTTATCCGCTTATCTAATCAGGGTCGCGTGGAGTAGGGGGGGGTATGGTGCTGGATCCCAGCTTTTCAATGGGCGCAAGGCACACAGAAACACCCTGGACGGGGCGCCAGTCCATCACAGGGCTGACACACACACACACACACACACACACACACACACACACACACACACACACACACACACACACACACACACACACACACACACACACACCTCTATAGGGCACTTTAGTGTCTCCAATTACCCTAACTGCATGTTTTTGGACTGTGGGAGGAAACCGGAGCTCCCGGATGACCCACGCAGACAGGGGGAGAACATGCAAATTCCACACAGGAATTTGGACCCGGACCGCCCCACCTGTAGATCAAACCCAGGACCTTCTTGCTGTGAGGCGACTTAGCCACCGTGCCGCCCTATACAGGTGTGGAAATAGGTTCAGAGATCCTGGGAATCCTATAAGAGACTAAACAGCTAATATAACTTACGTTATAATGTGATCTAATGTAATTTACAACATTAATCTGTCTCTTCTACCTACAAATTAATACATTATGCTTGATTGATTCGTATGTGATTGTGATTAGAATAATATGAGAGGAAATTAGCATCAGTGCTAATGTTATGCTAAAGTCACACTGTTGTTATATTCATGTTTACAGGCGTGTGTGTAAATTAGCTAAGCGGCTAACACCTCTACCACTTTTACAAACTTCACATTAATATCTTTCCTAATTTGGTTCAAAACTCATATTTAATAAACGTAATATGTTACTTACTGAAATAAATGAAACAGATAGAAGGAATAATTTAAATAAAATATAAAACTTACACTTCAGTGTGTAGGATAATGCTGAAGTTTACAGCCGCGCTGGGAGAGAGCTCACCGGTTACCATTACACACACCGACTTTCACAATAAAAGTCACCGTCGTTTAAACACAAACTATGCAGTGAATCTATCTATCTATCGGTCTGTCTATCTACAGTATATATCTATCTGTCTGTCTGTCTATCTATCTATCTGTCTGTCTGTATCTATCTATCTATCTGTCTGTCTGTCTCTATATCTATCTATCTGTCTGTCTGTCTCTATATCTATCTATCTATCTGTCTGTCTATATCTATCTATCTATCTGTCTGTCTGTCTCTCTATCTATCTATCTATCTATCTATCTATCTATCTATATCTATCTGTCTGTCTGTCTCTATATCTATCTATCTATCTGTATGTCTGTCTATATCATCTCTCTCTCTCTCTCTCTCTCTCTCTCTCTCTCTCTCTCTCTCTAGAGAGAGAGAGAGAGAGAGAGAGAGAGAGAGAGAGAGAGAGAGAGAGAGAGAGAGAGATATATATATATATATATATATATATATATATATATATATATATATATATATATATATATATATATATATATATATATATATATATATATATATATATATATATATATATAAAGGATTTTAAGGTCATGTTTGGTTACACACTGATTACATTTATGACATCAAATGATAGTTACTGGTTACACAAGATTCATCAGTTTACACGTTTAATGTCAAACAGTCATGGACAATGTTGTATCTCCAATTCACCTCTGTGGAGCTCCACAGACACGGGGAGAACATGCAAACTCCACACAGAAAGGACCCAGACCGCCCCACCTGGGGATCAAACCCAGGACCTACAGGTAGGGTGGTCTGGGTCCTTTCTGTATGGAGTTTGCATGTTCTCCCCATGTCTGTGGAGCTCCAGTTTCCTCCCACAGTCCACAGAGGTGAATTGGAGATACAAAATTATATATATATATATATATATATATATATATATATATATATATAACAGTCATTTATGTTATTGGCTTGTGTGTCTGGTCTAACAAACTATGAGTAAACAGATTTATAAATTACATTTTTAAAATACAATTTATCACCTAAATTAATTACTAATAAATAATTTAAATATTAATGTAATAATTTAGTAACAATGGTAATCCCAAAAATACGTTTGACATACGTTGCAGGCATAAAATTTAAAGTTATTGTATATTCAAGTACAAAAACAGTTTGCAGGATCAGTGGTATTTTACAGACACTCCAGAGCTGTAGAGACTCACACAGCACTTACATAACACTGTTTCACCAAATCTAATACTGGTCCAGGATAATTTCGTTCAAACTAGTTCTAAAGTAGAGGTAGAGGTGGTGGAAGTGCAGATTGACAGAAAGTGCGGTTCTCTTTAATCTGCACTTCAAATCCTTCTCTGAGGCTAATCAAACGTTAAAAATGTTTATAACCGTAGCTCGGACTCAGCTCTGGGCTAAGTCCTCTGATTTTCTGTTTGTTAGTCTGGCACACAATCTTGACAACCTCCCCGATTGCCTTCTACCCCTGGCCTTTTTGCTGTCATTTTTTGTTCTAGTTTCTGGGAACTCAAACAATGACAGCTTTTGTCTGCAACAAATGAAATAAATTGAAAATAAACAACTTACTACTTTCTACATAACATGTAGTAAAGAACCTTCTCAAACACTGCCTTAAAAATAAACAATGCTAAAACAGATTTCAAAAATAAACATTTTAATCATGTCAATTTCACGTACAGTGCAACAACAATCTTGATTACTTATAAAAAACAAGATAGGAGTACATGATGATGTAGCCGGGGTCTCTGGACGGACTGGGGTTCCGTCCCTCAAAGAGTCCAAAATAGAGGATTGTGTTCGGACCCTCCATATCCAGCTGTACAACAAAAATACATCATGAGAACATTGGAACAGTGAAATGTTACTTTTATAAAACTGAATTGTTTTTCATAACAAAAGTTACTGAGGAACATATTTAAGTGTTTCCCCTTGCTTGATACAGACATAATGACATCATTGGTACAGTCTTTGGCATTTTTTTTTTAGAAATGGGATCAAGTGGAAATAATTCCTCAAAGCACTCAAATCACCCCTTTTCCCAGTTGTGTTTCCCTATGCATCAGTACAAATCAGTAGTATAAAATAAGCAGATCATAAAGTGAATACATTTAAATACATTTCTGTACCTGTGGAGTGATATCGACTTTCCACGGGTCGACCTGCAGCCCATCGCACCAGCCACCACGCCCGTACAGCCATGTGCCATGCTCATTAGGGACTGCTCCCTTATCCACATGCTCAGTGCAGCCCAACGCTGATCCTGAACGAATTCAAATCATACTTTAAACCAAACCACACCATCTAAATGTCGGCCAAACAATTTCTTTAAGTGAGACGCTCACCCGCTGAGTCGAAGGTGAGGGAGTTGTTGTGGATGCCGTTGATGAGGAAAAAATGTGACGTCACACAGAATTCACCACAGTTGTTATCATCACTGCCGTGTCCCGTAATAACAGCGTACAGCTCCACCTGCAAAACAAATAAAGAAGTTATGTAGCACTGTGACAAAGCTACAAATAACAAAGTACCCATTAAATCTCTCAGACAGCAACACTATATAAAAAACACTTCCAAATTTTAGAGATCAGGACTTTCAGCTGCACACAGCTTTGTAAAATAAATTAGCTAGTTGCAAGTCCTGACTTGGAATTGGTATCTTGATTGTGAGTAAGACTATCCAACATCAGTGCTGAACCTCACAAATGCACTTTTGACTTAATGGGCAGAAATACTCTACACACTATAGAAGCCCTCCCATCCAGAAAGGGGGTTCCATTAATGTCCACGGTTTTGGTAAAGAACATCCAGCTACGTCATGGGCAGGTGTCCACATAAACGTTATTGAATACTACCATTCAAATAAAAGGTGCAGTTTGGTGAATCCAGAATGGTGATTTTTAATAAATATTTGACAAACTTAAAACACGTTTTCACTTCATTATTATTTGTGATTAAATGTAGATTGGTAAAAAATTCTAAAAATGTAATTCAGTGTGTGTAATGTGTGTTTACATTGAGACGACATACTGACTGCTAAGTCAATTTTTGAATGCAATCTAACATGCTAGCCAACCACCCCTGAGAGTCTCAGAGTGATGGTCTTAATGGTCGGGCACTCTACAAATGCATCTGGCCATGTCTCTGGCTGGGATTCACCTCCTTGCCACTGCAATGACAGCTTGTATTGTCTGCTCCTCCGTACCTTCTTAGTTGAAGCAGGAATAATGAACTTGATCTCATGGTATCTGGTGTTGTAGTCCTTGTCGAATGTTCCTCCGTTGTACAGTGATGTCAGTGTGAAAGGGTAAAGTCTATCTGAAAGGTTTCCTGTACAAAAAACACGCAAAAAGAGACTTCAAACAATTAAAGGTTAATGGCCTGGCTCAGGGGTCCAACAGTGGCCACTTGGTGATGCTGGGGCTTTAACTGGCAACCATCTGATTACTAATCCAGTACCTTAACCACTGAGCTACCGGAGTCATAGTTGCTATAACAATTATTTTTGGCTGGTTTCTTAAATAAATGAACTCCCAATGAAGTTGTTTCCAATTCCACAAAGTTGAATCAGTTCATCTGGACACAAGTTTGTTGTAGAGATACGTTTCGTCACTCACTGAAGACGTCATTCGGATTGAGTGATGAAACGTATCTCTACAACAAACTTGTGTCCAGATGAACTGATTCAACTTTGTGGATTTGTGTACCTGGATTATTGAGCATGCATCAACAGATTGTTTCCAATTCCTTAACTGTAACCCCCTTTGCCGCATGCACCACTCTCGTCCTGACCTAGACAAGCCTTAAAACTTGAAATCTTAGTAGTGGGCTAGCACATTAGAGCGCTGCGTCACTCGAATTATAGGGAGTTCACATTAATGTTTAGTAGATTTTAAAAAGTTATAAATAAAACAGTGTCACAGATGTAGAGGACAGTTACATGTTTTTTTCTGTGGAGGATCTTCTGCCTGCTACACATATATAACTGAGCATTTTACAACCCAGATCCAATAGGTGCTTCTCAAATAGTAATAAGTAATAAAGCATCCAGGGAAAAAACATAATCATACTGTATGTTTGCCCAATATCCTTAACATTTAGATTGTAGTATTTAAGACAATTATTTTGCTTCAAATCGTTTGAGAACCACTGGTTTACCGATTTATTCATGAAAATAAATTAACAGTCATTAGGACTGAGCACTGATTACGTACCATTGTTTTTAGCTCATGGCCGAGTACATGTTGTCACGGCAGTGTGGGATTAGTTATTCTGATCAAGTTTCATATTCCACTGTGAGGTTGTTCTGACCTGACTGGTTGCTGTGGCTGAAGCGCAGGTTGAGGGAGGCTATCCATGGCATTGCCCATGGAACAGTCTTCATGGTCAGTGCACATCGCTTCCCATTCAGTAGCGGGAGGAGGGGTGATACATCCGTCAGCCAGCGACCAGTGCCTCTGTACAAACACGAACATGACTACCAACTATCAATTAATTCGATGGCATTCAGAGATAAAATACAAGATGCAGCTCCTAAACAGTGCATGATGTAAAACTGGGGGAAACATGATGATCCTTGGGTTTAGAGTGACATGAGTGGTTGAGTACCTGCGGAAGGCTGTGATCCAGCGTCCCAGCTCCTGGTTGCAGTATGAACTGGAGAGATCACAACAGATGAACAGCTGTACCGTGTGATCCCAGTGAGCGCAGGATTCGTCCCTGCGACCGGGACAGGACAGAGCCGCGTCCACCTCCAGCACATCATACATAAACAGTTCTGACAATGTGGAAAAACAACCTTTATTATTAAGCACTGTAGAAGTGTATTCCACTATATGGCCAAAGGTTTATGGACACCCAATCATGAGCTTGTTAAACCAGTGCCAACACCACTATTTGTTCTGAGAAGGCTTTCCACACGGTTCTGGAGTGCATCAGAGGAAATTTGTGCCCATCCAGTCAAAAAAGCATTTTGTGTGGTTAAGCACTAATGTGGGATGAAAAAGACTAATCACAATAAAGTTGGCACAGTTATGATGAACAGGCCCTTCCCCAAACTAATGCCACAAAGTTAGGGATTATAACACTTGTTTTATACATCTGTTTGTAATGGGTGTGACTTAAACGCCTGAGCTTAATAATTAGAAAGGGTGTCTTTGTACTTTAGAACAAAATCTCAATTTAACAGAAATATTAAATGTGAATTCCGATTCATATACAAACTCAATCACCTACAAATTAGTACCAAGAATTTAGTTCCAGTTTAGTACTGTCCTTAGGTGTGTGTGATGGTCCAGGGTGAATTCCTGGCTGAGTAGTGTACTTGGTGCACAGCGTACCTGAGGGTATCTCCACCACCGCCTGGGCACCTGCCTCCCCCTGCATCTTTACATTATCCAACACTGGCACCACAGTGGCAGGAGCATTAACACGCTCCAGCAAGTCCTCGTGAAAATTAAACCTGCCACAAAAATGGATTTTAAATAGTTATTTTAGTTGGACATGTTTGTCTATATAAACACTTAGTATGTGGTTATATACACTATAGGGGAATTCCCATTTCAAACCACGTGCATTCATATGAAGTTGCTTCCAAAAGCCTGAGCATTTCTGCAAGGCTTTCCAAAAGATTCAGCCTGTTGACATTTATATCCTTGCAAGGTCAAGTACTGATGGTGGTCAAGAAAGCCTGGCTCACAATTTACATTCCAGTTCAAAATGTTCAGTGTGGTTAAGGTCAGGTCTCTGTGAAGGCAACTTGAGTTCCTCCACCAAACTTGTCAAACAATGTCTTTATGGACCTTGCTCCATGCACAGGAAAACAGCCATGTCACAATTACAGTTTAAATACCCGTACTAGAGAAGACATACCACTGAGCCTGCCAACTGATGAAGCGAAAAGTGGGGTAGAGGAACCAGCCCATCTCAGCCAGCGCTCCCTGCTGATCGATCGCAATGAAGAAGTTTGGTGATGGAGTGAGCTGGAACGATACATTCACCGGCTTCCCTGCTCTGATCATACAAACACAACCAGACAGAACTAAAACACGGCTTCAGTAAATACACAACACAACATAAAAACAACAGAAGGCAGTAACAGGAAAACTGAAACATCTACACTTTTATCACACTTACGTCAAGGCCTGCATTACATCTGGCTCGAAGTGCAACATAGAAGCAGGGATGTTAAGGGTGGTATTACACTCCTCCGCAACACAGTTCATATCCTGGATAGGGTTACCAGGCACGGCATAAACCAGCACTCCAACGGCTTTGGACTCGGCCATGGTTTTAATCTGAGGGAAATTGATTGTTCAGATGTGGTATCTGCAATGGAGACGTTATGCTAAATTTATTTCTGAAATCTACGCATTTCTACGAAACACGAACAAGCTTGTATACAAATGGTTGACCAATTAAAAGAAAAATAAATAAGTAAATAAAACGAATGTCACTTGACATCATTCCTCAAGACTCAAGGAGGACCAGCATCAAGGCTGTTCTTGGTATTGGCACCCAATTGGTAACTTTTTCAGGCTAATTGAGCAGCCGAGTATCTTGCCATCTCTCAACAACAATTGATGACTTACATTTTGTACTTGCACTCTGTAGAAATATATTTAATGATATCCTGAAACATACACTATCTTTACTTGCATATAAATCTGTCTTTACATTACCAGTATGCCTTTTTCTTTTCTTTAGTAAATGCTGTAACTGTAGACTGGAGACAGTACAAGAGGCATTTTCGTGATTGGAATCAGGCAATGTGGTGATTGTAATCAATAAGCAAGACATGGAGAAAAACTAGAGAAATTTTACCTTAGTAAAGAAAGAGCAGCCACTCTCAGAAACCCAGGCCACCGCACCTGCAACTGCAGGGACGGGTTCACAGCCATTATCCGCGTCCACCACAATGTAGTCCTTTTTCTCCCAGCGACCGTTCAGCCAGTCATACCTGGCATTCAGGCGCTTGGCAATAACTGGCACATTCCATGCTGAAATATATTAAAAAGTAAATACAAATCAGTGAATAAATGAATCCTTCTGATACTTGGGTTTGTCTGTCATATCATGGGTTCGAAACAGAGCTCGCTTACCTGGCGAAGTGAAAACAACTTGAGCCAGGCCACAGTTGTGTCCACCACATCCCCAGGAGTAAAAGACTCTCGGTATCCAGTTCCCCAGTGCATAGACCGGAATGGGGGAGAAATGAAGTCTGGACAAAATTTCTTTATTCCTGGTTAAGTGAGAATGGACATGTTAAAAGAACAGTTTGACCAGCATTTTGGGATTTTTTCATCTCATTCTATTTGAAGTTGAATATCTAAGACACTAACACTGAAAACTTAAGACTGATTTATTATGCTGCCCAAACATAAAGCTTTAACAAATGCACTATTATTACACTTCCTCTCAGCATAAGGTGACAGTTACCTTGGGTTTTCTTTCTTTCTTTTCTTGGAAAATAACCAGTTTTTAATGTTTTTAATGGGTAGTCAATATAGTTTTTCTAGTCCCAAGGTATATGGGCACAGAAAAGTCACCCGCTGTAGTGAAATATTTACATTTTAAGCCTTTAGCATACGCTTTAATCCAAAGCGACTTACAGTACTGTGGCAGTATATTGTCTAAGCAATTGAGGGTTGAGGACCTTGCTCAAGGTGCAACCTGCAGCAACCTGCAGCAGTGGTGGGGCTTGAACCAGCAACCTCCTGATTACATGTACATTTTCTGCATTTAGCAGACGCTTTTATCCAAAGCGACTTACAGTACTGTCGCAGTATGCAGTCTAAGCAATTAAGGGTTAAGGACCTTGCTAAAGGGTCCAACAGCAGCAACCTGCAGCAGTGGTGGGGCTTAAACCAGCAACCTTTTAATTACTAGTCCAGTACCTTCACCACTAGGCTACAACGTCCCTATAGGAAGGTCATACCAATTTAATAGATAAAAATAAGTGTCTTGAATAATGCTTTTAAGCTGTATTACAGGGGTTGAATACTTTTTCCCAACCCTTGTCCAGCTTTACCTGTGAGTAGCAGCTCGGTAAACCTGCTCTCTCATCCACACAGCCTGCTGAGCTGCTGCATCATCCAGAGACAGAAACAAAAGCTCAGTACTGACAGGCAGGAGCTCCACCAGGTCCGACAGAGACGAGTTTGAGGTCCACAGACACTCCAGGAAGGCGGATTTATTGGTGAATGCGTGAATAATCACGGAGGATTTGTTATTATCACGGAGCGGATAAACAAACTCCCCGGTCAGGGTTCGAACCCTGAACTCTGAAGCAGGATCCCCGGGTTCGAATCCTGCTAATCCAGGAGGATCGTTCTTAATAAAGCTGGGCTGGATGTGATCAGATGCAGGTTCCTCCACGGTGCTCAGGAGTTTGGAGCTGGAGAAGGATTGTTCAGCACTGATAACAGCAGTCGAACAGGACAGGATGAAATAAACTACAGGGCTGCAGGGAATCATGGTGGGGGGTCTCCAAAAGCCCTCGAACCCTCCCCGGTTCAACTGCGCTCAGATCAAGAAATAGTGAAAGTGAAAGATCGCATGATGGAGATTGTGCTTGTGTTCTTAAGTCACGTGTATTAATTGAATATAAGTGGGTGTGGCCCTACGGAAGCCCAAAACAGCCGCTGTTTATGTTGTAGACTGTAACCTACTGTTGCCAGATCCGCTGATATCAAGCACTAACAGGTTTGTCTGGGCATAGATCCTTTTCTGTTCCAACATGACCAAGCCCCTGGTACAAAGCCAAGTCCAAATATTATTATTATTACTATTTATTAGGATTTTAACTTCATGTTTTACACTTTGGTTACATTCATGACAGGAACGGTAGTTACTGGTTACACAAGATTCGTTAGTTCAAGTTTTTAATGTCAAACACAGTCATGGACAATTTTGTATCTCCAGTTCACCTCACTTGCACGTCTTTGGACTGTGGGAGGAAACCGGAGCTCCTGGAGAAAACCCACGCAGACACAGGGAGAACATGCAAACTCCACACAGATCGAACCCAGATCGGCCCACCTGGGGATTGTACCCAAGCGACAGTGCTACCCACCAAGCCACTGTGCCGTTCAGTACGTTTGTTTATTAGGATTTTAACGTCATGTTTTAAAATTTGGTTACATTCATGACAAGAACGGTAGTTACTCATTACTTGTCTTTGGACTGTGGGAGGAAACCGGAGCTCCTGGAGAAAACCCACACAGACACAGGGAGAACATGCAAACTCCACACAGATCGAACCCAGATCGGCCCACCTGGGGATCAAACCCAGGACCTTTTTGCTCTGAGGCAACAGTGCTACCCACTGAGCCACCTTGCCGCCACCAGGTCCAAATAAACTCGGTTTAACTACTTTTGTACTCCGGTGGTTCAATCTGAATAATATATACTACAGTAGATTTGGAGACAACAAGGCTGACATTCTTCTCATAAAACTACCCACACTAGCATGGCAATACTGGCAATACATGCCAAAATAAACATAGTTCAGGGCTGCATTTACAAATGCAGTGAAAAAACTACTATTTCAAGTGAAAACCATTTTTTAACAATATCCAGAAATGCTGCCAACTTTTCTGGTTGAACAGTACTGTAGTCAAGCCCCCATTTTTTTTTTTTGTGAATAATGAACAATGTATTGTCCAAGCTAAAGAGCTAAAGGACCATCCAGATTTCTACCAAAGCAAATTTCAAACCCAGTCTGTCATGGTTTACAGGTGTTTTAATGTCAAGTGCTTGGGTAACTTGCACATCTGTAAAGGCCTCATTAATGATGAGGAGTACATACATACATGAGGGGTACTCATATAGGAGTGAAACATGCTGCCATCTCTTGTTTCAGCAACACACTGGGGGAAAATTACTTTTACAATGACATCAACTAGTGTCCAGTTCAAATGATTACAGAACACTGTTAAAAGAGAATGTAACTGTAGTGAACAGGCCCATGTCCCAATACTTTTGGACTGTTACAGCCATCACATTAGAACAGACGTTTATGTACAAAATACTATCAAGCTGGTTTATTAAACTTTATACATTTATTTTGGAGAGGGGGGGTTGAGTTTGTAATTTTGCACTAAAATTTTAAATCTGTATTAAAAAGAAAGTAATTTAAAATTTTATGCAATCAGTATTTTTATTATCCCACTGAAGGTGTTTGTGCCTCTAACAATCGTTTTACATTAAGTGCATCAAGTGTCAGGATACTGTATTTAACAGTGTACAGATTGTATTATTCAGAAAACACATGCGCTTTAAGATCCAAAGTAATCCAGCCAATTAAGAGTAAATATAAAACTCACTCAGTGTTGTGCTATTGCTAACTTTCCTTACAGTCGTCAGGATAATAAACGGCTCATTTCTATTCTAATGCAGACAAATGATAAATATTTAAAAGTGCACTGATCAGCAATTTATTTTTTCTCGATTGCAAATCTAGTTTGAACCATGTGGCAAAAACAAGTGTATTGTAAAAGTGATAAAACAGCATCAAGAAAACCTGATTGGCTTCACACCACTAGAATCTTTGCTGCTTAAAATATAAAAATCCAGAATCTCTCATGCTGAATGGCTGGCTTATGATAGTACAGTTAAAAATGTGAGACACAATCTGCTTCTGTAGTTCTGTCCCTCACCTTGTAAACATTCAGCTGACATTTTACTTTATGCTCTAAAATATCTTAACTGCAAGTTGTTTTTGCTATTAAGACAAATTATAGGACCAACATTTAAATTTCATTGCAGTTGTTCACTGCTGTTACGCTGCTGCAGATCAGATGTCAGTAACACACATTAAAGCCATCAAAAATAAAATGTGGTTCATATATGAGGACAAAATGGGCCACATTACCCACAGTATGAGGGCAGCCTGAAGCTGCCACAAATAAAACTAAATATTAACAAATAAAAAAGCCTAAACAGGGCTTTCATTATAAAATGCATCCCTAGCTACCATATATAGAAATAACCTCAACTTTAAACACAGTGAAATACAGCATCAACTGTACATGGGACAGTTGTGGCCTAGGGGTTAAGGTACTGGACTAGTAATCCAAAGGTTGCTGGTTCAAGCCCCACCCACTGCCAGGTTGCCACTGTTGGGCCTTTTAGCAAGGCCCTTAACCCTCAATTGCTTAGACAGTACACTGTCACTGTTCTGTAAGTCGGTTTGGATAAAAGTGTCTGCTAAATGCTGAAAATGTAAATGTATAGACATGAGTACGTAAGATTACCTCACTCCATATCACACGTTTATTAAGCGACTGTACAATAACAAATGCCAAATAAAAATAACAAATACAGATAATGGATATATAATTAAAGGGGAAAATATGCAGTGAATCTATTTCTATGACCGAATACATCAGGTCGTGTTAAATAAGGTGGAATACAGTTTATAGACAAAATACACTTTTGTCACAGCGACTGTTCAAAAATTAAACAAGTCAATCCTTTTACAAAACCGTCTCGCGAGTATTCAAGCATAGAAAATAATATCTGAACTGGCTTGGGATACATATACATATATATATAAAAATAAATGAGCTGAAATATTAATGAAGTTATATGAAGTGGTCCAAGGATAATGACAGCATATATTTTGGAAACACTTAACACACCCACAAAAATGTAACGGTTCTGTAATATTATCATGGTTGTCTCGTCTTCATCATGTCTTCTGGAATGAGGTTTCAGAGGTAAAATCTGGCAGAATGGAAGTTTGAAAAATTGGCAACAATGACCGTTGAAACATGGCTGTTTATATAATTAAGGACATTTGCAGTCATGGTAAACAAAATGATGAGTATAGAATTTATTGTTTATATACAGTTTTCTAAGGTTTTGGCTGGTCTGATGTGGACTGTATTTCACCCCCAGCTGTTAATCGGGGTCCAGCCGTGCTCAGGAACAGCACTGCGCTGAACGTGTGCAGACGCAACACTGATGTCTGGATCTGGGGGAAGCGGTGATGAAAGCATGAGCGACTTGCAGGTAGTTTTAAAATATCTTCCCTTTCTTCTTCAAAGTTCTGTGGAGAACAGAAAACAGGTCATTCACGATTTGACACGAACCAATGCACGTCTACACACATGGTAATTCATTACTATTTATGGGCTGTCAAGACACTTTAAAGTGCTGAAAAGCATAGACCAGGGGTCACCAACCTTTTCTAGACCGAGAGCTACTAAGGGTACTGAATAATACGAAGGGCTACTTGTTTGATACAAACTTCCAGAATAACATAACGTTGCACGGTTCTCCTTTAATTACATTATTATTATTATTATTATTATCAATATTCATATACAGTATATATATACACGTGTGTATATATATATATATATATATATATATATATATATATATATATATATATATACATACACATGCATATAACATTATTTATCTCTATTAATCAAAATCTGTTTCAATATTTGAAAGATATTGTTGTAAATATCTTTCTTGACAGTTGTGTATGAATGAACACATGTAGCATTTTGATCAAAATCACACTTGAGATCTTTATAGATGTATTCATCTCCATTATGAATTGTTGACAAATATTTTGTATACTTTATTAATACTTTAAAATTAATGGAAAATAAATACAAACGTTATTTTTATAAAAATATAGTTTGTAGTATTTAATGTGTTTGCATAAAATAGTTTGACATTAATCCATCTACACATGACAAAACTTGAATGGATTTATTTCTCTGTAATAAGTGAATATGTTTCCTACGTTTTTCTGTTAGTTTTTGAAGATATCCTTTATTTGTCATGTATACATATACAGATATACAGTACAATGAAATTCTTTCTTCGCATATCCCAGCTTGTTTGGAAGCTGGGGTCAGAGCGCAGGGTCAGCCATCGTACGGCGCCCCTGGAGCAGACAGGGTTAAGGGCCTTGCTCAAGGACCCAACAGTGGCTGCATAGCAGAGCCTGGATTTGAACCGCCAATCTTCCGGTTGATAGCCCAAAGCTCTACCCACTAGGCTACCACTGGCTACCGTTTGATGACAGTCCTCAACGCGTTCGCTGAAGTGGGAGCTTGATTAGCGGGTTTTATTTTAAGCTTTCTTTAAATAAATACGTCATCTTAAAATGACCATAAGTATGTTGTAGTTCGTTGCCTATTTTTATCTGTGTAAGAAATTATAAATAAAGTAGGTGTTAGGTGTTTTTTCAACCATTTTTATAGATCGGAATGGCGAATGTCAAATAAATGTTGAATAATAAACGAACTTTACCGCAGTCAAATACTGCACTGATTGTACTTATCACTACCTTTACAACATTTTAGAACAAATCATGTTTATTATCAGTTATGCACGATTTATAAAAAAGCTGTGATGTACAGGGACATTTTAGTGACACGTACTGAAGCGTCTCTCCACGTTCCTCTCAATCATTGTAAAAATATGAGGTTTTCTTTCTCTTTTCTTGTAGGTTTTTTCATTATTATTATTTCGGAATAAAACCCGCATCTCACTCAGTGTAGTAGCTGCGCATGCGCTCGCTCGCTTGTCTCAGCGTTATGCGCATGATTTAAAACTACGCAGCCCAGACCAGATCAGAGCTCATATAAACATCCAACATTTCTGTTTTTAACATTTGAAATTCAGTTTAATCATTTTCAAATCTACATCAGTGCAAGTGCCATTGATTCAAAAAGAGCAGCAACACAAGTATATATTTTTAGACGGAGCTCTAAAGTCACTATAGTACTATTTAAGAACATGTCCTGCGGGCGACTCACGTGGTCCCTGCGGGCGACCAGTCACCGTGTTGGTGACCCCTGGCATAGACTCTCAGATCATGACTTCTTTAACTTTCAACAAAGCAAAATGAGTGCAAATACTTTTTCTTTTTTTAAATTTATATTTCATCTGAAGAGAAGCTCAGGTGGCACAGTAGTCTGTTAAGCTAGCCCACTACCACTGAGATCTGGGGTCCGAATCAATGGGGCCAGCCAGCGTTTACACAGATATGACCGGCTACGTCTGTGGAAAGGGGTTTGGCTAAAGCCCTGCAATGGATGGGTGCACCATCAAGGGCATTCCTGCCTTGCACCCAGTGTGACCCTGGTATTTATATATACACACAGCAGGCCCAATATTGTATTATTTGAAAAAGACACAATTTTTATAGCCATTCAATTAACACTTAACTAGCACACACACTCAAGTTGCCCACTTAGGCTTTCCACACAATACAAAGTCACAGATCATTCAGTATTTCCAAAGAACACTGGAATGTTCAACTGGCCCAAACAGACACTGAACAGGTTCCGCAGTTGAGGCGCCTGTATGAAAGATGGTTGATGTTGGACAGGGCACGTTATAGTGTGCGGCTTGCCTCAGTCAGGGTTGGGGGTCTGCAGCTAACAAGGAATTTACAACTGGGGTAATAAAATACCACTCAAATCCTTAGTGTTGCTGGATTGTTTAGAAATTGTCTCGATGTTGAAACAGAAACGTACTTCAGGCATGTCATGGTACCAGTGACCGGTTTTGTTTATATCGATACTGCTCGAGTGGCATTGATGCAGATATCTGCACTGTCTCGGTACAATCCTACCTGCCTCCTAATTATCTGTTAAAGGTTACATGTTAAAATAATAAAAGTGAAGCATGATTTTAACCTGGAAGCATCAAGTCTCTGCTGCTCGAGAAGGCGTTGCTGGGCCTCCCAGTTAGATCTCTCATCCTCTAACTGGCGCCTCCTCTCCTCCAGCTCCTTGTGCTGTGCCTCAAGGTTCTTCCTCATTTGCTCATGACGCCTCTGGAGCTGCACGAGGATAATGGCACAGAGATCAGCTGCATCGACATCATGTCAGGAATAAAAAGTGATAGTAAAATCTGTCTGGTTCTGACTTGGTTATTGGTTACTTTAAAAAGCTAAACCAGCCATACAGAGGAACTTTGTGGGATAACAACTAACAACTTCTATCCCACTTGAGTTGTTAGGAATTTGCACTTAGTAAACATATTGGCCTTTTATTAGGAACACACACTGTTAGCATTGAATGCAGGTGTACCGTTTGACACGAGCACATTTTTTCATACACAATGTTATTCTTCCACTATTTATCAGTAGACACTTTCTGATCACATGACATGTCTGTTGTCTTTTTATTTTTGGTGGGAGCACCTATTCTCCTACCAGCATTGCTAATGAGGTGTTTCAAAACCCCCACACTACTGTACTTAATACATTTAAAACAGTACAACAAATGCGACCATGTTATCACCATGTTAGTGTCACTGTATACTACCAAAGCTCATCTGAATTTGTAGGTACAGGAAAATGAGTATGAACTACTGCACATGGTTATTGCTCACTACAACAATAACTGGACTTTTACCTCTGCCTCAGAGTCCTTCAGTTTTTGGATCTTCTCCTTAACCTTCATCTCGAACACCTGCTCCATCTCCATTTCCATCTTCTTCATTTTGGTCACATGCTCTCGCCTCTCCTCCTCCATCTGGGCCAGAGGACTCCTGGTGGTTGTACGAGAACACACATATGCAACACAGTCAGAAAACAGACTTTAATTTGACCATAGCTTTGTTTCCGAGACAGAGCCATCCCGTTATCTCCAGAGGAAGGAAGAAAGGGAGAAAGGGTTTGAGTGATACCAACACCTGCATGGCAGCACAAATCACCCACTGCCCATCATTAAGAGCATCGGTGGATAAAAGCTACAAAGCTTTCTTGACTAGCAGTGGGTCACCTTACTGTGAAGAGGGAATAAGGAAGGGAGGATGAAAAAAAATCACCCACATTTCAGGTCTTTGAAAGCTTGCAGTAACACAAAGACAAGACTTGTAGTTGCAGGTTAGAAGCCAAAGCACTGATAGCGAAACAAAGCTAAGCAGATAAAAAAAAAGCACAAAGGAGTATGCTATGCTAATGTTTAGGCTGAGAGATCGACTATAATATAAATCCTTACAAATGATCCTATAGTAGATAATGCGTCTTACTTATATTTAAATATTCCTTGGTGGACTGTCCTATAATCCGATGCAGGAGCCTTTTATGTGACAATATACACTGTTTATAGATAACAAATATATTCTGTTTTCCCCACACTTTGTTCTGGGTGGTTTGAGTATTTAAAAATTATATATATATATATATATATATATATATATATATATATATATCTCAAAACAACCTAGTAAACAACCTCTGCAGCAAGCCATAAAAAGGCTGCAAATATAATAGAACAGTTACTTTAGTTTAAAAAAAAAACAACAACAACAAATAGAAAACAGGAGTCATACTTGGTCATGTGCAAAAGTTTGGACACTATATTAAAATGCTTTCTGTTGCCAGCTAGAGGGCTTTCTAATCATATATATATTTTTACCCACTCTTGCTTGCAGAACCTTTTCCAAAAGCTTCAGTTTGTATTTGTTTAAACAGTTTAAGGTAATTTTTAATTACTGTTCTGTAGTAGATGCCACTAACTGTTTGGAACTGTTGTGAAATACAGGGTAAGGCAGTGCAGACAAAAAAGGTGCAATAACTACCACGTAATGTTCTAACACTGAATCGATATTAGGCCTAATAGTAGCCTAAACCTGACACTGATCATGTGAGGTCAAAAACCAGTTGTGCTTAAATATATTTTCCTAAAAAACAATGTTTGCCTGTTTCCATGATATGTCAATATAATCAATATTAGGGTGGGAAAAGTTACTGTGCTCTCAGCAACTCTCATTATACATCATGAAAACACTGTGGCATTCAATGATCTTCTTGCCAGTAAAACCAGTGTCTCTTGCGGCAAATGCAAACTGTTCCTTCCAGTCACTAATACAGAACTTAAAAATCTGCATCATCATTGTATTGATTCTTTTCAAGCTGGCAGCAGAGAAAGATAAGAGCATAAATACACAGACACCAGGGGGCACCATCACCAGAGAGCGCAGGAAAAAACTGATGAAATGCGCTGAACTTTGGGTAAAATGTATAAAAATACCACTTACATGCCTTCGACCGAATCAACTCTACAAAACAGAAACACACAAACTTAGCATGCTGGAATTAAAGCGTGTGAGGTGGTGCAACAAATTAAAAATAAATAAAAAAACATGCAAAAACAGAACGTGTGATACTGCGTGAAAGCAGTGAGGTAGCAGCTACTAGATTAGTGAACCAAAAAATGCAGGGTGCTCCTGCTGTGGTTTCCTGTTTAGGCTTCAGTTAGAGGTGTATTTTTTACACAGCTCTGGCTGCTGCTCAGTGAGCGCGTGACTGCTTCTGCATGCGTGTAATGTAAAAACAGACTAACCACTTTGAAACGTTCATGGTTTGGCAGATAAAACTGTTAGAAAGATGAAACAGGAAATGATGTTCGAGTTGGAATGAGAAGAATCTGTTTCGCATAGGCAACTATTGTGATGTTACACAACTGTAATGTAAAGCATTTACTGATCCCAATCTGACGTGTTTACAGAGATTCGTATCTGCTAAATTCCATGGGTGTCTCTGCAGAAATAAAAATCTGAAGCAGGTCTCAAAATAATTAGATTTTCCACTGAAGAGCGACACTTGCTACAGTCAGACTGATAATACTTCTTCCTGGTATCAGTTAGGACATTTTGGGGTTTTTATGATGACATAAAATAACTTCTTGACAGATGTTGAAAATCAAATACATCTCGTTAAACCATGTGGTTTGGGGCCCTAGATAATTTATTTATTGGGATTGTAATGCCATGTTTAACATGTTTGTGTCATTTTATGGCAAGATAGGTATTCTGTTTCTGTCTGCTTATTCTATCTTGTCTTTATAATTTGGGCTATTTTATATTTTCATTCTTAGAGACCCTAGATAAAGCCGAACTTCGACTACATTTCCAAAGGGCATTTGTAGTTCTTTGGGACAGGGCCTGTGTGTGCTTACATGGTACCTTTATGAAAACACATGGTTGGTTAGAAGTATTAATTTGGAAATGACAAAACACACGACAAACTGTGCCTGTTGAGCTATCAATCAGGCTGTGTAAAGCTGTATTAAATATTTATCTGCATTTTTTCACTTTACAGTACCTATATGAATTGTTTAAACACTCACTTGGTAAGCGGCCCTTTGCTCTTGCTGTTGTCCATGCCATTGCAGGTAACAGCAGCCAGCTTCCTGCTCCTGTAGTTCTCATAGTGGACGTTGTTAGTGACATCCTTCAGGTCCTGCATGTGAGTCCTGAGAGATAAACGCTAGCATTACGAAAGAGTAGTTCTACATTTTTTAAATCATGTTTGACCAATGGATAGATCTGGTCTGTACAGGCATTTTAATCAATTAGAGGGATGTTTCAGATGGCCGTGCCTCTACTACATACTAAAACTTTTTAAATTATCAGAAAGTAGCATATCTTAATCACAGTTAGGGTGGGGTCCAGAGTACGTGATAAGGCTCTCGTTTTACTGCATTCTTTTAAAAAAGAAGGGCTGACAATCTCATCACAACAAACCGTTTATAAGGGTTTGCTATTATGTCTGCAGGCTTTCTCTAGCCTTGCAGTATGAGATTAGTTGTCTAAACAAATATTTAACCCCCTGTGTGCACAATGTATTCATAAGCAATACAGGTTCATCCAGATAGAGGTGAGCTCTTTAAATTTGCATAGTTACAGAACCTGGACTTATTGAACAGAGTAAAACTGTGGGAGTTTCTGGGTATTTTCTATTGTTACATGACATTTTGTAAAAGTGCAAAAATGGGTCAGAGGAAAAAAAAATGTCTTTAACCCCTCAATGGTCTCTTCAAGGAAATAATGTTTAAAAATCATTTATATGTAATCTTGCAGTTCTATATGCAGTTTCTTCGGACTATACCAACAACAAACAATTAATATTATTTTACTAGTGTACACAGTATTCTTTTTAATGAGCCTCTACCAAACAGCAGAGACAGCTGGATACATTTTCAGCTGCTAGATTAAAGTTGACGTAAAGGTTAGAAAGGCAGTTTTATTAAAACCATCTACCAATATTTTTGAGTTTGACACGTCAGCCATGGAGTAGATCGGCCCAAACAAGATTATTTAAATACAGCTTATTCTTACTTAAGTATTTAGGCTCAAAGTAAAACCATTAAAGGTCTGTGTACACAAAATAATTAAAGGTTACGAATCAACATTGTACCTGATGAGCATGTTCCGCAAAATGGTGAAATCGCAGTGCTCGCTGTTCTCAACTGTGAAAAACAGAAATCTTGTTAAGACAAACACTTACACTATACAGTCAAAAGTATGTGGACATCGCTATTAATTAAGTTTAGGTTTTTCAGCCACACCCAAAGCTAACAAGTATATAACATCAGTTATACAATAGACTATATGGCAACAGTTTAGAAAAG
The DNA here is from genome assembly GCF_030014385.1 of Trichomycterus rosablanca. Taxonomy (NCBI): domain Eukaryota; kingdom Metazoa; phylum Chordata; class Actinopteri; order Siluriformes; family Trichomycteridae; genus Trichomycterus; species Trichomycterus rosablanca. The sequence goes on along the minus strand of NC_086010.1, from coordinate 3,960,107 downwards.
GTCCTTTCCTGCTCCAGCATGGCTGTGCCTCATGCAAGTAAAGTGAGGTTTGGTGTAGAAGAACTCTAGTGACCTGCACAGAGCCCTGACCTCAAACCCATTAAACACCTTCAGGACGAATTTTACATTGATCGTCAGTCTGGCGTTTTCGTCCATCATTAGTAGCTGACCTCACAAATGCTCTTATGGCTGAACGGCACTAAATGGAACAGGTAGTAACTCATTACACAAGGTTTATCAGTTCGAGTTAACAGTCAAACACAGTCATGGACAATTTTGTGTCTCCAATTCAGCTCACTTGCACGTCTTTGGACTGTGGGAGGAAACCCACACGGACACGGGGAGAACATGCAAACTCCACCCAGGACCTTCTTGCTGTGAGGCAATAGTGCTACCCACTGAGCCACCATGCCACCAACAAAATCTTGTGAAAAGCCTTTTCAGATGAGCGGAGGATTAGTGGAGATGCAAATTACCAGTCATTATCATATTCTGTTTGTCTCTATACATTTTAGCAGAGTAATCTTCAAGCTAAAGGTTTGAATACAGGATTTGTATGAAGTCCGAGAAGATTACAGCAAATTCTCAGTTAACACCAGTAAGAAATGACGTAATCTGGTTTGGAAGAGAATGTTTAGTGCCAGCATCCTGGCCGGTGTACCTTCTGCCACTCCCCACGGGTACTGCCTCCCTCTAATCTTCTTTCCGTTCACCTCGATGATGGTGTTGCTCCCGACGACAGCCAAAGGCAGACGATCCTTCACGAGCAGACAAAGGTAGTTAATCTGGGGTTTCCTATAATCAATATTGCTAATGCTGCTCTGATCACTAGACTGAATTACAGTAATTACAGTATTTTGCATTATTCTCATCACCTCTTATAAGTCTATTAAATCCTTAGAAATACAAAAGAGGTAAATAAATCCGTACTTTTATTTTTTTCACGAGCTTGTTCTCCTCTTCATCGTCGGTCTCGGGGAACTCATAGATTTTGATTTTGTGCTCCTGGATTTCTCTCATGATCTGAGAAGAAACAGAAATTCAATACATTTCCTTTACATACAGATAAACCAGCACTAGACCATTTTAAAGTGGGTTTTATTCATCCTAAAGCATTCAAAGAAAGCCCAGTAAGATATGAAATTTAATCCAGTGTTACAGCTTTCATATTTTATGTGTTTTGCCTTTTGAAAAATGACCAAAATATATTTCACGACCTCCTCCCAAACAAACCAGCAAGTACATAAATAAAGTAATAAAGCAGCCACTCTCCAGGCCTTAACAGCCCTTCGTAAAATAAAGTATATGTGTTTGAGAAGGTGTGAGAGATTTCATTATGCAAACCTGTTTCTTGAACTGTTGGCACTCTTCGGGAGTAAGAGTATCTGCTTTGGCGATCAGAGGGATGATGTTCACCTTTTCATGCAACCGTTTCATGAACTCAATATCCAGAGGCTTTAGGCTGCGTAAGAAAGGATTCAGTTTAATGAAATATTCAGCTCAAAGGAAACACGTCAGATAGTTCTAAGCCCACCATGAAGAGCCGCTGTGAAACAAACCAAGCCTTCTCAGCTGTTTGGCCTGAGGCTGATATAAAAGTGATTTTTTCTCTTGGGTGCGTGACGGATTTCCGTCCAGTTTTCAGTCGTGATAACAGTGAATTAAGAGTCTGCTATTATCCATTTTGATAAGCCTGCACATTCAGATACGGAGGCACCGAGTGCACTCAGGAAACGCCAACCTTTTTTTTGTAAGCATGTTCTACTTCTTTGAGTGAGTCTCACAGGTTGCACATGACAAGGAACTGAAAAGTGACCAAAATAAAATTGAAGCAAATGAAACTACATTTGGTTTATGTTTAGATTGGACACTCTATGCCTGTTGGTTATTGGATCAAAGAAACTGGCCAAATTTGTCTAAATTCCATCTAAATTGATTTTCAGCATGTAGCAGATGCTTTTATCCTAAGCAACACACAGTATATGGTCCAAGCAATTGAGGGTTAAGGGCCTTGCTCAAGGGCCCAACAGTGGTGGGTTTTAACCAGCAACCTTCTGAATACTAGCCCAGTCACTTAACCACTAGGCTACAACTGTCCTACACAGCATGTGTCAACTGTAAAACAAGTTTGACAATTAGCACTTAATTATGTGTAATTTTGAAGCAACATAATGCAACTAACTAAGTTCGGTAGAGGCCAAATTGCAGTTTCATTAGTCAGAGAAACATGGCTGTAACTAATAACCTTCAGCTCACAATTTTACTCTAGATGGTTAAATACCTTTGGGAACCCTAATACAAGTATAATAATAACAAATATAATCACCAAGTGTCACCATTCCCTTAAAAAAAAGCACATGAGCAAAACGCACATACAGAAAGCCCCCAAAAAGTCCTACATCACACAACCGATGGTACGTCTGAACTTAAGGGAAAACAGGAACAAAGTGAGAGAAACAGAAAACCACACAAACAGCTCACCCGTGCCCTGAGGGTGCAATGAAGTACAAGCAGCAGTGAATTCTGTTGTCTGGCATCTGCCTCCTGTTAACACGTGACTCTGCATTCAAGTAATCCTCAAACTTGCTGTCGATGTGATCGATAACAGGCTGCCAGCTACAGCAAGTGAGACAAAGCACAAAGATAGGTATGCTATTAGCAATCCATTCACGGGGAGACATATAGAAACATACAGAACATACACATTATGCACTCACCAGTCACTGTTGTCTACAGCATCTCCAAACCCTGGGGTGTCCACCATCGTGAGTAGCAGCTGCACCCCTCCTTCCTTCATCAACACTTTGGATTGCTCTACCTGCAGCATACAGTGTTAACAAATTTACTCTACATTAATCAAAACCTTGGACTGCTTTATATGCAGGTAGGAGCACTGCCAGGGATTTTGGGCACAATGAAAAAATATCATATTGGGCCCCAACACCCCAGGCCACTTTGTTCTATAAAAAAAATGGTAAATGCAGATTTCGCATTTTACAATGTTATTTTAACAGTAAAATTCTTGGAAGTTTGGTTTGTTTGTTTATTAGGATTTTAACGTCATGTTTTACACTTTGGTTACATTCATGACAGAACAGGTAGTTACTTACACAAGATTCATCAGTTCTCAAGGTTATGTCGAACACAGTCACGGACAATTTAGTGTCTCCAATTCACCTCACTTGCACGTCTTTGGACTGTGGGAGGAAACCGGAGCTCCCGGAGGAAACCCACGCAGACACAGGGAGAACATGCAAACTCCACACAGAAAGGACCCGGACCGCTCCCACCTGGGGATCGAACCCAGGACCTTCTTGCTGTGAGGCGACAGTGCTACCCACTTAGCCACCGTGCCGCCCAAAATATCTTCTGGTTCTTCTCTCCCCTGTCTCAAGTTCTTTTCTTTTGGTGCAACCCTCCCAAATATTTGGGCACTAAGTGTGCACTGGTAAGTCAATGCATAACTTGGTGTCAAGTGGAATAAACCTGGACCCCTGAACATTAAAAAAACTGTTCAGTATAAAAGAGGGTCCCTAATACAGGCAGATATCTAGTGGAAACCCTTAGGTCAGATTTTTGCTTTAAGACTTCATGAACCTGACGGTGCAACCACTCATCCTTGATGGTGTACCCAACCGTATCCCAAAATATAACTCTCTGAACATTACACCCTATAAAATAAGTTAGATGACCACTATTCCACCTTAAACCATTAAGCGCAGCACTCATAAATACTGAAGCTGTTCTGAAAATATGAGCTGGTCATACTGGACAAATACAGTGTTACTTATTTCCAGCAGTTTATAATGAACAACCTTCATCACCTGTGTAACAGGTAGCACCTGCACGATTACGTGATCTTGCTTTTCTACACTTACTCTCCACTACATTTCCAAATTCTAATTACAATAGTAAACTATTTAAAACCTTCAAACCCTGAGGTGTCAAAGCCATGAAAGAGCTGACACCTTCTCCTCAAAGTGCAAGTAGTGACACGTAGCACATGGCAGCATACTATTACTGTGGTATGCTGGGAAACCAGAGGCTCGGGGCTGCATCAGCTGCCCTAAAACAATGCACACTGTCTAAAGGAAGTCGACCATTTGGTGCATGAGCAGTACCTGTACGGTCTTCTTGACTCTGTGTGACGGTCCATGGTGTTCTGAGGAGTACAGGTCCGTAAGGAAGAGTGAATTAATCAGAGTGGACTTTCCTAACCCCGATTCACCTGCAATTAAGAAAAAATAAATAAATTAAAGTGCATCGCAGGTTCATCACTTAAATTAAGGGCATTTTATAGGGCAAAAATGCTTCTATTCAAAAGAAATGCACTCGAGACCTTATGGTTGATTAGATTGTATAAGAGGACCAACACTGGCAGTAAATGGTCTCAAATCTTTAATCAAACAACAATCAAGTATCTCTTCGGCTGAGCCACAACTGACATAAAATGGCCAGAGCTGTAACTCCTGAGCCACACTGTCTACATTATTGTTTTAAACTGAGCAATTGTTTGCACTAAATTCAGTCACTGTACGGTGCTTTGAAAACAAAAAAAGCATCTAAATGACTATAAATGTAAGATCGGGTGCTTGTCATTGAAAAGGCATTGAATTTGGCCCTGGAAAATCATTAATCTGATGACGGTGGTGCACTGTTTGGTCTATGCCAGGGCACAGAATGGCCCTTTATGCTCCTGTCTTTGTGAGGGATTTTTGGTCCGGTGCCTCTTAGCACTGAGAAACAATAACTCCAGCCATTCGAAAGCACACAGTCATGAACTGTATCTCTGAAGGTCCAATTAGGAGCTTGTGAATCAAAACATGACCGAACACTAAATCCTAATATTTTATAGCAGGGCTGCACAAGAAATCTGTTTTACAATGTAAGCATTAAATTATCATTTTAAAAGCATTACAATTCTAATAACAGGTGTGATTTTAAGCATCCTCAAATAAAGACAAAGAAACTAGTCAAGAGAAAATAAATGGATGTCTCTCCTACATGGATTGTTCGGGGAAAAAAACTCAATCTGCTGAAAGGCAAACGTTAATCTACACTGTGATCTGTGATCAGTGTTTATGATGATTTGTGATGAAATTTCATATAAATAATTACAGCTCCATATGACGGCTAAAAGAATAAATGTAGGAAGGTGCTAAACACAAACATTTAATGAACTAGTTCTTTGTAGGGTAAAGAAAACAGTCCTGTGACACGAAAATACTGCACCCTGCTGTTTCACAGCTTTAATGCTACACTTCAATGTTTTGTTTCTATAATATAGAACATCATCAAACCTGCATGAACGAACACTGAAGCACCCAAAGGAAACCCAGACAGACATAAAGAGATCATATACTCCTCATATTTAGAGACCGGAAACAAGGATGGAACCCAGGCACATAGGACCCATGTTATATTGCATGGCACTCACACTACCAGCGGTGCCACCACGCTGTGCTGGATTTATTCTCGTCCTGCAGATAATTACACCATAATGAGTCGATTTAAGGAGCCCAATGGAAGGGAATAGAGGTGCAATACACTTGGCTTTGGCCAGCAATCAGTATATTACTATCGACACATGTATAGTCTGGTTCCTACAGGTTTCTTCCTGTAATTTTAAGGTAGTCTTTCCCTGCCACTGTTGCCCTCGGCTTGCTCAATAGGGGTTTTTGGTCTGTTGGTCCTAGATTCTGAAAAGTTGCTTTGAGACAATGTCTATAGTAAAAAGCGCTATATAAATAAATTTGACTTAAATTGACTAGTGATGCATCATTGTTCTGGTTCTATGAAGTAAACTCACACAATTAGCATTCATGATTTCACTAACTAAAAAGAACATAAACACTTGTCTTACAGTTAAATAAATCGAAAACCATTTTGGATGACAGTCTGCAAACTGAAAGTGTAAAGGTGGATTTTGTTACTTCTGGTATAGGGCTAACAGCTTTCCACAATACTGTACAAACATTAAACCAACAGTCAAATATGTTAGAGGTAGTGTGATGGTGTGGGAATGCTTTGCTGCTTCAGGGCCTGGGAACCTTGCCTAATTGACCGAACTATGAATTTTGCTCACCATTGAAAACATGACAGTCTGTAACCCAAAGTTTAAGCGCAACTGAATCAACAGCAAAACACACGAAGCCAATGCGAAGCACAAGAGCAAGTCTAACTGTGAATGTTTCAAAGATTTCGGGTTTAAAGTGGCCTGGTGAAAGTCCCGACCTAAACCCAAGTGAGATGCTACGACAGGACCCTGAGCAGGCAGTTCATGCCGACAAAATTCCTCTCCGGGGGGTCTGAAGTGTTTTGGTTGCAGCTGTTGCTGGTACAAGTGGCACGAAAAGTCATCAGGTTCAGAGGGGGGTAGTTTTTCTCGAGCGATATACTGCAAGTCTTGCCCAGCTTTATTTCTCTTAAATAAGTAAGGGCATCTTTTAAAACTGTATTTTGAGAAGAGAGAGTTGTGGTTTTGTCCTCATTGTTTCAAATTACATTTTGTAAAAAGAACTGAAACTATTTAATAGGGCATACTTTCTATTCCCAGAAAAAAAATCAGAGGGGGAACAAATACTTACAGCACTGCTTTATCCGCAAACTGTTCAATACCAGTGATAACAGCAAAGCTAAAATGCAAAGCCAAGCACCACAGCTCTATCGACAGGTACTAAACTGCTGTAATGATGCACATTTCCCTGACAGACCTTAAACAATTCAGCTTTGAAAACGGTCCTACTTTTCAGAACGCATAATTCTCAAACTCAGGCAGGATGTGAAATCACTGCCTTCCAACCCTGGCTTCCTGTGTGGTTATCCAGACAGCGCTTAGATCGAATGTCAAGAATGCAGTCACCCAGCTGGCCAACGTTCAAAACTAGACAGGAAATTCTCAGTTGTCAAGCATACCGAGCACACGAGGGTCCGTTAAAAGCCTTCACTTAAATATGCTTGGTTACAGTAACATGATTTATGCACACCTTAACCTCGAGGTTTAAATAAACACGGAGAGAGTGACGTTTTCCTTACCTACAACCATTAACGTGAACTCGAAGCCTCGTTTCACAGACTTCCTGTAGACCTGATTGGGGAGGCTCGCGAAGCCGACGTACCCCTCGAGATTCTTTTGCTGCTGCAGAAAACATAGCAGAACAAATGAGCGAACAGTTCAACTAAGCTTCATATGATCTATCCAAATATGTGTCACGCTTAGTGATACTCACTGCTGTGTGTTAAAATCCCAGAAACATCCAGTGACGCCAAGGTTATCATAAAATAAGGTCAAGGATCGATGGTTCATGTCACAGCATCCAAAACGCAAACGGTTTTCCCACGGGAAAGAGAAAGAGAGAAACATATTGTCAGAAAACAGACATGGTAGCATGAATCATAGGATAAATCCAGTCTGGAAAAAATCCTTCAGAGATAAATTAAGACAATAACACAACTTAAAGATAAGCGAGTTAAAATGCTGACCAGATGCCTCTATTATCCTTTAAAGAAACAGCACTTATGTATTTGTGCTACTAGTTTATATACTCATTCAAGGCATACAGTGAGTAAAAAGGCTAAAATCAAACAGGCACTAATTTCCATAATGTATTTTTAAGGACCTGTTCCGTATATGTTTTATTATTATTAGCAATGCTAAGCATTTTCCAGTGGGTTGTCCATCATTTTTATTATTCATTTGCTTAGCGTAGCCCATCAGCATAGTGGTGTGTAAACTTGGGCTGAACCAGTATAGGTTTGTTTATTTGTTTATTAGGATTTTAACGTCATGTTTTACACTTTTGGTTACATTCATGACAGAAACAGTAGTTACTCATTACACAAGGTTCTTCAGTTCACAAGGTTATATCGAACACAGTCATTGACAATTTATTGTCTCCAATTCACCTCACTTGCATGTTTTTGGACTGTGGGAGGAAACCGGAGTACCCGGAGTAAACCCACGCAGACACGGGGAGAACATGCAAACTCCACACAGAAAGGACCCAGACCGCCCCACCTGGGGATCGAACCCGGGACCTTCTTGCTGTGAGGCGACAGTGCTACCCACTTAGCCACCGTGCCGCCCCCAGTATAGGTTACTGGCTCGTCATGGCGACATGCCCTGTAGGCTGGGATTATATATTGTGTCCTGTTCGTCCTTACTGGATCAACCCAACACGGCGGAACACATATCCATGCATTCACTCACTTGCACACAACTAGGGGCAATTTACAACCCGACACTTTTCAAAGCTGGGAGAACAATGCACAATTGAACCTACAGTGAATAGTGTAAAACAGGATTATACTAGCTGATAACTCTGCAAGATAGCTGCCACTCCTACACTACATGTTCTCAAACATGAAGGCAGTGTGTGATACATCCCAAACTGCATACAAATGAGTAAACAGGATGTCAAAATATAAGTCACCAGACATATTCTGCAAATTATTACAGTAACATGTTGGTTAAAGAGTGACTTTATCTTTTAAAAACAACCAAACAACCTCGTTTAAGCAGTGTTGGGTTGTGATGAAATTAAATAAATATCAGAATGACAAAATAAATAAAATGAGTTACCAATAGTTACTCATAGACTTAATTATTGAATCATTTGTCTACAGCAAATATTTGCATTTGTCAAAATGGCATACTATGCAGGAGCAGGTGTCTGACCTATGACGTATCATTACACCATTTTCACTCTTTCTGTAAACAGCTTCCTATCCACCTACTTTCATGTGCTACACAGGGTACAAAAGTAATGGCTTCTGCGCTCTATGTGGTGCATTACAGTCTTTATGAAATTATTTAAGTGTATTCCTTCAGCTAGTTTTGTTACAAAAGTTAAATATTTTTACTTTACTATCTTAGTCTATAATTATTCTAGAGGCAATCAAAGCTGAACCTAAAGATACAGATCGATTCTATATAACTTATTGTAAAATTCCTTATTTACATTTAAAATAGGGAATTGCGCATTACATTTGATTCTTTATTGAGACTAATTATAAATATACATACAAATCTATACAGTATGTGTGTTTGTGCGCCCTTAGTGCAAAGTTCCTTCCAGACCTGCAAGGTAGGAAACCACAAGTCTACCACTGTTCAATCTGCCTCAAAACATGTGCTATTTGTTTAAATCGATTCATCTCTTATGATACAAGGCTATTTTTACCTATTTTTTATTTAAGGGTCTCTTCACACCATTACCAGGCTGAGGCAGGATGTGTGGCAAAAAGTTCAGAAAGTTTTTGCAGATTTCAACATTTTACTGCATTATTTAAAGTTTAAATTGTATTACTCAGCCTAACAACGTCTCTTGATGAAGGCGTGTAAATCATTTGTATATGCTGTTGGTTCAGGAAGCTCTCCATATTTGCTATCAATCAATTTATCTGACGGTCTAGCAAAAAGTGACTATTTAAGCAGTAAAATCAGCTGTTATATTACTAATTAAATAAATCTAAAACCTAAATTAATCTAAAGGCAGTAAAGCTCATGCTTGAAAGAAGCTGCATGTGGATTTTAGTTGTGCAGCCATGGCACAATAACATCATAACATTATTTGTGTTCAGAAAATACAGCTTCTGTTCTGTCTAAGCCTTGTGACTCCAGGCAAAGACTTCCAAAAGCAGCATGACTTTTGATATTACAGTACACACAAAGATAAATGATATATTTGGGGGGTGTATTACTTGCACACACAGCTACCAAAAAATGAAAAAAGCAAAAACAGAACAAAATCGACCCTACTGCTCATTTGATAATGTAAGCAAACTGCAAAACGTCAAAGACGTGTGTGTGTGTGTTGTGATACTTTGAACCCAGCATTCACGTGGATGTTTAAAGTCGTGCAAACAAAGTAAGAATTGTGTTGGGAGATTGTATCTAAAATTCTCTGATTTCTTTAACTAAGAAGGTAAAATACTGTTGATGGCCCAGTAAAGAATCATAATACGGAATGTTAATCAGTCATGAAGCAAACAATCTATCACATTTCAAACTTAAACTTCACCACATCTGTTGTATTTCAGGATTCTTCTGTGACACACTGTGGATCAGGATGATCATGTTAAAAAGTGTTGATTTGTGTAAATGACACAAATGTTTGGCATTAGCGGTTAAAACCCTTTACTGGTCTGCTCAACCATTTGGTTGAGCTTACTTAGAGAGTCTAAATACTTGGGTAAAAATAAGATGGATTTAAATAACCTTGTTTGGATCGTATCTACTCTTTGGTTGTACGTGTGTTTAACTAAAAAATGTTGGTAGATGACACTGTGGTTTTAAGAGGGCAGCCTTATTAACCTTTATGTCAACTTGAATCTAGCAGCTAAAAAATCATCCATAAAAGTGGCATCATTTTTGTGATCAGCTAAACTGTTTGGTTAAGGCTCATTAATAAATACTGTGTGTACTAGTGAAAAACACATTAATCATTTGTTGTTGGTTTAGTCCCATTTTTTAAAATTATTTTCTTGGTGAGACATTAAAGGGTTAAGGTGATCCAAAATTTACCAGGGTGAAATTGCTACTTGATTAGGCAGTTGTAGCCTAGTGGTTAGGGTATTGAACTAGTGAGCAGAAGGTTGCTGGTTCAAACCCCACCACTGCTAGCAAGGCCCTTAACCCTCAGTTGCTTAGACTGCAAGTCGCTTTGGATAAAAGTGTCTGGAAAATGTAAATGTATTTAGGCTTCTATCAAATCATAGTTTAAAAATATAATAAAAAACCGATATTATCAATAACTCATTATTATTATGGATCTTTTCATAATGACTATAAATAATTTTATTGTAAAATCCTTAACACAATTTCATATCACGATACATGACGTGTATAGCAAAAATGCCTACAGATATCGTGATATCGATACGCCAAATCGCCCAGCCCTAAGATAGTAAACTTATTTCCTTTGTATTCGCCTACTTCAATTTCTCATGTTTAAATTATATAAATATTAAGAACATTTAAGTGCACCCGAATTCGTTTAATGAGCAGATAAAACTGAGCTTGAGATTCGGATATTAGTATCAGGTTCTAATTAAAACATTTACATTCTGAGTTAGCTTAGCATAAACACAACTCAAGCTAACTAGCATTAGCTTCCCCATTATATTTGTTTAACCTAGACGGGCAAAAACTCAAGAGTGGTTATTTTATTAAAATATCATTAACGTGTGCTAACGAACTTTATAAGCACAGATGTTTAGTTCTTTATATTATTAATAAACCTGGTTATTGATGGTAAGTCGCTAATAAACCATCGTTACTCCTCCAGAAAGATAAAAGGTGTAAAGGAAACGACTCAACCCGCCGAATAACTCAAGCTACAGACGTTTATTCGAAACACACACGGGCTGTTTAAAAGAAAACACTAAATCCGAAGCAAATACTGATAAAACTGCACACATGTGGACTATATTTACATTATTATAGGACAATAAAGAAAGCCGTTCTTACCCATAATATTGACGTTCAGAGCAGCTTCAAAAACCGATCCGACATTCCCCTGCTAGCACTTCCGCCAAAACCTTACGCGCCTTACGTCACGTAGACCGCAGAGCCCGGCTCAGACTTACGCAACATGCGCAGCTCGCTTTAGTGAATCAGCAGCTAAAGAATTTGAATCCTGCTCGCGATGCGCCAGAATAAACTCACAGGCAGGCCGCGTCTCAAACCGCACCCAACCTGACTACATAGTCTGCCTAGTTAGTGCGCGAGATAAGCACTCTAGTACCGGTGATTACACGCTATTTAGTAAACAACATGCGCTTTGGGATACAACCCAGGTTCCTGATAAGAACTGAGTTGGGGGGTAGGGTAACAGAAACAAGAAAAACAGCGAGATAAAGATGTGTTTGTTTGTTTATTAGGATTTTAACGTCATGTTTTACACTTTGGTTACATTCATGACAGGAACGGTAGTTACTCATTACACAAGGTTCATCAGTTCACAAGGTTATATCGAACACAGTCATGGACAATTTAGTGTCTCCAATTTACCTCAGTTGCTTGTCTTTGGACTGTGGGAGGAAACCGGAGCACATTCACATTTACATTTTCAGCATTTAGCAGACGCTTTTATCCAAAGCGACTTACAGGTACAGTTACAGTATATTGTCTGAGCAATTGAGGGTTAAGGGCCTTGCTCAAGGACCCAACAGTGGCAACCTGGCTGTGGTGGGGCTTGAACCCGGGAACCTTCTGATTACTGGACCAGTACCTTAACCACTAGGCTACAACTGCCCTACAAGCACCCGGAGTAAACCCACGCAGACACGGGGAGAACATGCAAACTCCAGTGCCCGGACCGCCCCACCTGGGGATCGAACCCAGGACCTTCTTGCTGTGAGGCGACAGTGCTACTCACTTAACCACCGTGCCGCCCGCTAGATAAAGAAGGAAGTAAGATAAGATAGAGTAGGGATGTACCGAAACACTCTACCCACGATGCGATTCACGATACGACTTTTTCCCGTTTTTTTAAAACTGAAATTGAAGACAAATTATGACTTTAATTATTTCTCTTAAAAAATAAAATAAAATACTGTATTTGTGATTATCTTTTATTTATCTAAATAATGAACGCCCTTTTATTTCTGAGGTAGGTACAAACTATGCAAAACAATTTTGAATTAAGCCCAATTTGGCTGAAAAACCCAGAATTTGGCAACCAGGCGTATAGCGCCAGTGACGTCAACCAGGCGAGGTGAGCAGCGCCAGTGCCCTGTGCTGTTTAAAGTGAATATCGATTCATTTTACATGTCAAATCTGAATTTGAATCATGGCATTTTTGAATCGGTTAATAACTGTATTGTGGTGAATCGTTACATCCCTAATAAAGAGACACAAGAAATAAAAGAAGGACAATAAAGAAAAGGTAGTAATAAGTAGATTGCAAAATAATAAAGAAGATTTGTAAATAAGTTTTGGCCTAATTATGACGAATTGGGGCACCATATGAAGATATACTTTATTTGTCATATATACATATACAGTACAACAAAATTCTTTCTTCGCATATCCCAGCTTGTTTGGAAGCCGGGGTCAGAGCGCAGGGTCAGTCATCGTATGGCGCCCCTGGAGCAGACAGGGTTAAGGGTCTTGCTCAAGGACCCAACAGTGGTTGCATAGCAGAGCCGGGATTTGAACCGCCAATCTTCCGGTTGATAGCCCAACGCTCTACCCACTAGGCCCTGACTTTTCAGTTTTTCCAAATGTGAATAATTTATTTATTAGGATTTTAACATCATGTTTTACGCTTTGGTTACATTCATGACAGAAACCACAGTTACTCATTACACAAGATTCATCAGTTCACAAGTTTAATGGCAAACAGTCATGGACAATGTAATATCTCCAATTCACCTCACTTGCACGTCTTTGTTCCAATCAGGTTTACTAACAGTTTTCAAAAATATATCAACATCTACTGGCTAAAAATATACATACATTAAGTAGGATTTGTAAATTGTGTTTGTAAAAAGTTTTATAATGTTCTACAACATCTAAGAAAACAATAGTATACATAAAAATACATGGAAGAGTCTATTTGACAAGCTTGGAAAGAAGAACCAAAGAACCAAATTGTCACCTTATACAAGGAGAAATGACCAGATATAGTTCAGAGAGTCAAGAGAACCCACCACAAAGCTTTATGCTATTAAACAGAAGCTGCTGTAACACAAATGTCATTGTTTTCAGTCAAACAAGCTTTACATCACCTGTCTATATGCTTCTAAAGTGTGTGCTGCATGTACAAAAATACAGATTTTTATTCAATGCAACATTTATGTGCTACATTTTCTACCCACGTTTGCCAAAGGACTTTTAATTTGAAAACGCCATTGGCCTCTTTCAAGTTACATTTCCGTGTTTTCCTGAATACAGATCGAATCCCAAATGGTCTTTTATTGAATGAAGTGCACTAGAAAGGGCGCTGGAACAAACTAGGATTATTTATGACAATCTTTAGAGATAAGAAGAGTGTATACAGGGCATGCTGTTATGGTGTACAATGTATTATCAGTGATTATATGATCTCTGTTCACACTTCGCTTCTGTTCATTTACTTTAAGGAGATATTAATGTTTTCCTGAGGCCACGTTTGGTTTGCTTCAGGTTCTTTATTTATCTCCCACCTCTCAGGTGTGTGTTACTGGGATATGAATTGGAGCCTTGTGTAAAAATGGTTCATAAAATGTTAAAAGGGTCCAATAGTGGCAACCAAGTATCAGTCCAGTACCGTAAACACTAAGCTACCATTTGCTCAATGGCCCAACATTGACAATTTAGCAGTGCTGGGGTTTAAACCAGTGACCTACAGAATAGTTGAGCTCCCAATGCTACTTTTAGATAGTTATTATTACCCTTGATAACCCTGATATAGCACACTATAAAACCTAACTACAAAACATGCCTAGTTTAGGGTGTGTCCAAAGTTTTGAAATGTTTGATCCTGGTTGTCAGAAATATGTGTGATACTTAATGTAAATGGGATAAACCTTTTTAACTTATGCTAGCTCATGCTAGGCTGTGCTAACAAACACTGAAGACCTTTTAACGGCCAATAGCTTCCTAGTTGTGGGGGTATTGCATAGTGTTAATAAATATCAGTGATTATATAATCTCTGTTCACACCTCGCTTCTGTTCATTTACTTAAAGGAGATTTTAATGTTTTCCTGAGGCCACGGTTGGTTTCCTTCAGGTTCTTTATTTATCTCCTACCTCTCAGGTGTGTGTTGCCTTGATATGGATTGGTGCCTTGTGTAAAAATGGCTCATAAAATATTAAAAAGGGTCCAACTAACTCCCAATTATTTGTCCAGTACCCTAACCATGAAGCTACCACTTGCTCAATGGCTTAACATTGACAATGGTGGGGTTTAAACCAGTAACCTACTGAATAGTTGAGCTCCGCTGAGCTCCTAATGCTATTTTAGTTAGTTATTATTACCGATGATGACCCTGATATTGCACATTATGTAATCTAACTTAATTTAGGGCGTGTCTTTATTAATCCTGGTTGTTGAAATATGGCTGATACTTAGTGTAAATGGAATAAACCTGTGCTAGCTTATGCTAGGCTGTGCTAACAAACATACAAAGTCTTTAACTCCCAATAGCTTCCTATTTGTGGGGATAACTCATAGTGGCAATAAATATCAGCTCAATATAGACGATGTTTCCAAACCAGGTTTGAAAATACTATAAAACATGGTCTTAATTAATAGAGTTTTGAAATAAAAGTTGCATTTAGTTAGGGTGACCATACGTCCTCTTTTTCCCGGACATGTCCTCTTTTTGAGACCTAAAAAATGCGTCGGGCCGGGATTTTTAAATCACCAAAAATGTCCGGGATTCGGCTTTTCTAGTCTGCACTCGCTATTCTGTGTGTATGTTTTTGCATTGGTTTGCATTGGTTTGTTTTTAGGTCTATTTAGGAGTGCATCTGTTTTGTTAAAATAGGTCTGATTTTCACGTGCACGTACTAACACAGAGGCTCTCGTCAACACCGTGATGGTGCTGCATTCTGTGGAAATTGCTCAGCAAGCACTAGAAGACACACCTTACTGCTGGGTTTCTACTGATGGGAGCAAGTAATTAAAGTGAATCAAATTAAAGTTAAAAACACTCCTAATAAGTCGGCTGATACGATTGTACAATACAATACATCAAAGAAACTAAAAAATAAAGGGATTTTTATTTACAACTGTTTTTTAATTTGTTGTTATTATTGTTTATGGCTTAACGCTGAATGTGAAGGAATAAGATTATCTGACCATAAAGGCCCTTGTTAAAGAGCAGCTGTACGTTTATTAAAGTTCAGTAACACAGCTGGATGGTTATTGACTCATTTGTCAGCTATTTAAACCTCTACCCCATACACATTACCATGGTGTCACCAACAACATGAAATATTCCTTCCCCGAACCAGGCGTCCTCTTTTTTAAAAACCAAAATATGATCACCCTAATTTAGTGCCAGCTGCTTTTCATTTGGTATTAAATTTACATTTGTGGCATTTAGCAGACATTTTTATCCAAAGCGACTTACAAATCAAGCAACTGAGGGTTAGGGGTTTTGTTCAGGGGCTTAACAGTGGCAACTTGGCTGTAATGGGGCTTAAACCTGCGACCTTTTGATTACTAATCCAGTACTTCAACTGCTGAGCCACCACTACACTAAGAATCATAAAAACATAAAAAAGTGCTTTTAGCTAGATGAAAAGAATGTTTTACTATTATAATAATCATTATTCAAGTTACCTGCATCGAATTTATATTTATACAAAAAAATTAAGTAAATAAATAATTGTGGTTGTGTCAGTTATTGAGCATGCGCAGTCCCCTTAGCCCAACGTAGGGATCCTATGTAGGGTTCATGAGGAGATTTAAGACACAGCCTGCTTGACAGTCTCACGCTTTCCTATGACAGCAAGGTCATGCTTGTTTTAAAACACGTTGTTAGTGAGACTTGGTTTATAAGTCAGCGTTTCTGAGCCCTACGATTTAAATTCAGCACTCAGGCTGGTTGTTTTGATTAGCAGCTAAGCTAACAGGTAGGTAGGGGAAAGTGCGTATCTGCGGTTCTGACTGCGTTCGTTAGCCGACAGTATGAGCTCGGGTTCGGGACGCGGTGCTGCTGCTCTGTCGGTCTCCAAAGACTCTCCGGTTCGGAACGTGTCAGTAATGGGAAACATGCAGAGGCTGCTGAGCCATGTGAGGGTAGAGAACCTGGCTGCGGGGCTGAGTGGAGGTGTGGTCTCCACCCTGGTGCTGCACCCACTGGATCTGGTCAAGATCAGATTCGCAGGTAATTTACATTAGAAACACGTGTTACCTGTAATATACAATAATTTTACATTTACATTACATTTAGTTCTGTGACAGAATACAGTGTAAGCAATTAAGGTTTTTAAGGCCTTGCTCAGGGGTCCAACAGTGACAACTTGGCTGTGGTGGGGCTAGAACTGTTGATCTTCTGATGACTAGTTAAGTACCTCAACTGTTAAGCTATAACTTACCCAATTTTAGGACAGTATTGAGATTTTTATGATTTCTGCTACTGTTTATTTCCTGTGACTACATGACTGGCGCACACATGCTCTGGGTTGTTGTGGGGTTTCTGATAATCTATACATGGATGGATGGATGAGGTAGGTAGGTAGATAGATTTATCCCAAAGGAAATTATTGAAATATACGTCCTCAAACATAACTTGGTGGTGTAATAAGTTCCATGAATTCTTGTTAATGATTGTGGTTGGATACAGCTGGTTACCTCTTTGTGATCACATAAATAGGGCTAGTTTGGCTCCACGAATTAACAAGTACACCAGACAGCCAGCTGTAACTTTATGCTCAGAGAAAAAAAATGGTCTGAATGGTACAGGTTAATCCATGAGACATGAACCACAAAAGATCACCGGTTTTGCTGTCCACAGTCAACCTGAAGAAACCTGAAGCTTAACTGGAATTTGTTGCTGCTCAAATGGACAAAGAAAAAGCAGGAGCCGGGACTTCAATCTTGCTTAATAGGATCCCAGGGCAGTGTAAAGCTGGCTTGACTGTGAACATTGACACTGAACCTACAGCAGCTTAAATTTACCTTAAGACCAATATATTAATAGTACTTGGATTACACAGAACATATAAATTTTCTGTTAAGTGGTTCCTTACGTTGGCATAGAAAACCCTTTTTTTTTATTTATGTGAGCACATAAGAAGGCACTGATGTATTTAAATATAATAACTAATAGGAAAAAAGGAGACCATGAGAAGTCCTCACTGTGTTTAGGGGTTTGTGTGTAATGTGGTCACTAATCTGTATTGTAGTCTCGAGTTCTGACCATGAGCTTATTGTCCCTGCAGTGAGCGACGGTTTGGATCTGAGGCCGAAGTATCACAGCATTTGGCACTGCATGAGAACCATCTGGCAACAGGAAGGCATTCGGGGGCTGTACCAAGGTGTTACACCTAATGTCTGGGGCGCTGGAGCATCGTGGGGTCTTTACTTCTTCTTGTATGCACCATATTATTATTATTGTTACTATAATTAATATAATCGTTCTTGTTTCTACAACTGACTGTCCACGGTTGTCCTTTCATTTACAGTTATAATGGCATTAAGGCTTACATCAAAGAGGGGCGTCAGACGGAGCTCAGTGCAACCGAGCATCTGGTATCAGCAGCAGAAGCAGGTCAGTTCTGATCTATCTTATCTCCCCACAGACGCTGAGAGAAGAATCAATGCCATTAAATCAACCAAACAGTCTGTAATGCACAGGTCATCTCGCTGTGTCATGACTGTGCAGTTTTTTGATGAAGGGCACTGATGAGGCAGAATGGAGTATTACACCGTTTTCCCCAGTTACCTCAAACACACAGTGGTTAGAAGTTTACATATATTTTAGAGTCTGATGGGGCAGTGGTTGCAGTCTATTCCGCTAGGCCACCGACCTGTTCGAGTGTCTGGTCATGACACTGGCACAAGCAATAAATGACGACTAGAGTAGGGTTTTTCAAAAAATGGGTTGCAGAGAAAAATATTAATAATTAAATGAACAAATTTTAACAGGCACATAAACACGAAATAAACTTGTCCGTGTACGACAAGCCCCCTTTTGGAGGCTTTACATACTTTGTAAACCACAGTCGGACCAGATTGCCAACAATTTCATTAATGAAATTTGAAACACACCCTCACCCACCTTCATTGTGCAGTGCCTGCTCTGTTTACAGAGATATTCTGAGATTCTAAGTTTAACTTTATATTATTTAAATAATGAACAATGCAACTATTCATCATTCAAATGAATAGAAGCACATGCACATCTGTGTAGCTTTTCTTGTCATAGAAATGATCTGGTTATTTTGATTCATGCTTCAGTATAAAGGTAGAACTCTGAATATCATGTGATTATTTATCCCGCAGAGATGGTTTTTTACAACCTTCTGTTTTCAGATTTGCTAACATGCAGCTACTTGTTGCTGTTTCACAGGCATGATGACTCTCTGCCTCACCAACCCAATCTGGGTGACCAAAACACGCCTGGTGCTGCAGTACAGCACCGATCCGAGTCAGAAACCATACAAGGGCATGGTGGATGCACTGGTGAAAATATACCGTCAGGAAGGAATCGCAGGACTGTATCGGGTAGGACATGTTATATTCATATTTGTCATTTTTAAGGTTTAATGTTACTGGGTGGATGGGTACTCATGAAGCCAGATGACCAGCAGTAGATTAAGGGTTAGGAATTCACACAAACAATCAGGGATCAGCTGTTTTAGTGATGTATGGTTAGTATTAGCATTATAAGTTCATTTAGAGGAAAAACTAGTACACGTATGCCAAATCATTTCATTTTATACCTGCACCACCACCGATTTACAGCAGGGTTTCTCAAACCCTGGGTGGATTGCGAGCCAAAAAATGGGTTGCAGACAAAAATAATAATAATTAAATAAAAATTTTTTTACTTGTACACGAACACCCCCTTGTGGAGGCTTTATGTTACACCTTGTAAACCACAGTGGGACCATATTGCCACTTATTTCATTAATGAAGTATATTTCGTTTTGTGTTTTGTTTTGATGAATTTGATGTGCTTGAAATAAAGTTTTATATTAACACCAAAAAAGATTTAGAATGATGAACATGTTATAAATATTATTATTATAATCATATAAATTGAGTACGTCACTTTCTACACATCAATTATTAGATGAAGTTGATTTCAGTGCATTTTCTACATATTTGACCACTTAAACAGGTCTGGATTTAATAATGGATGATTAATCAGGATTGCGTGAGCACCTCTGCAGTGGAGCTTCCACGCCTGACCACTAGGTGGAGCCCACGCTCCAGGAGTACCTCTGTATCCTGGTGTAATAAAATATTTTCCATCTCATTCACAGTGCTTTATCAGGAAATGTCAGTCAGTCAGAGCTCTGAAAAGTGTTTTTCATTTTCCTTCGGCTGAATTGGCTGTTTTTTCTTGTGCGTAGGGCTTCATTCCTGGGCTGTTCGGGACGTCTCACGGTGCCCTGCAGTTTATGGCATACGAGGAGCTGAAGAGAGACTACAACAGATACAGAAACATGCATTCGGATGCCAAACTGGCAAGTGCAGATGCTTTCCATCAGCCTCAGATTGTATTAAAGTATTAGAGTGGATTTCCAGCCGTCAGACGGTTCCAGGAATGCAGCGCAGCGTAAGATTACATCACTAACCACAGAGCTGACGCTGTATCCCTCTCTCTGCAGAACCCATTAGAGTACATTACAATGGCGGCTTTGTCCAAGATCTTTGCCGTAGCTACTACGTACCCTTACCAGGTGGTCCGAGCGCGCCTGCAGGATCAGCACAACAGCTACAGTGGCTTGGTGGATGTCATCAGGAGGACGTGGAGGTGAGGCAGTACTGATGGATAAAAAATCCAGGGTCTAGGGCCTAGTGGGTGACAGGGCTTAGTTTAAACTGGCAGATTAGAAAAACCTTGATGGAAATACAAGGAACTTACCTTCAGGAAAATGTGAGAAGATGTAAAAGGATGGATGAACTGAATAAATACATGTATGATTTTATATATACAGTTCTACTAAATTCACAGGATAATGTGCTTAATTTTACGGACCATCACTGATTTGTAAAGAAAAGAGCCACATTTCACAGCAGTCATTAAATTACATTTATAAATAGAATGATAGAATAAATGGAAGCTACAATACACAGCACAGCTACCTTAATAGATGAATGTAAACCTAGAACATCCAGCGACAGTGCGAGACTTCATGTTATGGTCTCAAAGACCCCCCTCTCTCCGTCCACAGTATTGGTTGTTAGTTGTCTAAACTCAGTACCCGAGTCGTGTGTTTAGCTGCTTTACTTTTCAACATCTTGGACGTTTTGACTAAACGATAGCTGACTGAATTGCCGTAGGATTGCTAGGACTCATAGAGCAGATTAACCAGTAAATGTGAGACACTTGATACATGAATAAAAATTGGTAAATCAGGTGGTGCAGCAGGATATTCCGCTAGCCCACCAGCGCCGAGATTCTGAACTCCTCGCTTCGAAACTCGGCGTTGCCACCGGTCGGCTGGGCGCCATCTAGCAAGCATAATTGGCAGTGCCTGCAGCAGACACGATTCTACTAGGGCGAGATGACCGGACTATGTGGGTGGGGTCCTCAAATGCTGTCTAAGGAACCGGACTGGCAGATAGAGAGGCATCTGTGCAGAGTGCATATGGTGAAAAAGGGTTCCGCATAGAGCTGCGTGCCCCCACCTCGACTGCAATCAGGGATCCACAGCAGTGGAAGACGAATTGACTACACTAAATTGGGAGAAAATGGAAGAAAATGCATAAATAAAATATTTAAAAAAATAAAGGAAAGGCTCATTTCACGGTCAGTGATGCAATTTTTCACGACCATGATTTTGGTAGGGTCTTGGGTATATGTACAGAGAGGTGCAGAAAGATGATTGGGTGGATAGGGTGGATTAATTGAAAGAGTTTCAGATTAATGTTTTTTTTCTGGCTGTTTTGGTTGGATGAATTTGTAGAATAAATGGATGGATAGTAAAGAAATGAATCTATTGACGTGTAAGGAAAAACGAATTGCTGTTTTGATTTTGGATCACGTCTGTGTAAATTTGTACCTATTTAATCGGAGGCGCATTTGTGAGGTCAGGCACTCACGTTGAAAAAGGCGTTTTCCCGAAGGTGTTCGATAGGGCCGAGGTCAGGGCTCTGCGAAGGTCACTCAGTGTCAATTCATCAAAACGTGACAAACCCTGCTATGTCCACTAGGGTCAGAAAATCAGATCTGAAGCGTGAGGTTTATGTATTTGATTTCGGTTTCATACAACCGTCATACAGAATGGATGGCTGTTTTGATTTTGGATCATGTCTGTGTAAATTTGTGCCTGTTTAATCAGAAGTGCATGCATTTGGAGTGCCTGCTTTGTTTAGTTTTTTTCGGTTGTGGATGCTGTAGTTGCTTTGAGACAATGTCTAGTAAAAAGCACCACACATACATTTGACTTGAGTTTATACAGCAATGGTTGTGGCTAAAACCAAGAAAAATGTGTCCACATACTTTTGGTCATGCAAATACAACTGAAGATAGTAAAACTGATGGGTTAAAGGAGGAATAAAATAGCTCGATTGGTATCTGTAACTGCTTTGATGGATGTGTTAATATTTATGGATATGAATAGATTATAGCATCAGATATGGGCAGGTGTGCATATATAGATAGAAACTATGAATGCATGATTGTTAGATCTCACACAGTTGCTTTACTTTCCTTCCTTAATATCTAGAAACGAGGGTCTTCTGGGCTTCTACAAAGGCATGGTGCCCAACCTGATCCGGGTCACTCCGGCCTGCTGCATCACCTTCGTGGCGTACGAGAACATATCCAGTTTTCTCCTGGGAAAGCAGAAATGAGACGGAGCCGAGGGAGCGACTGCAGCAAGCCAGCGTGACGTGAGGTGCTAGTCTAGCGCGGTGCGCGGACCCTCGTGACAAACCGCCCGACGAGGGCTGGAGGTTCCCATGATACGGGCTTGATGTGGCTTCTGGCTATTGTTTGGAAGATAATTAGCCAAATGGGAACGATGCGAGGTGCAAAGATGGAAAGAGGAGTGTGTGTGTGTGTGTGTGTGTGTATGTGTGTGTGTGTGATGCAAGATTAAATATCAACAGTGCAGAAGAGCTTTGTCATTTTCACCATGATGAAATGAGTCATGATAACGATATTCTTCTGTGTGTGTGTGTGTGTGTGTGTGTGTGTGTGTGTGTGTGTAAGAAAGTAAGAGAGAACAAGCTGGAGTTGCCTGAAGTGCCTTTAGTTTGTGTTTATTTATTAAAACACTTAACAAACAGCACATCTCGAGATGCTAATTTAAAGAAAACACGCGATTAAAAATCTGGAATGCGTCCTCTCCGTGTGCCCTGAGGTTCCTTTAAAATATTTTCTGGAAGATTCTGATTTAATTAAAGTACTATGATTAATTAAAGTAAATGTTACTGAATCCTTTATTTCACCGGTACAGCGGAGCAAAAGCTGAAAAATTATGCACTTTTTATGCCAAACTACATAATTATATGAATATTATATAAAATGTATGTCGTGGGAGTCCTGGAACTTCAAGAAAGTCTCAAAGTTGTTGATTTCTGCAAAAAACTTTAACGTCTTAAGTTTGTTGCAGATTTTGTGTGGCCCCTGGGTCAAAATGTACATTTAGCCCAACAACTTATACAAGAAATAATTTACTGATCTGGAGTAAAAAAAGTTCTATAATATTATGTAACTTTTTGGCTTTGCATCTTAACTCCCCATTAGTGATTATAATTGGCTATAAACAGGGTTCGTTTGACAGTAGTTAAAGCTTAAACTGTAAACTTACTCAAACAGAATTTGTCTAATTAATTAAATGCAAATTAAGAAGTGAAAAATCTGTCTGCCATGAATAAGACACATCAATAGAACACAGGTGACACTGTCCACTGTCATGTGAGCTGTAAATGAACTGTTATTTCTTTTTAGCTTTAAATATGTTTTTTTATTTGCATTTTTCCCCAATTTTCCTCCCAATCTGGTTGTATCCAATCACCTGATTGCATTACGATTCCTCTCTCTCCACTGCTGACTGACACACGCCCCCTCTGACACGTGTGCAGTACCCGACTGCATCTTTTCACCCGCACGAGGCGAGTACGGAGAGCCACACCCTGAGCAACACAATATTCCTCGACTCTGTGCAGGCGCCATCAATCAGCCAGCAGAGGTCGTAATTACATCAGGTCCCGTCCGGCTCCCACCCTGTATGAACAACAAGCCAATCGTTGTTGGTCTAGGCGCCCGGCCCAGCCGGATGGCAGGGCTGAGATTCGAACCGACGAGTTGGAAATGTCGGCTCTCGTGTGCTAGCATGTTTTACCGCTGCGCCACCTATGTAAAACAGCCTATATACATGTTAAACTTTCAATTTATTTTTGTTTAGTGTGCAAAAGAGTTTTTTAAAAGTCCACTTGTTTTTGGTTTAGTTGTTTAATAGTTGTAGTTTTGTTCTTGTGAAAGGTGATGATTGTTGGTAAGCATCAGGCAGCTAAAATGAAAATAAAAACTACTTTTTTATTACAAATCCAATTTTAATGGTTATTACTTTTGAAATAAAAGGGATAAATTTCTACAGCTGATGTCTGTCCTTTATTTAAGTATCGCAGTTACATTTATTTTTGTATATGTACTAGACAAAATGGTTTCAGGTGCTCTGGTCTGTCTGGTCTATTACACTAGTTTACTGTCACTGAGACCTACAGGCCAGCTGGGCATCTACACAGACACGATTTGCTATAACTAAGGGTGGATGGCTGATATCCTGTGATGGAGTGGCACCCGAAGGAACTAGACCTGCTGCAACCCTGACCAGGAAAAAGCAACTGATGAAAATAAATGAAAGAAGGCCGCTCAGGTGGCGCAGCGGTAAAAACACACGCGAGCACACCAGAGCTGGGATCTCGAATACATCGTATCAAATCTTGGCTCTGCCATCTGGCTGGGCTTAGCGGCCACATGAACAACGATTGGTCTCTTGTTCATATAGTGGTGGGGTATTAAGCCAGATAGGGACCCTCGTAACTGATGCAACTGACCTCTGCTGGCTGACTGATGGTGCCTGCACAGAGACGGGGAAAGAGTGCAGATCAGGGTGTGTCCCTCTGTACACACGGCTGATTTGCATATATGCACTCGCCTAGTGTGGGTGACAAAATGCATACGGCTGCTGCCCACGTGTCGGAGGGGGCGTGGGTTAGCTTCGTTCTCAAATCAGAGCGGGGTCGGCATTAATGGAGAGGAAGCATGATGCAATGGGGCAATTGGACGCGCTAAAAAGTCGGGAAAAAGGGGAGAAGATGCATAAACAAAATATATATATATAAAAAAAGAAAATGAATGAATGAATAAATTATTTCTGAATTTCAGAAACTGTTAAAAGACAAGAATAACTTAAGACAACACAAAATAAAAGTTTTATATGATTATTTATATCTTCGAGGGATCACATTAACAGCAAGAACTGCAACCAAATGCTTCTGATAGCTGGTTTGGTTCACTTGGTAACTATTTACATTTTTACCTTCAAGAAATAAAACATTTTCATGCAAAACTGTATGAAAATAATGGAGGCAATTTTATTTTTAACATGCCAAAAGTTTGAGAATAACTGGTCACACACTCTGTTCTCATGTGTATAACCTAAGGATGTGCAATACTATTGCTTACCTAGCAAACGTCGTCAGACAATTAAACTACAATGTGTTCAACACATGAATTTAAAGGCTAGAAAACCTTTGTGACTAGTAAACCATGATAAAAAATAGTACAAAATGTATAAAAATCCTCTACAATGCTAAACCTACAGTACGTTTGACTACAGTACAAAAGGTAAGTAAAAAAGGCACAATTTCAAATTTTTTAGGCTACATAATACAGTAAAATAAACTGGTACCCGGACTGGGGGGTGTCTCCGTTTCCAGTAACGGCTGGTCTGGCCAGGGTGAACCACCGCTGCCAGGGGTCACCACACTGACAAAGTGTTTACAGTGACCGATCATTTAGGCAGCTCCTCGATGATGATCCTGGAGACCGAGTTCCATCCGGTGGAGGCGTCGCCGTGCTGGTAGTCGCCGCACATGCCAACCCAGATGGCCACGTCCACCAGGCCAGCCCGGATGCCCTCGCACAGACCTTCAACTGAAAAACGTGGCACAAAACAAGCCATCAAAAACTAACAATCAAAACAAAGGAGTGCAAAAGTTTGCACACCCTTAGAACAGCGGTTCTTAACCTCAGCTGGACCGCAATGGGCTGCAGCCATAAACAAAAGCTGGTGTTGTGATATGTACCAATATAAAAATGTACAGTAATTTTCTGGTTCGGCTCCATGGTGGATTAATCTGGTCCACATACCTGATTTGGCACAGTTTAATGCCAGATACCCATCCTTACACAACCCTCATTTTATATGGGCGTGGGGTCGGCACTGACAAGTGCACCTTCCAAAGAATAGTGACCTCCCAAAGGTGGGGTAATACCACCCTACCTCCCATAAACAGTGTTTATTTTGGTGTGTATTTATATTTAATTTGATTTTAATTAAACCAAATGTAACTGTTATGCTGAAATCAAAGGAATTTTAAATAACTTTATATTCTTGCAGCTGTATATGGTTACGTGTCACTGCTTCAATACATTAGTGCTTCTCTAGCAGACCTGGACATCATGCAAATTAAATATACAATGAAATAAAGCTTCAAATTTGTTTTGAATTCAGTAATTAGTAAATCTTCAGAGGCGAGAACTCAGTACCCAGAGTTCACGTCTAATAGCCCGAGCAGTTCGAAACGCCTCAACACGAGAGCCTTTGAGCGGCTCGAGACTTCCCGATGATGATGAGCTTCTTTTCTTTAATGTGCACTCGAGCGTCTCTGTCTGGTTTAATCTGTAATGCTATTGTGTGGAGAGGCTCTTCTACACCACGCCATCGTCAGCCCCACACCAGCCCGCAT
This sequence comes from Trichomycterus rosablanca, assembly GCF_030014385.1. Classification (NCBI taxonomy): domain Eukaryota; kingdom Metazoa; phylum Chordata; class Actinopteri; order Siluriformes; family Trichomycteridae; genus Trichomycterus; species Trichomycterus rosablanca. The sequence continues at coordinate 3,933,509 of NC_086010.1, read as the reverse complement.
CCATTACGCCGGATCAGAACAATTCATTACTGTTATGATTGCAAACACGGTTATGACCTCCAGCACATTTGTAATCATGTGTGTGCTTAGACGAACCCATCGTCCCTCAAGAGGCTGACTGATGGGCAGGGAAAACGATTAGGGCCAGCAGTCGGAACAAGTGAGCATAACACAAACAAAAATCATGCGGTCTGGTTGATCCAATAAGATGATTCATGGTGGCATTTATGGAAGAACATGTTGCTACTTTTTCCAGATTGTAACTCCTTTTAAAAGCTTTATGATATTTTTATGATCCAACCTAATTCTAAATGTATACCATTGTACACAAACATTTGGGCCTTAACCAAATTCCATTATTTTTTTTATTTTCAATTCATCTTTATCAACTGCTATATCCTGGTCAAGGTTGCAGCGGGAAACACTGGTCACAAAGCAGGGACACTCTGGACAGGGCGCCAATCCTGCTCCTAGACATAACCGATCATGCCTGTGTAGACATCCAGCTGGCCAACGGTTGGCTAGCATAATAGACCATCTATAATAGACCATCCAGCTAGGCTTTTATTCTAGTTTTAGGAAATTATTACTCACACTTTTAGTTCTGATACACTATATGGCAAGGAGTATGTAATCCACTCTTAATTATCAGTAAGACCCATTGCCTATCCCAGCTTTTCAATGGGCGCAAGGCACACAGTAACACCCTGGACGTGGCACCACTCCATCACAGGGCAGACACACATACACACACACACCCATTTACCTATAGGACAATTCAGTGTCTCCAATTAACCTGACTGCATGTTTTTGGACTGTGGGAGGAAACCGGAGCTCCCGGAGGAAACCCACACAGACACGGGGAGAACATGCAAACTCCACACAGAAAGGACCCGGACCGCCCCGCCTGGGGATTGAACCCAGGACCTTGCTGTGAGGCGACAGTGCTACCCACTTAGCCACTGTGCTGCCCTATTTATTAGAATTAGAATTTGAACGTCATGTTTTACACACTTTGGTTACATTCAGGACAGAGACGGTAGTTACTGGTTAAACAAGATTCATCAGTTCACAAGTTTAATGTCAAACACAGTCATGGACAATTTTGTATCTCCAATTCACCTCACTTGCACATTTTTGTACTGTGCTCCTGGAAGAAACCTACACAGACACAGGGAGAATATGCAAACTCCACACAGAAAGGACCGGTACTGCTCCACCTGGGGATCGAACCCAGGACCTTTTTGCTGTGAGTGCCACCGTCCTGCACAACTTTGGATTGTCCACTACAGATTTTCCACAATATTAACACCAGTGGACTGTAAGAACCTTTCCAAATGAGGTATGTTTTGGTCTCGTTCCACAGCCTGCTTTTTCGGTTACACTTTGACTATATTTAGGATGCGATGTGATTTTTTACTCAACCGTTGGTACATGAAGGTATCGGTGCCTCAGTGCTGGGTGAAGGGATTCTAGAAGACTCACCTGATGTGGTACGGTGGATGTTCAAAGTAGAGTTGAGCTCAGGACTCCCTTGGTCGAGATAGATAATGGACTCAATGGGCAGTGGGCCGGAACATTCTGCTCCGTTAAAGGTGAAGTACCAGCGCTGGCAGCATGCCGTCTTACACTTGAGTCTGAGAGAACCGCTGAAGAGCACGCGCAGAGAGCTGTCCGAACGTAGCTTAGTGAACGTGCACTCCTGAGGGAGGGAAAACAAAGTGAAATGGAACCAGCAGAAATTGAGTGGAAATAATTTAGCGTGAGTGTACTTCACAGAGACGGACACGCCTGACACTCCAGGCCTGGTTTATATGTGGCCAAAAATATCCTGCATGCATGTTCAAAAAAAAAAAAAATCACAGCATGTTTATAAAGGCGCTCGGGTGGCACAGCGGTACATTACGCTAGCCCAGCGCTGCTGAGATCCGGGTTCTGAACAAACCTTCAACTCAAAAATGTGGCACAAAACAAGCCATCAAATATTAACAATAACAATAGCAGAGTGCAAAAGTTTAAAAACAGCCAGACCGCAATGAGCTGCAACAATAAACAAAAGCTGGTGTTGAGAAATGTACAATTATATCAGTGTTTTATGTCTAATGTTTAACACATAACTGATTTGGCACAGTTTTTACCCTCTCTGATGCAACCCTCCTCATATTATCCAAGCATACTTCACAGAGACAGACACGCCTGACACCAGAGGCCTCGTTTATATGCGGCCAAAAATATCCTGCATGAATGTTCGATGAAAAAGGTGTTCGGGTGACACAGCGGTATATTACGCTAGTCCACCCCTGCTCCGATCCGAGTTCTGTATCTTAAATTGTACTCTTACAGTAAAAAACCCTATTTAAAGGTAATTTCGCTCTAAACGTCTCATTCAAAGGCAAAACCGAGCTGTTTAACTCACTGTAATTTTTCCCAGGTCGATTCCGTAGTTGAGCGCGTTCCAGGCACATTGTTTGTAGTTGGGCACCCACGGCTCCTCATATCTTTCACTTATACACTCGCCTTTCTCGCCTTTGGCAGCGTCTCGTCCTGGGATTCCGGGCGTCCCCGGGATGCCGTTGACTCCTGGATTCCCGTCTCTGCCCGGGATGCCTGTTGGACCCTGCATGCAGCTGGAGTACTGCAACGTGAACCAGAAACGGATTCAGTAATGGTTTGCCCAGAACTGAGCTCACATTCTTAGCACTCTTAGTTTGATTTGTAGCCCTGCAAATTCCACTTAGATTCCTTGTAAACTTCTTAAAGAGGCGGAAAAAAAACGCCGCCTCCGTGACACTGAGCTAAACTGAGGTGCTAATAGTTTAATAAATAGTTAAATAATAGTTTAATAGCTTAATAAAACTCGAATTCCATTAATCGCTTTGTTTACAGGAGGACGGTAATCACGGTCATCAAAAACTCTCAGTACTGCCTCATTATCTGGTTAGAAAGTTGCTGTGAGCACTTTGGGTGACTAAAGGACCTGCATTTAGGAATAATGAAAACCTAAGTAGGTTTACAATCACAGTGTGGCAATAAATCTAGAGAGAAATAATCAAACGTGTGGCCGCAGAAATGCGCTGTAATTCACCGAAATGTACGCAGTTAATTCTTGTTAGGATGAGAACGTGTCTGTGAAGTGCACTGCTGGGACACATCCGTTCAGAGGCTGCTTAGAAATCGCACATTTCCATAGACTGTAAGAGGAAATGTACACAATATGGCCAAAAGTCTGTGGACACCGCTTTTAGTTATGCAGTTCAGGTTTTTCAGCCACATCCATTACTAACAAGTGTATAAAATTCATGCTATGACGTGTGATGACACTTTGGCGAAATCCCTACCCTATTGACTATGCACGTCTCTGCAACTGTGCAAGGTCTATAAAGACACGGTTGTTAAGTTTGGTGTGGAGGAAAACCACTGACCTGCACAGAGCTCTAAACTCAACCACACTGAGCGCTTCTGGGATGAATTGAAGCTTCTATGCTCTATACTTCCTTAAATTCCCACAGACATACTCCAAACCCTTGTGGAAATCTTTCTAGATAAGTGGGGCTTTTTAAATTATTATCATGATCATTATTATGTATGTATTATGTAAGGTGCTCAGGTAGTGCAGCAGTAAATTATTCCAGCCCACACCTGCTGGGATCCAGGGTTTGAACCCCCGTGGGTGCTATCTACCAGTTCTGTGTCTGCATACAGACATGACTGGCTATAGGGGGTCTTCTTGATGCCGTGGCCCTGCGATAGATTAGACGTCCTGTCTGTGGTGTTTTACAGCAATGAGCCCAGTAAAGGCAGTCGTAGCCTAGTGGTTAAGGTACTGGACTAGTAGGGATGTATCGATACACTCTACCCACAATGCGATACGATTCACGATACGGGGTTCACGATACGACTTTTTTCCCGATTTTTTAAACAAAATGAAATTGAAGACAAATTATGACACAGTTTCCTTTTATTATTTCACTTTAAACAAATAAAATACTGTATTTGTGCTTATCTTTTATTTATCTAAATAATAAACGTCCTTTTATTTCTGAGGTAGGTACAAACTATGCCAAATAATGCTTATTGTGTAAAAAAAAAAAATGAAATGAAAATTTAAAACAAATCCAACATTATATAAATAAATGAATAATACAAATAAAGAAAGTATCCTCACGTAAATAAATTTGGCTGGAAGATTCCGAACCTGGCAACCATGCAATGACGTCAACCAGGCGAGGTGAATAGCGCCAGTGCCCTCTGCTGTTTAAAGTGAATATCAATTCATCTAAAATGAACAATAGATTCGAATCGTGGCACATGTGCACCGATTTTTAACTGTCTTGTGGTGCATCGTTACATCCCTATGGACTAGTAATCAGAAAGTCGCTGGTTTAAGCCCCACCACTGCCAGTTTGCTGCTGTTGGGCCCCTCTAACCCTCAATTGCTCAGACTGTATACCGTCACAGTACTGTACGTCACTTTGGATTAAGGTGTCTGCTAAATGCTGAAAATATAAATGATTCCTGTGGTAAAAAAATGAAAATCAATGAAATAATAATACAAATAATAACGCTCAAGGCATGTTCAGTCATTTGAAAGTGTGAGATATGCATTGAATCTCTTGAGGAGAGTGAGCCGACTGATATGATCACGGCGCTGCGGCGGAATTGAAATGCAGAAGCGAGCCCACGTTCACACCTCTTAAATTGGACGCAGCGGCCACCTTACTTTGTCCTTGTAAATGTAAAATGACTGTTATTCATCTGGGAACTTCAGTCCTAACCTTTAAAAGGACCGTAGCTTTAATACCTCTGCGTCGTCGAATGTGGGTTAAGCTTAATCCTCCGGCACAGCTCTTCTTTTGTTAATCAAATAAAAGAGACGGCAGAAAAGTCGAGAGGAACTTCAAGGCTGCTCTTCTTTCCATTACGTGACTCAATCAGTGCGATTCTGGATCATTTATTTGCACAGACAGGGACGTGGGATTCGCTTTCCAACCCTACAGCTGTTTACACAGATGCCAGCTCGTGTCTCGCTCGGGCTGATTGGACCGCGCCCGGCACGTTCTGTCTAACACACCACGACGATGTATCACCCACCCTCGGCATGAAAGCCACACACTCGACTAAGACTCGACTCGCTTCAGAACTGAACTTAGTGAGCTGAACAAATTAGCTTACACGCGAGCTGCTGTATAGGCAAAACTGAGACTGTTATGGATTTTAACAAGACGGGTAGACTGTTTATAGACGCATGTTGAGTCACTTAGACTTGTGGGTTTCGTATTCGTTAACACATTGTTAGAAAGCCTCTGGGGTTTTGTTGTAGCAGAATTAAACCAGCCTTATAAAGCTACTTTTCCCTCCCGGGGTGTTCAATATTCCACACCAGTACAGCTCCACACAATGCTATGCTAATACAATGCTAATTTGACAAGTAATGCGCTGACGGAACATTCTGATTAAAAGCCCTGCCATCCAAAAACACGACGCTTTACTGGAATATCAGCGAAACATCAGAGCTGTGCCACACGAATACAAATATAGTTAATGTAGAAAAATTACATGCATACAAGTTTATGTGTCTTTCTGCTAGTGCTCTTTATGTGGGACTAAATAATTAAAACACCTTTATTGTCTTTTACTTTACTTGTTTTATTGTGGGTTTTCTCATTACACAAGATTCACAAGTTTTAACGTAAAACACAGTCATGGACAATTTTGTATCTCCAATTTACCTCACTTGCATGTTTTTGGACTGTGGGAGGAAACCGGAGCTCCCGGAGGAACCCATGCAGACATGGGGAGAACATGCAAACTTCACACTGAAAGGACCCGGACCGCCCCACCTGGAGATTGAACCCAGGACCTTCTTGCTGTGAGGTGACAGTGCTACCCACTGAGCCACCATGCCTCCCTTTAGCATTGTACAAATATCATTTAACCTAAAATCATGAGGTTTTAAGTCATTATAATATAGTATGACTTTTTGTGCCCATATGAATAGGGCTAGTTTGACTGTACCCATTAAAACAAACATAAATTGGTGCCAAAAAAGGAAGTTAACAAAAAGTGTCAATACAATAAGCTTTGTTTTTGTGATTAGCAACACATAATAAAGGCTTAGGGTGGCGAATTTGGAGCTAAACCCTGATCCATGTTCCAGCAGCTTCTTAAGAATTACTAGCAAGAACTGTTCTCTCCCATTTTCCTCCTGATTTAGCGCAGTCAATTTGTCAGTTTGTCTTCCGCTGCTGAGAGATACCCGACTGCATCCGAGGAGAGCACGTCGCCGCTCACGCCTCTTCCGACACGTGTACAGCCCTCCTCTTCTCGCCCCTGCACTCTGCACAGGCGTCTCTTCTGCCAATCAGGGTTCTAACACAGCGTATGAAGACCCACCCACCCACACATAGTCCGTTTGTCCCGCCCTAGCAGATATGGTGGCCAATCGGTACCTGCTGCAGGCACTGCGAATTATGCCCGCTAGATGGCGCCCAGCCGACCGTTGGCAACGCCGAGTTTTGAACCGAGGAGTTCAGAATCTCGATGCTGGTGTGCTAGCGGAATATCCCGCTGCGCCACCTGGGCATCTGCAGGAACTGTTTTTGAAGGGCAGAGTCGCAGTGGGTCCAGTTTCCCCAAGATTACTGGGTCCAATGCATTAACACACCCCAGACAGGACGCCAATGCATCGCAAGGTCTCGGCCACACCCCTCAGGCATAGCCAATCACCTGCGTGTTGATATCTGACTGGGGATTCGAACCCTGATCCCAGCTGTAGTGGGCTGGCATAATTTACCACTGCACTATCCGAATGCTGGGACAGAACCTAATAAAGGAAAATGTATTCTTATGGACCCAGAAACTAAATTTAAAGTTTAGTTTTAATATGACATTAATCCCAAACATTAGGGCAAATCTCAATACCGGATTCTAAAAAGGTTAAGATTAAACTATAGTGCCATTAAAAAGGAATTATTTCTAACAGATGTCTTAAAGTCAACAATATTGCTGCAACAGATTACTAATATTTGTGGTGTCTCACTTTTTCCTATCAGTGTGCTTTTATTATGTATTGGAACAAAGACGTGGATATTTGCACTGTAGTCATTTTCACCCTACTGTAAGATAACATTCTTTAAAAACAGATCAAAGTAAAATTTGCTTTTAAATGTATGCTGTGGCAAAAAACAGCTTAATCTACAGTGTTACCCACCGGCCATGCCCCCCTAAACACCAAACTGTTACCTGACCTCTGATTTACAGACCGCTGTAAAACCAAGAGTCCTGCTATCACCACGCCATTGCTACACCGTCACCTGTGTTTCCTCCTGCCAGAGTAATTCACAGGTTCGTTGGCATGCCTGTGGGCACAGAGCCGTGGAAATAAGGATCTTTAACCAGACCATAAATCTTCCCACTATCAGCCGGAGGCAGAGCACAGAGTGCAATGGATTCATATTTATTAAGGGCCCCCAAGTGCCCACTTCAGAGCTGCTGGCATCTGTGTATTGACACAACCAGCTCGAGCCTCCCTGCATAACCAAGTGGATACACGCATAGATAAACGAGCGCGTTCGATCGGACTGGGTGAACCAATGCCATCGGTGCAAAGCCACCGGCACAGGCTCGCAGGGAAGCCAGATGAAAAATGCACTCAGGTGTGGCGGTCCAGAGCGCGCTGGCCGCACAACCGGATGAATATTGAATCAATTCAAACAGATGAGCGCTCCCTTTAGCTACAAGATTTTTCATTATGATGATAAATCGGCTATGATATTTAAGTAATAGAACTATTTATTATGCCACGCTAAAGGGAAGAGGAAGCTTTATTTTTCAGATGATGAACTATGGCATAGCCCCCTCCACCCCCACACTCCCCACACCCCAGTCCCCGTGCTCTTTATCTTTTTTTTTTATCTTAAGCCAAAAGCTTTTTGCCGTGAGCCACATTCAGGCGTAGTGTACGCGACTTCAGCGACGTGAACTAAACTAGGCCAGAATGTGTCGCACAACTTCCAGAGGCAGGCCTGCGAGTCTTTTAAAAACTCATTCTGTGAGGCAGAAGCCATCAATTCAGTTCATTTACTGCTTTCTATTTCCACTTGCTGTCAGAACGCCTTACAGCGAGCTGTGGCTTTTTAGGATAACTTATAGCAGCTGCTCGCAACAGTACCAGTATTTAACCATCAACTGATGATCAAGCACATTGGCTCCCTTGATATAACCAGGTTGTAAAAAAAATGGCACAATGAGCCATAAAATCAGTGGGTTTCGGGTCTCGACTGGGCGGTTTCCTCGGGTGAAGGAAATGAGGTTTGTGAGACGAGGCATTTTGCAGATGCTTTTGAATGATAAATGAGGAAACTAAATGATGATTCATTATACCGTACTAGCCAACGAGAACCATAGATTACAATGTAATAGAAACTCAGTGACCGTGATTGTTACCCCTCTGGTGCAGTTTGTAAAGTGCATTAGTATATATCACCACTATGTACGCATTCAAATGTAA